>NC_041231.1:79629577-79677932 GCF_002837175.3 Physeter macrocephalus | reverse complement strand
AAAAAAAAAAAAAAAAAAAAAAAAAAACACGCAAAAATAGCAAATACTGTGTTTTCATTTCTCTCTGTGAAATGGCTTAATACCAGGGTTCCCCAGAATTTTACTGTGAAAACAATAAGAATAGTTACTATTCCTCCAAATCACCTCCCGTCGTAGTGCTCACTGCTCCTATTTTCCAGACAAGGGAGCTGAGGCTCAGAGATGCTAAGCAAGTTCCCCAGGGCCACACAGCTATGCCTGGTACAGAACCAGGATTCAAATACAGACCTGTGTATCTAATAAGCTCCCACTCTTATGGGCCCATGGGTGTTAGGTCTTTAAAAACATTCTTATTTCCCAAGCATACTTTATTGTAAAAAATTAATTTATTTTCCCACTCTTAATTCATCAAAGACACAGGACAGAGCTTTCAGTCAGCATGAGGTATCAGTTATCAGTAAGAAGCAGTTGATACCTTTCAAATCAGTAGCAAAGAAACTTGATGTTTAGGTTAGCTGGGGTGGCTTTTTCATAAGCAAATGTGTAATTTTCTACCAGACTATTTAAAATTTTTTTTGCATTTTTATTTTATAAATTTTATTGAAGTATAGTTGATTTACAATGTTGTGTTAATTTCTGCTGTACAGCAAAGTGGTTCAGTTATACATATATATTACACATTCTTTTTCATATTCTTTTCCATTATGGTTTATCACAGGATATTGAATATAGTTCCCCGTGCTATACAGTAAGACCTTGATGTTTATCCATCCTGTATATAATAGTTTGCATTAGCTAATCCCAAACTCCCAGTCCATCCCTCCCCTACCCCCCTCCCCCTTGGCAACCACAAGTCTGTTCTCTATGTCTGTGACAGATTATTTGAAATATTGAAAATAGCTTTGGGATCCCCATTAGTACCACTGAGGGCTGTTAAGTGTGCAAAGATCCCAAACTGGGAACCATGTCCCTAGTAGCTGGCAGACTGTCACTCTGGGGCCTCAGATCCCAGCTGCCCAGGCGTGGAGTGAGGAAGATGCGATGCCTCATTCATCACCGTGGAGACCTCTTGAAAACCCCAGTGGTGGTGGCATTCAGGGAGTAGCATTAATTCCATTTATTTGCTTTGGAACCCTAATATCTTCTGTTTGGGTTTCCAGATGAAACGAAGTTCTCCATCACCCCAGAAATCATCCTTGAAGGGGATACAGTAACTCTGATGTGTGAGAACGAAGTTTTGTCCTCCAACGTATCCTGGCAGCACGTGGAAACAGGCTTCGACATCCAGAACAGCAGCAGATTCTCCATCTACACCTACGTGCTCAACAACATGACCTCCGTGTCTCGCCTCACCATTTACAACATCACTCAGGATGACGCGGGTGGGTTGCCATCCTGTAACCAGGGCGAGGAAAGGAATGAAGGGCTGAGAAAGAATCGAACCGTGGTGGTGTGTGTAGATAGCCTTTTCCTCTTCAAAAAGAAGTCACCAAGCTCACCTTTGCAAAACTGAAAATTAATCCCATGATGAATGAGCCAAGCAAATTTAGCCTTGGGAGACAAATATAATTTGCCACATTTACTGAAGCTTATGAGTTGGAACCTAAGACAAAAAGTAGACTCCTCTTTTTAACATTTAAACAAAATTTAGAAGAGCCTTGTGGAGGTAGAATTGACGTATAATAAGTTGTACATATGTGAAGTGTATAATTTAATAAGTTTTGACATGCGTGTACACCCGTACAACTATCACCACAATCAAGGTAGTGAACATATGGGTCCCTGCTCTCCCCCTCCGCATTTTCTTGTCCTCTGTTTTAATCCCTCCCTCTTGTCCCTCCCCAGCAACCACAGAAGCATAAGTTTTATACCTGACATTCTAGAATTTAATAGCCCCATCGTAACCATGATGTCAACAGGAGCATCTCTTTTTCTCTGAATGAGAAACTGGGCTGCAGACACATGGGTTCTATCATATGTTTTTTGACTCTGACCTGCCTCAGAGTTAAACAGGATGCCAAAATTATCCATGATCTCCTAATTCTCCAAGGTTTTCCCATTTTCCCTTTCTACCTCTGAAGCATCCCCACACTTTTCTTCTTACTAGCGAGGACTCAGATTTCTGCTCTTTCCTGAGAACAGCTCTCTACTCTTTTACCTTATGGCATCAGAAATACCCGCCTTGGCCTTCTGCACTTCCTGAATGTTCCTTCAGGGTTGTTTAGACCAAGTCTCAGATGCTTTCGAAAGTGATGTTTCATGAAGTGCCATCATGACACATGAGATGAGGCTATCATTCTTCTAAGGAAATAGACATATGTAATAGTAATAATAAATGCCTTTGTGTATTCGATACAGGTGAATATATTTGCAGACTGACATTAGATATTTTTGAATATGGGTCCAGAAAAAAAATAGATGTTACAGCCATCCGGATTTTGGCAAATGAAGACATGAAGGTGATGTGTGACAACAGTCCTGTGTCTTTGAGCTGCTGCAGTGAGATGACGGTGAATTGGAGTCAAGTTGAATGGAAGCAAGAGGGAACTATAAGGATTCCAGGTGAGAGAGTTAGAAGCCCTTTTGCAAACAGGTTTTTGCCTCTTGGCCAAGTAAAAATGGGAGATGCGGTCGGTGAAAGAGCAAATGTCAGGTGGCTGGGTTTTTTTCCAGACTGAAAAAGTATGAGGTTTGATGCCAGCTCCAGCTTAGCCATTCTAAAACAAAATTCCCAAAATATATACACACAAGTTTCATGCTTGGCTTGTAGACAAGATTCTGGCAGAGAAGACCCAAGAGGGAGTGACAGGATGATGTAGGTCCATGGTGTCTTGCCTGGAGACAAGACAAGCTTGTCCCCACTGCCCTCTCCTTTCCCTCTTCAGCAAAGAGCCAAGGATGAGGTCGTTGACTTTGCTTTGGGGTCTGACTCTGAGAGTCTCATTCCTGTGTCTCTCCCCTTGGTGTCTGTCCTTCCCACTTCTCTGCCTTTGTAACCACGTCTCTTTCTGTATTATCTGACTCCATGCCTCTGGTTTTATATCTTTCTCTGTCAACCTGTGTGTCTCTCCACCAATGTCAATTTCCGATCCTGTTTGCAGATCTGAGATATCACTGGAAATTCCCTACCTTCCAGTTTATACTGGTGAATGATAAGAAGAAGAAGAAATTAAAATAGCATTGGTGATTCTGTTTTGTATACTAGTTTATGATCAACCAATTTTTAAAAGATATGTTATCACTTTTAATCCCATTTAAACTTGACCACAAGTTTGAAGCTGGCATTTTTTTTGCCTCCCATTTTCAAATAAGGAAATTGAGGTTCAAATGAAATGACTTATCCAAGGTTGTCATAATTAGCAAAAGAAAAGAATTGGGACTCACCTTGTTTCACAGCCTTTGCCTTGGTCAAACTATATCACACATGCCTGGTGAGCCAACCCTAGAGTGAGTTGGTCTGGCAGAATTTGTATTGAAACAGAAGGCTGTTTTCTGCCTAGAAACCTCACATAACAAGATCCAATCTTTCCCTTAAGAAATGACAGTATTATTTGCTCACCTTTTTTTTTCTTTTTGCGGTACACGGGCCTCTCACTGTTGCGGCCTCTCCCGTTGCGGAGCACAGGCTCCGGACGCGCAGTCTCAGCGGCCATGGCTCACGGGCCCAGCTGCTCCGCGGCATGTGGGATCCTCCCAGACCGGGGCACAAACCCGTGTCCCCTGCATCGGCAGGCGGACTCTCAACCACTGCGCCACCAGGGAAGCCCTGCTCCCCTTTTTTAGTAAAAAATCCTTAAAGGAAAATGTGGCTTTACCCATGGAATACATCAGTGTGGTGGAGCTTTTATTTTACAAAGCCGTTGCTATCAGACATTATTAAATCATAAATAAAATAAGGGTCAATTTAGATGTGATATTTTCTGAGCACATCTAGTTTGGAAAGCACATTTGTTTTCTACCTTAAAGTGCTCCAGAGAATAGGAAAAGCATCTGGTAACTGTTGAACATGTTGACATATGGTCCATTTAGTCACTTCCCTAATTTTTAAGGAAGAGGAGGAGTAGGCATCCTGGAGGAACTGCCAGATGGGAGAAGGACCTTGCACAGTTCCCGGAGTACTGACTTAGATGCTGTGAGAGGTGAAAAGCCTCGCCATCTGGCAAAAGAACCAGGAAGTCTGCTGTGCAGATGCTCAGGAACCTCGCTGTGGCCACCGCTGCTACAGACATTCGTAATGCCCAGGGTGGGCTGAACCGACCGCAGAACAGTGGATTTCCTGCCAGAGGGCTGGCCGCCGGGGGCCGGCAGGGTTGTTTCTCTGATGAATTTAGCCCCTGCTTTCAACACCCTGCCCTCCTTCCGCCTCCCTTGCCGTCCCCTCTCTGCGGCAGTCTTTCTCCAAATTCCACCAGTTCCTTTATCACCCGTTTTTCCAGCTCAGCTGAAAGCAGTCTAGCTAGATAATTCACCCCAAAGCATCTAGAAGTGAATGTATTACATCTTCTCAGAAACGGCTGCACTGGCTTTTCAAAGCACTTCTGGCAAAGGATAGACAGAAAGGAAGTAATCTGCAGTGACAGAATTTCTAGCTTTAAGAAGGAGGTCTTTTTCGAATAGGGAGGGCTTTCTGAGGCTATTTCAAACCATGGGGCGTGGGCTGATGATATAAATGGTAATGGTAACAGAAGTAATAGTATTAATAGTACTACTAGTAGTAATAACAGAGGTACTAATAGTCATTAGTGCAGCTTCTAGTTCGCCTGTACTTAGCACTAGCTTTTCCTGTATGGGAAGGTACTGACCACTTGGGGAAATTTAAAGGCAACAGCGTTTGTATTCTCACCGTAGCTCTTGTTATGTGATGATGAAAAAATAACAGTCTAATTCCCTCTTTGACAGAACAGTTACCAGACGAGTTCAACTTCTTCTTTGCCCTGCCTACCATGCTCCCTGGGCCCATGGTCACGCAGAGTATTCATAAGAGATTTGAGTCTTTACAAGAGGGTGTAAAGTCAGCTCTCTTGGCTGACTGTCAGGGTGTAGATGACAACATGGAACAGCTCCCCGAGTGACTCATGGTGGGGAGACGGGCTCAAACGCCACGGTCTCCCGTCTTGTGTCTTTTCTTCCCAATGACCCCACTGACATTTTAAATTGTGTGTTATTATTTATGCTTCTGTGCCATCTGAAATGTTATGTTTGTAGCCCAGTAGGGCCTAAGTAAGAGATAAGTGAGACTTTGTTTTTCTTTATTGAGTAGAAATCGGTCTTGTGGCCTTGAAGTCACATTATAAAGGCCGCTAGAAACAGGCCTGCCTCGGGGGCTGAGGCGAGACCTAGAGAAGCAGCTAGAAGTGGCAAACAGCCCTGTCACAGGCGGCCTCCTCCAGCCCGGCTGCTCCTCGGGGTGCCCACATTTGGTTTTTGAAAAAGACCAGCTGTCAAGGTTCCACCTGAGAGCTACTCATTCACAGTCTCCACATTTGGGCTCCAGGCAATTTAATTTTCTTCAGTTTCACAGGAGATGTTATTGTGAGAACCACGGATTTCATCCCATCCCTCATTTTACACATGAGGAGACTGAGGCTTTCTGTGAGCTGCCCACCATCACCCCGAGAGCACCAAGGGTTCCCCTTCTCACCCACTACTCTCTCTCCTCCCCGTCCGCGCCTCCCTCTGTGTTCCTAATGGTGCCATAGACAAATCTGATTTTTTTTTTTTTTTTTTTTTGTGGTACGCTGGCCTCTCACTGTTGTGGCCTCTCCCGTTGCGGAGCACAGGCTCCGGACGTGCAGGCTCAGCGGCCATGGCTCACGGGCCCAGCCGCTCCCCGGCATGTGGGATCTTCCTGGACCGGGACACGAACCCACGTCCCCTGAATCGTCAGGCGGACTCTCAACCACTGCGCCACCAGGGAAGCCCAACAGATCTGATTTTAAATAGTGATTTCTCTACTTGTAGGAATGCACACAAAATTGGGCTTAGAAAAGGAAAAAGAAAAAAAAAGAACTTGAGCCCAGTCTTCTACTCTAGAAAAATTAGCCTTACAACCCGTGCTTTCCAGTAAGACAGAATCTGGTCCTGAAGAGCTGTCATTCCAGCTCTGCCCTCTTCCTGCTGCAGAGCAAGTTGGGTCATCTTGACTCTGAGAAATTCATCTTTTTTTCTTTTTTTTTGGCTGCGCCGCGCAGCTTGCGGAATCTTAGTTCCCTGACCAGGGATTGAACCTGGGCAGCGGCAGTGAGAGCACTGAATCCTAATCACTAGGTCGCCAGGGAAGTCCCAGACCTTCATCTTTTAAATAGTGACAACGGTACCCACTTTGCGAGACTTTTGAGAGGAGAAAAAAAAGAGAAGATAAATGTCAACATTTAAAACAGAGTTGCACACTTTGCATCTGCCACAATAGCTGCTTTCTGGTAAGGATGAAAGCTTTGCAAACCATGCCTTTACGTATCCTCAGTGTCGTGGGAAATTTTCACTGGATATTATTTAACCTTGAGCAGCATACTTGTAACTGCCTACCAGCTCTACTCCAGAAAACAGAGCGCGAACTTATAGGCTGCATTCAGCAACTTCCATTGTTCTGCAGTCAAGGGAGAGGAACGATAAAGGATGGAGTGAGGTCCTGGAGCAATTAGAGAAAGTAGGATTTCCAAAAATAAGTAGAGAGGTGAGCCTTGGAGATGAAAGGGACATTTGTACCTATGAACTAGGAGGTAATTTACTCAAGGTGGGAAATCAGTTTGGTATTCTGAACAACCATTTTGGGGACTGGGGAGAAAAACTGGTGACTTATCAATCAAAATATTTTAGGGCTTCCCTGGTGGTGCAGTGGTTGAGAGTCCGCCTGCCAATGCAGGGGACACGGGTTCGTGCCCCGGTACGGGAAGATCCCACATGCCACGGAACGGCTGGGCCCGTGAGCCATGGCCGCTGAGCCTGCATGTCCGGAGCCTGTGCTCCGCAACGGGAGAGGCCACAACAGTGAGAGGCCCGCGTACTGCAAAAAAAAAAAAAAAAAAAAAAAATTTTAAATATCATTGATCATCCAGCCAAGGCTGGATGGAATTCATCAGAAGGGTTTTTTTTTTCTTCAAGTTTTGGAAGATTGCCAGTGTTTGAAGAATGCCTGGCAGAAGTACATGGCAGAAGGCAGGGTTGGAGGAGAGAGAGTGAAGGAACAGGAGTAGAAAAAATGGCCAAGAGGCTGTTATAGAGCCACAGGCAGGATGGCTTGGAGGGCACAACATCTTGTGAATGGAAAGGAAGTTAGGGAAGAGCAGCTATTCTGAAGGGTGAATTGCTGTTACCCTGAGAAAGCATGATGTTGAAGCTTCCACTAAAACATATATACTAATAAGAAGGAAAAAGTTATGAAAACAGGTCTCAAATGAGACGACTTTCAGAGCTCCGTGTTCTGTTTCTTCCTCCTTTCAACAATAATAATATTCAAAATAATCTGACATTTTTTTCCTTCCAGTTGAAGTCATATCCAAACACATGGCTTCTTTTTTTATTTTTCACACTCCAACTACCATCACGAAGGGTCTTTGTTAGGGGTCAGCCCCAGCCAGACACTGTTCTAAGTGTTTACACAGTAACTCCTTTTACCTGACTACAATCCCAGGTCACAGCTGTTATTATTTATTCTCATTTTACATCTGGAGAAACTGAGGCACAGAGTGGTTTAGTGACTTTCCCAGTAACACCCTACTGGTCAGTAGTAAAGTTGGAATCTGCAGCCGGGCCACCTGGATCCTGTGGTGGCAGGGCTAACAATTATACCATCCTGCCTCTCCATTCAAAGAGAAGAGATTGAATGAAATAAGAATTCTTTTTCACTGATTTGGCTTGTTTGCTACCAAATCAGACAGTCAGCCAACTGTTACAGTAAAAGAACCTCTTATGTTGTTGCAGGAAGCCCTGAAACAGACACAGACCTTGGCTGCAGCAGATACACCCTCATGGCCGATGGCACTCAGTGTCCGAGCAGATTATCTGGAACGACAGTGATCTACACGTGTGAGTTCATCAGCGCCCACGGAGCCAGAGGCAGTAAAGACATAAAAGTGACATTCATCTCTGTGGGTAAGGACTCTTTCACTAGAATGTTTTGTCTTGCACTTCAGACTAAGGGCTGCCAATCAACTGGGAATATCCATGAGCAGTAAAGCAGGGCCTTCCATGGTAGTGAGAGTGTGACTGGGGTCAACCACATAATGGGATTTCCATCTCTGCCATTTAAATTCTTACAAAGTCTTTAAAAGCAGGAAGGGTAGGGGTAAGAAACAGCGGTTGCAGGGAAGGAACAGCCTGCATTGTACTAGAAAGACAGAAAGTGGATGGGAAGTAGGGTTTCACACTCAGATTAGTCACTGAATGAGGATAACACCGCTAATTTCCCACTTTTTCCTCCCATAATCCCATTCTCCCTTCCTTGAATTCCAATAGCCTGGCTCACTCCCCACCATCCTTCACCCCTCTTTCTCTCCCATTTCATCTTTTCCAGAGAGAATGCTGCAGGAAGATTTAAGAGTCTGGTATTTTGTGATTATTTTACAGTTGTAACAAGTGGGTTTTTTAAAATATTTTAAGTAATTCTAGGCCTCTTAAAAGTATCATTTCTTCTGTTCATATCATAAAGCATTATAACTTCATCCCTATCTGCCAAAGTGGGGCAGACAAACGTGTTTTTCTACCCACCCATCATACAAAAACAAACTATTATATTTAGATAAATCCTCAGTTTCCCCTTCTGAACAATTTGGAGAAAGGACTGAGATAAACATACTTGTTACTCTTGTTTCCATTTTCTACTATCGTGACTTAGCACTTTTACAAAGATCAAGATTAGATTTATCTGAAACATCATTACTATAGAAAAGTTCAGGGTCTTTTGAGGTATTTGAGGTTTTCTAGAATGAGAGCAGCTATACTCTGCAAGTTTTAACTCAGAGAGTCGTGTTGATTCTGTGGGCTTTTGGCTGTCTCGGGGATATGCTTAGTCTTCGCTGAAAACCACTGGTCTGGTAGTTTGATTCTCATCTGAGAATCAAGAGAACCAGATTGAGGCTTCCATGCGCCTTTTCCTTTCCACCCTCAGAAACAACTCAGCCTTAGAAAACCATCTCAAGATCCTTATAGCCAGGGAGGGCAACATGAGGGGCATATGAATCCCTTCTCTGTTACTTTGGGGCTGCATCTGAACATTTGAATCCCAACTTCTGGAGGGTACTATGGAAAGCCCTGATTTCTTTTGTTTATGACTAAGAATAAGATTTCACTCTGATTGGAAAAGCTGGCCAGCATCTGTGGGCTCAAGGTATGACATTGTTCACGTAGAGAAGACAGAGTGAGTGGCATTTTGAAATGACAGGTATACTCAAAGAGGAGTAGAAAGAGAACCAGAGGCAAAACCAGTGGAATGTTCATAGAAGCTTTTATATTTATAAGGGTCTTGTTAACAGTTTCAGTGACTAGTTCCTCATGAACTTACAAGGAAATTCTCAGAAATAGGAGTAAATAGGGGCTTAAATTAGGGTGCCTGTACTTCCCAGCCCAGGTATATTTATTTGGGCAGTAAACGCTGTGATCCCTGTACTTAACATGTAATTCCAAAACCACTCATCTGCTTAGAAAGCACTGGCTGGGTACTGGACCCAGTGCTAATGCTGGGGATGTGAAGACGCAGATGAGAGGGTCCTACTCTTAAGAGGCTCACATTTTTATGGAGAAGAGATACAGAAGAAAGAAATTAAAATACAGTATAGTATTTTTTGAAGTTATTTTAAAAGAGTAGAGAATGATGTGGTTATAAGAACTGAGCCATTGAGTCCCCCTTGAGGCGCCTGGAAAAGGTTGGAGGGGAGTTTGGGTTAAGTCAACACTGTAGTTTACAACCTTTTGCCCTGCTGATCATTAGGAGATAATTCCAGACACAAAGGGGAAGTGCGCGAGTTCCCAAGGCATGTGATGGAAATGGGTACAGTTCAGAGCACCACCGAGAACAGCCTAGAAACAAGTAAAGCTCCGGAGCAGCAAGGTACCAATCCCACATTGACCCAAGTAGAGTCAGGACAGCCCATGCTTTCTGTCTCTATGTGAAATTTCACTCAAGTGTTGATGTCACCAGAAAGACTAAACATTTTACTTGTTATTGGTTTTCTTTTGTCTGTTTTGTTTGCATTCTTTTAGCCAACCTAAAAATAACCCCGGACCCAATTTCTGTTTCTGAGGGACAAAGCTTTTCTATAAAGTGCATCAGTGATGTGAGTAACTATGATGAGGTGTACTGGAACACTT
The DNA here is from genome assembly GCF_002837175.3 of Physeter macrocephalus. Classification (NCBI taxonomy): domain Eukaryota; kingdom Metazoa; phylum Chordata; class Mammalia; order Artiodactyla; family Physeteridae; genus Physeter; species Physeter macrocephalus. The sequence goes on along the minus strand of NC_041231.1, from coordinate 79,667,648 downwards.
CTGCTGGAATTAAAATATACAAAAGGTTTTATACCACGAGGAGGTATTCTAATGGAGCAGAGTCGGTGCTGACAGTCAAGACCTCGACCAGGGAGTGGAACGGTGAGTGAAAGCCCAAATACTCTGGACCCTGATGCCTGGACCCCTGGAAACACACTGTAACCATTACCATCCATGGAGGGCCTGCCCTGGGCCATGCCTGTGCCAGCCACTCTATATGACATATGTACTCACACTAAATGCAACAGCCTTCTGGGGGAAGATGTCACTATTCACATTTTACAGATGTGCAAAGTGAGCCTAGGTTTCCACAACTTAAGCTGTAGAGCCAGGATTAGAACTAGTCTCTTTGATTCTAGAGTCTGTGCTTTGCCATTAAGTTAAGAGGATTCTTTTTTCAATTGAAGCATAGTTAATTTACAATGTTGTGTTAGTTTCAAGTGTACAGCAAAGTGATTCAGTTTTACACACACACACACACACACACACACACACACACACACATACTTTTTTAGATTCTTTTCCATTATACGTTATTACAAGATATTGAGTATAGCACCCTGTGCTATACAGTAGGTCCTTGCTGTTCATCTATTTTATATACAATAAGTCCCCTACATATGACCGAGTTCCATTCCGAGAGTGCGTTCGTAAGTCCAATTTGTTCATAAGTCCAACAAAGTTAAGCCTAGGTACCCAACTAACACAATCAGTTATATAGTACTGTACTGTAATAGGTTTATAATACTTTTCACACAAAAAATACATAAAAAACACAAAAAATAAAGAAAACATTTTTAATCTTACAGTACAGTACCTTGAAAAGTACAGTAGTACAGTACAACAGCTGGCATACAGGGACAAGTTCGCATCTTTGAAAGTTCACAGCTTAAAGGTTCGTACGTAGGGGACTTACTGTATTAGTGATTTGTATATGTTAATTCCAAACTCTTAAGAGGATTGTTTTTTTAAAGTATTTTTACCAGACTCCTGTGTTTCACCCAACTGAGGTATAAAAATTCTGCCTAAAGATTTTATATGCCTGGTTCCAAAGGGGGAAAAAACACATTTTTGTTTTCTACTTATCCCTAGACATTGTTTAGGTTGGGAGGAAATGCAAATTTTTGAAAGAAAAGGGAATTTGATAGAACTGCTTCAATAATAGCTGACATTTCTTGAGCTGTTGCTATGTGATAGATATTGTTTTATGTATTTAAGTGTATGAATTAATTTAAAACAATAAACCTAGAGGAGAGTGCTATTATTATTTTTTTGTAAACAGTCATTTATTTGGATTCATAGTTTTACAAAGGGAGTTCTCTCCCACCTTGTAGTAGAAGAATGATATAGTCCCATTTAGATTGTTATATAGGTCAGCCTTTTTTAGGGAGATGTTTAAACATAGAGTATATAACTTTAAAATGCTGTAAAGTTACCACAAAAATAAAATAACAAAACTACCTAATCATTCTACCTCTCTCTCTATCCTCCCTGCCCCTGTACACCTGGGTCTGGGAGATTTGCCTTATCACTCAAAAAAGTGTCAAGAATAATGGTCACAGCTTAGGTCGCATGGGTAAGATTACCGCCAGAGATTAAAAGACCACACATCCATAAGAAGCAGTATCCCAGTCAGGCATCTGAAAGGGCAGAGAGGTGGCTCTGTGCAGGCTGAGTAGCAGGCTCTTCCGTGGGGAGATGAGCACCTGCCCTGACTCCTCAGTGTTCACCACAGACTCATGCAGGGAATATACCAGCCACCTCCTCCTCAGGGAGGGGCATGATGCTAATCATACTGTCTCAACAAGCGGCACCACCTGCTTTATTTACACAAAGAAAATGCTCAATAATAACAGCATCATCCCATGCCTCCCTCCCACCCAAGATCATTCTCCTGAATGACCTTTCTAAAACAAAGATCTTACATTCCCCTACTCCAATATACTCACCCCCTGAAGATACTTTGTTATATGTCATTTCAAGATACTTCTAGAACCAAACCCTCACAAAGACATTTAGACTTGGTGCCTGATAACTTGATTACCTTCAGAGTCCTGGGTAAAGAGCAAATCAGGCTGCAGATTTGACTGAGTGGTCCTATCCTGGCACTGAGCCCAAGGGCTGTTAGGAAACTGTCCTAAGCCCTGATTCCGGTCATGGGTTACATCTCGGAAAGGAGCTCTAGAGTTGTGGGCAATGACCCACTGGCCCTGAGAATCCTCGGTGAAAAGCTGACTCCAGGAGTCCTTGGCATTCTTTTTGCTGTCCCAGGAAAACACAGGAATAGGACAAGGGCTTTGCTTCACTGCTTCTTTGTTTGCACTACTCCAGGAATCGAGAGTGCTATTATTATCTCCATTTCACAGATGAGGAAGCTGAGGCCCAGTGAGGTTAAGGAAACTACCTGAGGTTATACATCTAGTAGACAGCAAAGTCAAAGGGAAACAGAGACTGTGTTGCTACAGAGGCCAACTCTTACCTACTCTATTCTAAAGCTTTTCATTCATTATAAGCTTAATCAATCCAGATCCTGTGAGTTCTTTACTTTTTCATATAAGGCCTAGGCAATATTGCAGAAATAACTACTTATTATCTGGCTGGACTTGGTAGATACAATCAGGAAATGGGAGTCTTTTTCTCCTGTGCTGAACTCACACAGGAGAGTTGCTCTGCCCAACTGAGCTTTCCTACTATCGGGCAATAACTTAGGAAGAGCTGTGGCTGTTCTGGTCACACTGAACTATTAAACAGTCCCAGACTCAGGTGCTAAAAATCATCTATTCTCATCTAAATCAACTACACTTTTATTTTATATTCAATGTAAATTTCCCCTCCCTCCCAATGGGAATCAGAAAGCGTTTCCTCTCTGTTCTCGTTCTTCGTGTTTTCCCTCTGGCTAGCAGCTACTCTGGCTCCTCCAGAGTCAAAGAGAAGGAATGTCAGGAACATCGAAAGGTCCTACTTAACTGTAGATGCTGTTATAATCTTCCACTGTCCTGACAACAGCTGATCCAATGGTGGTTCATCCTCTGATGGGCTCTGGTGTGAAGTCCAATAGGAAAAGTTCCTTTCATGAAGCTCAACCCAAGCCCTGTCCACAGTCCACTCTGCTTCACCAAGCACTGGGCATGCAGGCAACTCCTGCTGCAGCCTTCTCTTTTCACTCCTGCAAAGTCGGCCCGCTCTCCTCTTTAGACTTTTCTAGATAAGAGTCAGACATCTAATCTCAGAGCCCACAGACCAAGCTCTCCCAAGAACTCACATTCAACCTCTCTCCCTCCCTCCCCGCTCCCTCCCCACATTCCTTAGTGGTGCCATGAGGTCCCAGACCAGAGGCACCTACTCCCTTAAAGATGGGGAGAGGGGGCCTCTCAAGACCACGGTGCGCCATCTCCCTCTCACTGGCAACTGTCTTCAAAGAACTCCCCAGCCCAGCACACACCAAAATTCGCATTCCGCCCCCCCCTGCAATCCCGATTAAAGAAAGAGCCTTGGAATAGGTATGGTGAACCAGATTTGAAACTCAATTCCACCCCCAACAGGCTATATGACTCTGGATACGCCACGTGATTTTATCCGAAAGTAAGTGAATATTTAGGTGGCGATGAGCTAGTCCTTCAAAGGCATAGCGAACCCAGGAGGGGAACCGATGGAGCATTTTCTAGTCCAGGGTCCAGGAGCGGGTGCTCTGCCTGTGCCCCAGCTTGACAAGGAAAACCAAGCCTCTTCTCAACTTTCTCAGCAAATGTCTGTTTGGAGCGATGACTTCGTTCCATCTCATCTTGGCTTCCTTCCCCTCAGGAACCTATCACTGCATATTTCGATACAAGAATTCATACAGTGTCATGGCCAAAGATGTCACCGTCCACCCGCTGCCCCTAGAGCCTGATATCATGGTTGATCCTTTGGAAGCTGCCATTCCATGCACAAGCTCCCGTCACATCAAGTGCTGCATTGAGGAGGACAGAGACTACAAGGTCATTTTCCAAGCTGGTTCCGCGTCCTTTCCGGCTGGTAAGATGCCCACTGCTGAACTGTAAGGACACATAATTCCATATATGTGGAGTCTAAAAATTTACTCTTAAAATAGGGGTAAAGAAACAGAGGGATTGCTTCAGAGACATAATGTAACAGAGGGAAGCCCATGAGGCTTTATTGCCTTCTATTTTTCTATGTGACCAGTGGCTCATTGGTTTGTGACATAATCTTGAGAGTCTGTGAAGGTGGAGCCCACTGTTTTTAATGACAGCTGTTGAACATAGTATTAAGTTACCGTCACAAGCCTTCTATGCGCTCAGTATAGTAGACTCAATATTCTGATCACCCCTCCCTCTATGCTATGAGTCAGCATGCAAGAAAAGTATGGCAAAAATCCTTTTAAATGCACAGTTGAGCAGGCAAGAGAGTAAGAGAAATAACCAAGGGTCAACAACATAGAAGAAAAGAAAAATAGAGGTAATGCTTTAGCTAATGCTGGAGTTTCCCTGAGGGCATCTGCCAATATCAGAAACCTCAGAATCTTGAATTTGAATTTGAAGGCTCTGAAGTGTATGAAAGAAAAGGCCTTGCTCCCAATGCGGTAACTAAGGCAACCTACCCCATCAGCACAATGTCAGGACCCTCAGACAATGACATGCTCAGTAAAAGAAGGAGCTAGAAAAACAAAATTCATCTGCCAGAGTTAAGAGCTTGGCCTCAGTGCTGGGTGGGCAAAAATTTCCCCTGAGAAGTAAAACTGTTCTGCCTTCATTCAGGTTTGTGACTTGAATTTTTTTTTTTTTTTTTTTTTTTTTTTGCTGTACGCGGGCCTCTCACTGTTGTGGCCTCTCCCTTTGCGGAGCACAGGCTCCAGACACGCAGGCTCAGCGGCCATGGCTCACGAGCCCAGCCGCTCCGCGGCATGTGGGAACTTCCCGGACTGGGGCACGAACCCGTGTCCCCTGCATCGGCAGGCGGATTCTCAACCACTGCGCCACCAGGGAAGCCCCGGGACTTGAATTTATACTACCTATGTGGTCCAATAACTCCAAGCTGAGGAGTAATTAACTTAAAGTAGTCCGTTGGTAGCACTCAGTGGTACCTGGCCAAAAAATTTAAATCCTCTCTGGTAGAATGTACCCTCCATCCAGATCCCTCAGAATTCCTGTAGATTAAGGTCAACCAAATATGAACTCACAACCACAAATCGTAATGCATGGACACCTTCACGAGGGATTTATAAGCTCATTCATACTTTCAAGAACTGTTCTTTGGGACCTATGCTTAATGCAAAACATAACCGTAGGCAATGAAAAGGAGACGAAAGAAGTGGGCCATATATATCAATATCTAGAAGGGCATATGTCGTAAAAGACAATACATGGAGCATTAAATATACAAAATGAGCACTACAGATAGAAAGAACAATGGAAGTTCAGAAAAATGGGGATCCCATAAAGACCGGACAATTTAGAGAAGGCTGCATGGTAGGGGGGATATGAAATCAATCTGGGTACCGAACTATTGAAGCGTTTTAACATTCTGTGTTCAACACGCATGCATTCACTGCTTTCTTTGTGTCAAATACTGAGCTAGGCACTGGGAGATGCAAAGATAAATAAGACCAGGTACCTTCTCTCCAAGACCTTAGGGTCTGATGGAGGAGACACATCTGTAAAAAGATGACCTCTAAACCTATGTGGCAAAAGCAGGATAGGATAAAGGCACAGAGCATGGTGGCATTTCGATAGGTAGAGGAAGGTTGAGAAAGCATCCTGATTGTCCAGAACTGGGTAGGCACAGATTTGGAGCCATGAATGGCGGAGGTAAGGTTTTGGCTAGCACACATGCCAATGTGGGCTTACTTACTTCTAGGCTAGAGGCAGTTTGAAAACCACATTAAAATGAATGTGGCACATTCTTGGGAAAAGTTTGGACCAGTTTATCCACCTTGGATGATTTTAACAAAATTTGTGCTTTGAATACTAATGCTGTGACTTCATTCTTTCCTTGTACCTTAGCAAAAGAAGTTAATGGAAAGCAAGTGTGCTACAAACACCATTTCGTGGCAAACTCAATTTCCTGTCCAGAAAATATGGATGTGTTTTGTCACATTACCAATGCCGCTAATAATTCAGTCCGGAGCCCATCTATGAAGCTTTATCTGGTTCCTGGTGAGAGCATTTTAAATTATTTTAAAATGGTATAGTCACGAGCAGGAATTCATGTATTCATTCACTCCCTCATTCATCCATCAATAAATATATGTTATTCACTTTCATGTAGCAAGCCTTGAGCTAAGCATGGGGCTTTGAAAAGAAATAAGCTATGTTTCTTGGCCTCAAGCCTAGGGGAGAGATAAATGTGATTTTAAAATGTTATCACATATAATGTGGTAGATTCTAAACTAGAGACAGTTGTGGGTGGCTAGAAGAGGCTGCCTGGTTTAACTCTGCTAGTGATTAGGTGGGGAGAAATTGATCAAGAAAGCCTTGCAGATGAAGCCATATTTCCGTACGTAAAAAGTATCAGAAACTATGTAAAAAGGGCTACGTAAAAAGAATCAGAAACTGTCTTTCCCATCCTTTGTCACCACTGAGCCAATATCCCCCTAAATACTATTTTCAAGGTAAAAGTCGTGATTTGTGGAGCCATCTCTGTAAAAACCCATACCGAAGAGCTCTCCTCAGTAGCAACAGAGGGGCAAGTGGATAAAGGATGCTCCTGGGCTTGCATCATAAGCAATCCCCTCCCCCCAGAAATCTTCTCTCTAATAGAACCCGTGATGTCTGTAGGATCCATGGCTCCATTACCAAGCTTGTTTGAGTTTACTGAGGGATTTGAGGTCCTTCTCAACATCTGTTGGTATCTGAGCCCTAGACAACAAAGTAGGAAGCAATTTAGAGCTCCCTATCTCTCTGAGTCACTGTCCTCTGGACCCCACCAAGCACACCTCTTCCAGGGGGCAGCCAAGGTCATTTCTCCACTGTCCCTCCATGATGATAAAACATCATCATGTTTTATTCACTTACCTTTGTTCTGCTCTTCTTTCTTCATACCAAGTCTGATTCCTTTTCTTTTTTCTAATAGAATATTACTTAGGTATTCTAAGATTTTACACAATGGCTAAGAACTCAATTCATGCTAAATTTAAAAGATGATGAGAGGGGGGTCTGCTCATCCCTTGGAGACTAGAGATTCTGCAATAAATGCCATTTTCCCATTCAAGTCTGTCTTGAGTAGAGGTAAAGAAAAGTCATCCTCAAGGGAAACCAGAAGGAATAAATGCTTAGGAATTTTGCCCAGAATATTCAGGTCATGGGTGCCTGGAATTCCTACTACTAATTACATCCTTGGATTAAGATGGTGCTTCTCAAACTTGGCTGCACCCTAGAATCACCGGGGAAGCTTAAAAAACTGCTGATGCCTGAATTCCAGCCCAAGAGGTTTTGATCTACTTGGGCTGGAGTGAGCCTGGACATTGGAATTTTCCAAGCTCCTCTGAAGATTCTAATACACCAGAGTTGAGAATCCCTTGGATTAAGTCATTATGTCCCTAAGACCCTTGTTAACCTGCCTATCTTTTATCTGGATGAGTACACATCAAGCTCTCATTATTTTCCACGGCTTAGATTTTACAGGCATCAGAGAGAAGATTCCTGGAGGTCAGAGGTGGGAATGAGGCATTGAGGAAGTAAATTCTGTTAGAAAAAGCCAGCACAGATTAGAATCGGATTTGCATGGAAAGCCCTAAGGGGCTTTAGAAAATCAGGGGCAAAATAAAGAAATTTGGCAACTCTGAAAAGGTCGCTGAAAGGAAAAAAGAAGATGAGTTCAAAGATCAAAACTCTAACTAAGCCTGACTCTATTTCCACTATCTTTTCTCCTCTTTTCAATTGTCCTTTTTATGTCCATTTTTCCAATGCAGGGGAGAACGTCACATGCCAAGATCCTATCATAGGTGTTGGGGAACCCGGAAAAGTCATCCAGAAGCTTTGCCAGTTCTCTAATGTTCCCAGAATCCCTGGGAGTCCCATTGGCGGGATCATAACTTACAGATGTGTGGGTTCCCAGTGGAAGGTCAAGAAAAACGACTGCATCTCTGCCCCAATAAATACTCTGCTCCAGCTGGCTGAGGTGATTCTTAAACACTTGACTCTGAACTCTTGGTGGGGAGATGTGTCTAGCTGATCCTATTTCTCAGCACTTAGGAAAACAGGCTTTGAGCTGCTTTGTGTTGCTCTCAAAGTTATACTTATTTAATTCCAAAGAAGATGCAACCCTAGAAATGCTGAATATTTTGCTTGAATCCAAATATGGAGGCAGCGAAATACATGTTCTGCCCTAGGACCAGCTATATAGCTTCACCTTGACTTCTTAATACCTTGTTTCCATTACCTCCAAGATGGAAGTCGTGTTATCCCCTCTAACTGCTCTCCTTTGAAGAATTTTTTTTTTTTTTTTTTTTTTTTTTTTTTTTTTTTTTGCGGTACGTGGGCCTCTCACCGCTTTGGCCTCTCCTGTTGCGGAGCACGGGCTACGCACAGGCTCAGCAGCCATGGCTCACGGACCCAGCTGCTCCGTGGCATGTGGGATCCTCCCGGACCAGGGCATGAACCCGCATCCCCTGAATCGGCAGGCGGACTCTCAACCACTGTGCCACCAGGGAAGCCCTGAAGAATTTTTATATCAAGCTAATAGTGCTAATCTTTTCAGAAAGGGGAGCAACACAAAAAGTAAGGTTCATCAGTCAAAAAAAAATAGTTGGGCTTTATGCTTTTACAAGTCTGAGATTTCCTTAATCCTTAGAGGTAACCTATAGTTATAGAAGGGCCTAGCTGACCTCTCTTACCTAGAATAGAGGTACTGCCATGTGGTAGGAAAAACATGTTTCACTTCAAAATAAATATAAATTACCTCTCATACTTAAGTTGCTGAAAGTTCGAGACTCCTAAAATTCCATGAGTTACAATAAATGAGGCAATTACTGGGGTTATAGCTTATGGTAACATCTTCAGACCGTGAGCTATATTTGGAGCTAACATCTGGTTAGCTCCAAATCCTCGCATCCTGGGAGGAAGGACTGAGAAAAAAGGGTGATATTGGTTTGCATTTTATCTAATTATCTCTTGTCTCACATCAAATTCATTAAAATACCGAGTATGTATAAAGCATTATTATAGGTGCCATCAGGGTAAAGAGGCCAAATCAGAACTTGACCTCTGATTGGATACAGAATATAGATGTTATATATGTATTAATTTGGGCTAGGATAATCAGGAAGTTCTGCTTGAAAAACTTGGCATCTGAGTTAGACCTTGATGGGTAAAGCATCGGGAATATAAACTATCCCAATTGAGAAAGATAGAAATTATAATTTGAACTCAACATTAGGCCCTGGTCCCAATTCTAGATATACATACCCTTTCAATGGAAAGGGGGCATGCTGACCTATCATGCTCCGTCTAATTTATCTATTCAACATATGTTATTGAATACCTACTACATACGAAGTTAAATGCCTGTGTTAGGGGTTATGGGATATGAGAAGGGTATAAAGAAATGCAACACATGGTTCCCATTGTTAAGGAGCTTATCGTTTAATGGGAGAGAGATTGAAATTAAAACACAGGATGACATTGGTAGAGATGTCACAAATGTAAATTCTGATAAGTAAAACAAATACTTCCGCCTTCAGAGGAAGAAACTCCCCTGGGTTAGAACACTCATCAAAGTTCTTTATGGAGAAGACCAACTTTTAGTTCATTCTTTAATTATAGTGAGGAGTCAGATAGTTAGAAAACACAAATGTGATCATTATAGATAAGGTGACTATATAATTTATCATGCAAACAAGGATACTTTTTGGTTTTTTTGTTTGTGTGTATGTGTGTTTGTTTTATTGAAGTATAGTTAATTTACAATGTTGAGTTAGGGAAAAGAATCTAAAAAAGAATATTTCAGATTCTTTTCCCTTATAGTTTATTACAAAATATTGAGTATAGTTCCCTGTGCTATACAGTAGGTCCTTGTTGGTCCTAATTTTCCCTCCCCCCCTTTCCCCTTTGGTAACCTTAAGTTTGATTTCTATGTATATGGGTCTATTTCTGTTTTGTATATAAGTTCATTTGTATCATTTTTGAAAATAAAAGACGGCACTATTTATAATTACACTGGGACATCAGATATAAACCAGAACTGTCCCAGGAAATTTGGGATAGAAACCACTCTCATGGTCAGCGAGGTAAGTGATGAGAAAAAGCAGAGTGGCAGATGTGCTTTCATACAATCAAGTGACAATTTTATGCAACTTTAATCTAGTTCTCTAGCAATCATATCTACTTCCCTTCCTTTTGCTTTTCAACTAGTCATCAGGTTGACATATGCTCTACTGTTCCCCTTCTGTGTGTGAGGTCTCATGTAATATTCCACTCTGAAGGGCAAGCACAGTTTAAGAGATAAGTACATTACCTTATGGGATATACTTATGAGAATGGAGGAATCAAAAAGGAAACTCAGATGTGAGAGATTTTTGTCATGGATGTATCAGCAGTATTTGATGACTGATGGGCAAGTTTTTTGTTTTTTTTCTGTCTGTGCCGGCTTTTGTTTTACTAGGCTTTGATGAAGAGCCCCTCTCAGGATGAGAAGCTCCCTTCATACCTAAAGAATCTTTCCATTAGCACAAACCAGGTGAAACTTGAAGTCAGCTCATTTCCTGGGAGCCTGGGAGCCATTATTAACATCCTTGATTTGCTTTCAACAGTTCCAACCCAAGTGAATTCAGAAATGATGATGGTGAGTTTGCTTAAGCCTTGCAGGAGTTTGGGGTCTTGTCTTTTCATCCCTCAGGACTTGGGGTCAAGAAACATAACTTCTCTCCATTGCAACTTCTTCTCTGTCTTTTCCCGAGCAACGCTCTGCCAGCTCCGGCTTTTAGCATATCAGTGAATATTTTCAGTGTACATTTTGGGATCTTACGAAGATTTCTTTAGAGAAGGTCTGTTTTAGTTTCTTCATTAAAAGAGAATGAATTCTTACCTGCTTTCTAAGAAAACTAGGAATGAAAGGTTTTCAGAATATGTACAAGGTGGGATTCTCAATGGTCTCTCACAAGACATGATCTTTGAAACAATCAGCATTCTGAGAGGAAAGAGAATTCACCCACCAGAGTTCAAATGAAGAGACTTTAATGAGGGGATACTTACAGAGGTAAAACCAGGAATTTAAAGAAAAAGGTGTAAGGCACCCAGAGACCAGCTACCTTTAGAAGGCCTTACTACCCTGAGGATTAATGTGGAAAGGAGAGGAAATAGTACACCCAGAGCACTGGGGGAGGGATTACTGAGAAGGAGCTACAGTATTGGAAGTACGTAACTATCACCAAAGGTGTGCTGAGAGTGAAATGAAGGTGCAGTGGGTAGCAGGAAAAATATATCTCAGCTTCTTTCTTCTCTCACCCTCTCATCTCCGGCCGATGCTTCTCATTGGCCAAACCCAACCAGAGGTAACTGGCAAGCAGCTGGGGTACCCGGAGTCCAAGGAGCTTATACAGATTTCCTAGGGCTGCTGTAACAAATTGCCTCATTCTAACCTCTGACTTTGTCTTCACATGACCTTCTCTTCTTCTCCATTTACCTTCTCCTCTTCTGTCTCTTATAAGGATACTTGGATTTAGGGCCCATTTAGGTAATCCAGGTTGATTTTTCTCTCCAGATCCTTAATTACATCTACAAAGATGCTTTCTCCAAATAAGGTTTTCTCCAAATAAGGGCCACCATTCAACTAACTGCAGGGTTCATCATTTCAGAGAACAGAACAAGGCAAAGAAGGGCAGAGAGAAAAAGCCACTTCTCTCCATGGAGAGAAGCCACACATGACAATTCCAAGTTTATGGGAGAGAGCATCAAAACGTTGAGCTAAAAAGAAAGATGCCTTTAACAACACTCCCATGGCTTATTTGATGCTCAGCATTTGAGAGGGTCTTCTGAGACTACCTCACCCTTGCTGGTGAGATACCACCCACCCAAAAGCTTTTACAGGCTTGAGATTTAAAATAAAATAAAACAATTAATAAATAGCTCTGTCAGCCTGCTGAGTCGACCTTAGTGAGAGGTGGGGGCCGTTCTCACCGTCACGACTGCTAAATGTTTAGTAAGTCTCGCAGTTGTGAGGACCCATCCCTGCTAATTCCCTCCATAAGAAGGTGGATCACAGTCCTATACAGCCTGTGATGCTGCATTTTTCTCTTCTATTTTCTTCTTCCCTGTACCCACTTAACCAGTTTCCAGGGAGATGTTCTCTTTTTCTCTCTTATGATTGGAAACATTTGGTTGGTTTGATCCCATGCCTTCTATTTTCTTCTTCCCTGTACCCACTGAACCAGTTTCCAGGGAGATGTTCTCTTTTTCTCTCTTATGATTGGAAACATTCGGTTGGTTTGATCCCATGCCTTGTCAATTACAGCACGTCCTCTCCACGGTCAACGTCATCCTCGGCAAACCCATTTTGAATACCTGGATGATGTCACAACAGCAAAAGACCAATCAGAGCTCACAGTTACTGGATTCAGTGGAAAGATTTTCCCGAGCCTTGCGGTCAGAAGATAGCACCATCTCCCAACCTAATGTTCAGATGAAGAGCATGGTCATAAAATCTGGCCACCCCAAATCCTACACACAGAGCTTTGTTTTCTTAGACTCTGACCTCTGGGGCAATGTGACCATTAATGAATGCCAGCTGGAACACCTGCAACCAGATTCATTTATCGTCACCGTGGCTTTCCCAACTCTCAAAGCCATCCTCGCCCAGGACGTTCCAGGAAAGACTTTTGCAAACAGCTTGGTCATGACAACCACTGTCAGCCACAATAGAACCACGCCATTCAGGATCTCGATGACTTTCAAAATCAACAACCCTTCGGGCGGGGTACCGAGGTGTGTCTTCTGGAACTTCAACCTCGCCAACCACACAGGGGGGTGGGACAGCAGTGGGTGTTACGTTAAAGAAGTCACCGAGGACAGTGTGTCCTGCAGCTGTGACCACCTCACATCATTCTCCATCCTCATGTCCCCTGATTCTCCAGACCCTGATTCTCTCCTGAAAATACTACTGGATATCATTTCCTACATCGGGCTGTGCTTTTCCATCTTGAGCTTGGCAGCCTGCCTCGCTGTGGAAGCCGTGGTGTGGAAATCGGTCACGAAGAACCGGACTTCCTCCATGCGCCACATCTGCATCGTGAACATTGCCGCCTCCCTTCTGGTCGCCGACGTCTGGTTCATCGTGGCCGCCGCCATCCACAACTACCGCTACCCACTCAACCAGACGGCCTGTGTGGCCGCCACCTTCTTCATCCACTTCTCCTACCTCAGCGTCTTCTTCTGGATGCTGACTCTGGGCCTCATGCTCTTCTACCGCTTGGTTTTCATCCTGCATGACACGAGCAAGTCCATTCAGAAGGCTATCGCGTTTTCTCTCGGCTACGGTTGTCCTCTGGTCATCTCCGTCATCACGGTGGGGGCCACCCAGCCCCGGGAGGTCTACACAAGGAAAAATGCCTGTTGGCTCAACTGGGAGGATACGAAGGCCCTGCTGGCCTTCGTTATCCCAGCACTGATCATTGTGGTGGTCAACGTGACCGTCACGGTCGTGGTCATTACCAAGATCCTGAGACCTTCCATCGGGGACAAGCCAAGCAAGCAGGAAAAAAGCAGCCTGTTCCAGATCACCAAGAGCATTGGGGTCCTCACACCGCTCTTGGGGCTCACCTGGGGTTTCGGTCTCGCCACCGTGTTCCAGGGGAGCAATGCTGTGTTCCATATTGTATTTACCCTCCTCAATGCCTTCCAGGTACGTTCTGCAGGGCAGCGCTCTCAGGAAGGATCTATAATGATAGAAACACAAACAGGGGTAGGAACGGGGAAGGACTTTTGTTCATAGGAGGCCCCAGCCCTAAAGAACGGTAATGACAAGAACTCAATGAAATAGAAAGGGCACATTCCTCTGCTCCCATGGAACCTCATGCCTCTTATCACCTGCATTATAATTTAGTTGCATATGCACCTCTCTTCTAAATGCCCTGATAATACAAATAGGAGGAAAGTCCCTTCCCTACACTGGATTTTGCTATTTATCTAACATTATCTTGATGCTGTTTATTATCTCCTAAATGAAAATACCACCATTAAACCAAACAATCTCTCCAGTTAATTTCCACAAACATTAAATGAGCTCTGCCTTGGTGAGGTCAGGGCAGCATCTGTCTTATTTATCAGTACATTCCTAGTGCCTGCAAAGACCTTGGCACAGACTAGGTTCTCAGTAACCATTTGGCAAATGAAATGAGGGCTCTGTACCACATAGTGGGTTCTCAGGAAACATTTTTCTGAAGGATGAAAGAAGAATGAATGCTCTGTGTAAGGTAGACATTTTGCTCCATTATGTGAAAATGAAAAAGACATTCTCTCTGCTCTCCAGCAGCACGTAACTATAATACAAGCCACATTGTTAGGTGGGCTTTAGCAGAGGTACAGACAGCAAGCCTTTGGAGCACAGGGAAGGGGATGCTTAATTCTGATTCAACCAGTAGATCAGTGGTAGGCCTAGGTCCCCGTGAGCTGGTGAGGATCCAGGGCATCTGGAGGTGATGCCGAGACATTGCCCTAGAGGCTAATGCCAAGACCATGCAAATCCTAACTTCTGCTCCTGGGTCCACGGCTCCAAACTCTAAGGCTCATGTCTAATGATGGTGATAACATGCCTTGACTAGAAGGGACTGATTATTCCACCTCACGCCTTATGTTCCCATCACAACGACATGAGGGTTACTGTAGACATAAGAGGTATGTTTAATAACATAACCAGCAGGATCTCCAGCGCACAATTGGGTGGAAATAGGGAAATTGAAAATATCCTTATGACATTATAACATCAAAGGTCCCTTGGTGTGGACCTACTACATCATTGTCATCTACTGGACCATGAATGCAGATGTGGAAAGAGGTAGTACAAATTCTATGGCAGGTGAACAATACTTCCTATTTTGCTAGACTAGAATATGATTAATATAATTAATATGATTAAAATGCACTTCTTCCCAATTCTTTTTTCAGGGATTATTCATTTTACTCTTTGGATGCCTCTGGGATCAGAAGGTAAGAGCAGTGACAGTCATGATCCTAGAAAAGTCTAAATTGCAGTGACATGTTGAGTTGACAATGGCTTCTTTTAAATGATGCAGGTACAGGAAGCCTTGCTGAATAAGTTTTCACTGTCGAGATGGTCTTCACAGCACTCAAAGGTAAATACTGCCTTCGTAGAGACTTTCACAAACCCCTCTCTCTCCACCAGTTATAACATGGATTATTCCACTGTGTTTGCCTCTTACCTGATTCTGCCTATTAAACATAGTCATGGAACGGAACTAGCATTAAGATGCTGTCCCCACATCTTTAAATAGAGGTTACAAATAGCACAGATAACTGGAGGTTAAAACCAAATTTCGATGAGAAGCACTCTTCTGGGGCAACTCAAGGCCGTAAAGAGCAAAGGTTGAAGAATAATGATGAATAGAATTTTCTGTAGTTCATCTTGGAAAATAACTACTGCACTTAAATCTGTTTGTTTTCATATGTCAGAAGATAATAAACCCTATCAAACAGTGAAAAATGTATTTGGAAGCTATTTCCCTAATACGGGTGGTGATATTACAGTGTTTCAAAAAGTGGCTCCCCTGCTTAGTTTGTCTGAAATTCATGCTCATCCAGGCTCTCTCCTTAAAGTGAGATGAAAGATGGCAGTCAGTGACCACTAGCAGGCAGCAAACGAATCATCCTACATATCAAAACTGGGCCTTGGACTAACACATTTGCTTTGTAATTCTTTTTTTCTTTTCTAGTCAACATCCCTAGGTTCATCTACTCCTGTATTTTCTATGAGTTCTCCAATATCAAGAAGATTTAACAATTTGTTTGGTAAAACAGGTACGTGCCGACTTCTAGATGTTTCCTGGGTTGACCTAAACATATTTGCCCTGGGGGGAACCTCACACCCCTACTGTCCTACTACCGACTTCATGGCATTGACCCATAATGGCCTTATTTGGGGCAGAGGTTAAATACTTGCTTATATTTTCCCAAACAACCAAGAGGTTGGTACAGAGGGCAATTGCCTTCAACCTGTGGAGAGCTCTCCATAAAAACTGTATCCACCATAAAACTGGGAACTGTAAATTGCTGGCCTGGTCAAACATGGAGTTTTCTTCTATTCCTGTTATATAAGAATAGGTAGGTCATGTTTATGGGTTACAGGGCAGTGAAGAATATATTTAGAGAATCCTACCATAGGATCCCATGCTGTGAGTTTCATTTCCCTTTTTTTTCCCTTTTCTTTTTTTGGAGTGTGCTTCTTTTACACATCGACATTTATAAAACTGTGCATACATATAAGGGATCACCCAAGGTAGCTGTTCTATTAGGGGCATGGCGCAGTGAACATTTCCTCCTTGTAGACATAAGGTAAAGAATGTTAATGACTTTGGGCAGTGGGTCTCAGCTCTTCTGGCAAGCTGAAACTCCTGTCCCATGTCACCACCACCTCCTCCCCTTAGGAAAATAGGCACCAGACTTCCTTTCAGCTCCTCAAAACTGAACAAATCTCACAAATGAAGAAATGTATCAAAAGTCTTCCTGACTAAGGCTTTTCATATAAAGCAAATTTTGAGAATGCCTATTAATTATTGAAACTCCAGAGAACTTGGTGTTCTGAGCTTCATTGTGATGCATTCCTCATGAAACTGGAGGACCTTCACTTTTGATTGGACCTGTTGTGAAATGATCAAATCTCCAGGGTATGTTAGAACTATTCCCTTTGGCCAGCACTGTCCCTGGATTATGTTTACCATTTGCATTAAAGCAAGAACAGTGAAAACTCTATGAAACGATTCCACAGAATCAGAATTATGCAATATGTAAGGTCAATAAAATGTGTTCATTGTTTCTGAACCAGTCAGATCAAGAGTTGGGGTCCTGTCCCCGAGGTCCTGGGGCCTGAGAGCCCTGGCCATTGCCACTCAGCTTTTCAGGGTCATTAATGTAGATCCAGGTTGGCCTATCTGAGGGTTCCATAATCACTGTAACTTTGGTTTGTGTTGTCAGCAGCGACAAAGGGCCCCCCAGGCAATGATGGAAACCTTGTTAGCCGTGGCAGTCCGCCCATCTGATGGTAGGGTGGGCACCGTGTCGCTTCCCCTGCCCAACACACAACCCCTACTGTCCCCGTGGTCAGTCCCCACCCCCCTGCTGACATGAGCCTGTGCAGTAGCTCGCAGGCCACCCGCCCTGCTACACTTATCCTCAGCACTTTTGTTGGCATTCTCTGACTCCTGCTGCTTTTTCGGTCCTGCCTTTTCTTCTCCTGTAATTTTCTTTCTTTCCTTTTCTCCCTTTCCCCAGCTCAGCCCCCAGGCCCCTCCCAAGAGCTTCCCAAAGTCACACCAACCCAAAGGGACCAGGGATATTCCCTCCCACGGATGCCCCCAGGCCATTGCATGTGGTGGCATGCAGAGGGCTGCCCCTGTCACGGTCTCCCTGTCTTTTGTAGAAATCTGGCTGCTGGTATGATGTGAAATAGTTAGTGCTTGTCTTGTCGGCTGCCACGCATGCTTGAGAACAGCTTTGTTTGTTCTCCAGGACTTCTGGGTCTGGGGAGGAGGGCAGGCATGTGTTCCTATCCAGGCATGGCCTGAGCTTACCTGCCTCCTGGAGTAGAGCGCCCCCTGGGACATTAGCAGAGGTTCACACCCCAGTAATCTTGAAGACTTGGCTTTCAGCTGAGCTGCTGTTCTGTTTTTCAGGAACATACAATGTTTCCGCCCCAGAAATAACCAGCTCATCCCTGGAAAACACATCCAGTGCTTATTCATTGCTCAACTAAGAACAGGAAAATCCAGCCCATGGAACCTCTTGGGGAACGGTGGACATTCTCTGAAAAAGAGATCCTTTCCAAGCCATGGATAAAATGTTTTCTCCACAGGCTTCAGGGAGCAGATGCTGAAGAGACTTTTTCATTAGGGAAGGGGCTTTCTTTTGTAAATACAGACTAAAAGGAATTGTTACATTTATATTGCAGCCCTAGCCCCACCCCTTGTGTGATACAGAATGTGTATAGTATTTAAGTGAAACCCAAGCCAACTTCTCTGTCTATATTGTAAAATAGAATTTCAGAGACATTTTTACTTTTCACACCCTGGGCCCAAAGATAAGCTTTGATTAAAATAATAAGTGAAAGACTAGGACCTAGAAAATACTTCAGTGAATTCTAGGAAGGAAGGAAGGAAGGAAGGCAAGAAGAAAGGAAGAAAGAAGGGAGGGATGGATGGAGGAAACTAGAAGGAAAAGAAAAAAATAGAGGAGAACAACATAAGGACCACATTTTAAGATTTCCATGTTAATGACCTAATACAATTGCTTCTCAGGTGCTGCAACACTGAAAATTCAAAAATGACTCCAAAATAGAAATTGAAAATTAGCCGTGGAGAAACTTCAATATCTTCCTGGTATTCCCTTAGTTAAGAGGGACCAAAAAAAACCAAAGGCAATGAAAAAATTAGGGAGGAAATTATAACAAAGATGCTTTCAAGTGGATGATAATATTTACAAGAAATTCATGGAAGAAGACATGATTCTTCTGATGCTAAACACATACGTATATGCTACTGTATGTTAAGGTTGGAGCTAAGTGGAATGAATAGACAGAGAAAGTGTGATGACCATGCTTTATTAGATCACAGCAGACCAACTGCTGATTACACTTTTATAGTTTAGCAGAAAAGCCTTATGTTTTGCTTTGTTCCACTTTTTGAAAGCAAAAAATATATATTTTTATATCCATTCATTTCCAAATGTGATATATTGCACTGAAATACAGAACCCCCCTCAACTGTCATATATTTAACAGCTTTAACCAGGTACTTTTCTGTGCATGATAGAATAGATTTTAATGAACTTACAGCATTGTATATTATTATTGTTGTAGTTACTGTGGATTTAGGGGCCCTGGGTGTGTTGTATAGCTCTCTATGTATTAATTCTTTCAGTTCCTAAGTTCCTAGACCAATATACCTTAAGAGTTTTCTACTGTCTAATTTGTGTTTATTCTGACCACCTGGAAATCTTCTAGAAAGAAATTTTACAACAGGCTAGTCTGTGCTCCTGATGACACTTTACCTTGATGAACAGATGGTGAAGATTGTTTGTGAATTATCTGCATGTGTGTATTTTGCTTGTGTGTGTGCATTTCATAAAAATACAAAAATTAAAATAGCATCCTTATCAAAGTTAACCATGTAATGCCACGGAGCAACTAACCCCGCATGCCACAACTACTGAGCCCGCGTGCCACAACTACTGAAGCCCGTGTGCCTACAGCCCGTGCTCCGCAACAAGAGAAGCCACCGCAATGAGAAGCCCGCACACCGCAACGAAGAGTAGCCCCCGCTCGCCACAACTAGAGAAAGCCCGTACACAGCAACAAAGACCCACCGCAGCCAAAATAAATTAATTAATTTTTAAAAAATGTTAACCATGTACTGTGGCCACAGCAACCATACATTCCAAATCACAGTCGGATCCCAGGGAGACAGTGAAACCGAATAAAAATGTGGGGCTTCTCTGAAAATGTGGGTTGTGTGGTCTTCATAAGGACAAATTTAAACATGTCCAACCACCAGGAAGAAAGGCCAAAAGAGTCCAAGATTCAGCAACCATTTATTTATTGAGGTTCGAAAGGGTATTCTGTAAATGTTTTAACGCTTTAAAATCTCTTCCGTTTATTTTAAATTTTAAATTCTATTTTCATCTCTCTTTTCTTTATGGAGAGGGGGAGGTGAGACAGAAGTCCTAATGTTTCAAGGAAATGAACTCTTTTTTCATACCTATTCACAAACAAAGCAGACATCTATGCCCACATTTGCCTGCAAATTGTCACATCATTATCCCAGCTGAATAGTTCATTATTTAAAGTCCCTAAAGGAAATGATTGTCAGGCTTAACATTTTTCAGGGAATGATCAACTTTGGGCAGAGTTTGGTACTTAGAAGACAGACCCAGAGGTTAGGTTGGAGGATCAACTGAATTAGATTTAGCTATTAGGGAAAAAACGGCGTTACTGATTTGGTCTCTGGGGTTGTATCAGTGGGGACTGAGGCAGGGTTAGACAGTATGTTAGCAAGGCCACCTTGATGTGATCGGCCAAGGAAAGCACAGCACACTGGAGGCTGTGGGTCTCCTGTTCAAAACCACAAAGTGACAAGAAACACTGACCTTCCACCCACTTCTGTAGGGATCCTTTGGGAATCATTGTGTTTGACTTTGTGAAGGGCCCCTCTGTAATGACAGGAACCTTCATCAGGGCTCCCCAGGATGTGGATCTGGCTCTCTGCCCACGTTCATTAACATGGGGACGCACGTTCACTTACCCCCAACACACACACACACACACACACACACACACACACACACACACACACACAGGTGTGCATGTACCTCCCACCTTTCAAGTCACAGCGCCGGATCCAAATTCCAGGAAAGCTATACAAACAAAACATTGGAGAAATACAATAAATGCTGGTTTTCTGCTCAACTGCAAGACACATAGTTCAGCCACTGCTCTTTGCCAAGAAGATCCTAAAATGAGCAACAGAATTCAAAATTGTAAAAAAGAGTGGTCCGTGAATCTGTAAATTAAATGAAAGCGGGAGCTGTGCTTGGCCCCAAGGTCACCAGTTCTCAATCAGCAAGGATTCCGAGGCTTTTCACAGCAGATTTCCGAGGGAAGGGAGAACATGGGCTCTGGTTTTGATACAAAGTGAGATATGGGGTCAACTTCACTTGGAAAGTGGGCAATACTTCCCCACGTCCCTGAAATCTCTCAGTGTAGAAAGTCGGTTCCATGGGCCAAAACCTTCTTGCATTAAGGGATGTTCTATTAAGTCAGTTTCTTGTAGAGGGATCTGTGCTAATGCTTCAGAGATTGTGAGGTTGGAGCATTCACCAATGAGCAATGAATATAAACTACAGAAATATTCTAAGCCCAGTATAATAATCTAAGTCCAGTGTAACACATCGTCTCTTGAATGAGTCATGTATCTGCCATCCTCCTCCCCGTGCCTTACTGTTTTCTTGGAGAAAGAGGTAAATACAGGTCCATGGGGATTTCAGGATGTAGGTTTGCTAAGGCCAGAAATTAAGAAACACTGTGGGAAGTCATAGTCCTTTGTGGTTTATCTAGGGACCTTCAGAGAGGTTGGAAGACTGATAAAAAAAAGTTTCATGGAGATGAGAAAGATAATAGCAACCAGCAAGAACAGAGGTGGGGGAAGGAGTTATTCTGAGGCGAGTGGAACAGAAAGTCACAACCATTTGATAAGACAAAAGGAAACAAGTGTGGTCATAGAGATGCCATGTAGGTGGAATGCATTTTATTTGTGGCAGGTGAAGGTGATGTCAAATGGGGCTCTGCATCCCTAAGAGAAAGTCAATAACCCAGGCCAACAGAACTCTGATTCCCTGAGTGTCCAAAATAAAGGAGGGGCTTTCAGTGGATCTGTGTCTCTCTCAAGTATTTTATTTTATTTATTTATTTCTTTTATTTTTTTATTTTGTTGCGGTACACGGGTCTCTCACTGTTGTGGCCTCTCCCGTTGCGGAGCGCAGGCTCCGGACGCGCAGGCCCAGCGGCCATGGCTCACGGGCCCAGCCGCTCCGCGGCATGTGGGATCCTCCCGGAGCGGGGCACGAACCCGTGTCCCCTGCATCGGCAGGCGGACTCTCAACCACTGCGCCACCAGGGAAGCCCTCTCATGTATTTTTTGAACGTCAGTGAAAATAGTGTCTCATCATTTCAAAGATGTCAGCTTTGAAATGAGATGCTACAGGTTTCTAAATTATGACTTGGGATTTTCAGTCAGGTCTTAATAGCACGCCAGCATACAGCTCTGTGTCTTTTCTGTGCTTATAACAATAAAAATCTAACAAGATCGAGTGAAGTTTTCTTTATATAAATTGTCTGTGCTCTGGGAATAGGCTACTGCTGTTGTTTCAGGCTTCCCCACGTCCACCAGAATTTAATTCCATCTTCTCCAGTGAATGGTCACATCTATTCTCCAGGTATGGGGGTGAGGGTGAGGGGTGTCAGAAGTTCACAGCTTAGCTCAGTTGGCTGACAGAGCTGATGTCTTTCCTCACACCATCCACACTCCCACTCAGCATGTGGAGTCCAGAAGCTTAAGAGGCTTTAAACAGGGGACCTGGAAGTAATGCTTTCAGGACCTGACTGTCTGGGAAACAAATAAACAAATGTCTGTTCTGACATTTGGATGTGGCTTGGTTGGAATTTTCATGGACAGCCAAAAACAGAGCCCCATGGGTTCTGTTAGCAATAGATATTTCTGCAGCACGGTCCTGTATTTCCTGTATTAGTTTTCTACTGCTTTGTAACATATTACTGCAAACTTAGAAGCTGAAAACCACACCCATTTGTTATCACGCAGTTTCTGGGCATGGCTTAACCTGGTCCTCTGCTCAGGGTCTCATCAGGCTGAACTCAAGTTGTTGGCCAGGGCTGCGGTCTCATCTGAAAGCTGGGGTCCTCCTCCGAGCTCAGTGATTGCTTGGCAGAATTTTATTCTTTGTAGTTAACAGGACTGAGGTCCTTAGCTCCTGGAGGCATCCTACCATCCCCTGCCATGTGGTCTTCTCCCAATAAGGCAGCTTGCTTCTTCAAAATCAGCAGAAGAGCTTCTATGCTGCTTTGAATCTCTGTGACTTCTTCAGTCTCTGATCTCCAGACCCTCTTTTAAAGGACTCACCTGATTAGGTCTGGCCCACCCACGATAATCTCCCTTGAGATTAACTCAAAGCCAGGTGATTAGGGACCTTAATTACATCTGCAAAATTCCTTCACTTTTGCCCTGTGATGTAATCTACTCATAGGAGTGACATCTCATCAGAGTCACAGGTCCTGCTCACAGTCCAGGGGAGAAGATGATACAAGCTATTTCTTCAGATTGTTTAAAAAAACAAAGTTAGGGATTTCCCTGGTGGCACAGCGGTTAAGAATCCGCCTGCCAATGCAGGCGACATGGGTTCGAGCCCTGGTCCGGGAAGATCCCACATGCCGCGGAGCAACTAAAGCTGTGCGCCACAACCACTGAGCCTGTGCTCTAGAGCCCATGAGCCACAACTACTGAGCCCGCGTGCCACAACTACTGAAGCCCGCGCACCTAGAGCCCGTGCTCTGCATGCAACAAGAGAAGCCACCGCAATGAGAAGCCCACGCACCGCAACAAAGAGTAACCTCCGCTCGCCGCAACTAGAGAAAAGCCCAAGCACAGCAACGAAAACCCAACACAGCCAAAAATAAATAAATTAATTTAAAAAAAGTTAAGGACCCAGCACTGCTCTGTAGAATCTGTATGAGGCCTAAGCTGCAGATATGTGACCTGCAAACTTTCCTTTGTCCATAAGAGTAATCACACTGAGAAGGGTCTCTCTGGCAGTATCAGTAATAAGGCTTGTGTGCTGCAAATATGTCAACGTTATTCTGCCTGCTGAATATGCAAATGTGACAGAAGGCACCCTTCCCAAGGCGATGGCTTCCAGCTGTCTGGAAATTCAGGGAAAGTGCCGTGTGGGAAAGCTTGATTTGTCCAGATGAAAAGAGGCACACAACTCCATAGCAGACAACCTTCCCCACGCGGTGTGCGTCTGGTGTGGCAGGTAGAGTGAGCCCAGGAGCTCTAGTGTACTCAGTCTAATGTACATTTGACATTTAGGCCAACAGGGCAGAGATCTGAGCACACAGGTGCTGGCCTGTTCTCTAAGCTTTTGTTCATCTGACCTCCCACTGCTTAAAAACCAAGTCAAAATACTCCTCCTATGCTGGCCACTTCTCATCCTTCAAGTCCCCCACCCCCCCCAGTGAAGTGCTGCCACCTGCAGCCTGTGCCTGGAACTGGAAAAGTTTTCATACCTCAGGAGACGCATCCCTGTCTCACGGGGTTAACCTGCCATCACATGCTTGCATGGGTCACAGGACTTGGTCTGGAATTTTCTGCTCTTTTGCCCTGATGTTTTTCTTTTCTTTTTTTTGTGTGTGTGTGGATATTTTTACATTTATTTTTTGGCTGCACCGCACGGCACGCAGGATCTTAGTTCCCCGACAAGGGATGGAACCTGTGCCCCCTGCACTGGAAACATGTTATGGTCCAGCCATAACCACTGGACCACCAGGGAATTCCCTGCCCTGATGTTTTTCTTTGTAAGATAATGTATACATCATTTAGAAAGGAAGATGTTTAGTTTTGTATTTTGAAGACCTTTCCCCCTGGCTTTATGAAGTTTATTCATATAAACGGGAAGAAAAGCATGCTTCCTATGAATACGTTATGTGAAAAGGAATGCAGCCGTCTTTGAACTATTCAGGAAGGCTGCGAGGGCTGCACGGTCTGGTAGAATGATAAGTCACGTGTACTTTACATTTTTTAAGAGCCACTTTACAAAGAGTAAGTTGATAAAATGAATTGCAGTAATACATTTGACTTAACCCAGCAGATCTAAAATCTTAGCATTTCAAGATGTAATTTATGTAAACTTCTTAATGAGATATTTTACATTCCTTTTTTTTAAAATACTAAGTGTTCACAATCTAGTGTGTGTTGTACACCACAAGTGCCCAGCACATTTCCAGGGCTAAGGAGCCACATGTATCTAGAAGCTACTACACCGGGAAACACATATTTAAAGCATAAATCAGAGATAAATGCATTCTGCTATTCTGCTTCCTTTCTCTATATGAACAGCAGGGTAGGAAAATGAATTTAAAACAGGCCTGTACCACATCATCCGGGCTGGTCTTTGCAGAGATGCTTACACATATGGGAGGTGGAGGGGGCCTAAATCCGTAAGGCCCCAAATACTTCTCTTCCATATAACTCCTGCCCCTCCAAGCTGGCCTGAAAGCCACACTGTTATAAACTGTCCTTGGAGATTACTGACAAGCACGGGGTATCAGCCCCAGAAAATTGCAGCCTCGCATGTTTCCCAGAAAGGAGGAAGGGCCGGGAGATCCGCATCAGCCTTCTTTCTTGGAGGACGAGCTTACTGTCTCATTGGTGTGGCCTATAGCAGAAAGAACACGGCTCCCGGAACAGGAAGACACCTTTCCTCACTCCCCTGGGCCCTTCACTAAAGTTCTCTGGTCCTTGGTTTGCTCATCTGAAAAACAGGGATAATTCTAATTACCTCTCAAGGCTGTTGTCAGGCCCCAAAACCATAGTTTATAGGAACATGTTTCAGAAACTAAGTATCATGCAAATAATAGATTATTTCCATTATCTCTTTGAAAGGCAGAGAGGGGCTGACCACAGGGGAGCTCTGGGGAGGGGACAGTAAGCTCTGATGACCCTAATGAGAGTCCAGGGGCATTCTAAGCCTGGGTGTCGAGGGTCATCAGGCCCTGAATTAGGATGGGTATAGGGCACGCTTCAGCCGGTACCCATGAGGGAGTGAGATGGCACTCAACAAATGGTTGACTTTGAAGATTTCCTTCAAGCTAATCCTATATGTGACAAGATGATTTTTCTTAAGAGGCCCAAAGCACACACGCAGGTTGGCAGTCTTTGGACAATGTTGCCCCAAGACATGCCTTTACATTGACCTTCTGTGCTTCCCAAAAGGGTCCAGGGCCTCTTCTGGAGTCCCGGGTGTGACTCAGTTCCTGGCACACACAGCCCAGTGGGCATATATTGGGCCTCTGTTGCCCAACAGTGTAGGGAGGGCCATCAGAGGCCCAGGCCTGCTCTACGACCCCCAGGTGCCTTCAGAACGCTCCTGCAGGTGGGGAGCCCCTGAGCACTGTCTCCCCAGCATCAAATGGGCCCACGTGGCAGACTTCAGGAGCCCTTCCTTCCAGGAGTAACAGCATCGCTCATAGGCCATCTGCCCCTCTGGAGGCTCATTGCAAACCATCCCTTATCTCTGCCGGTGTCAAGCAGTGGCCAAGAGGAGAGAATGGAATTGCCCCCTCAGCCAGGCCTGTGACATAGCCCCCCCCCCAGTACCCCCATCCATGGTACTGAAGGAGGTGACGATGAAGGCCCTGATTACTTCCCATTTACCAACCTCACCACCCCATCTTTCCTTATGTCCTGGTAGACAGATGTCTAAGTCTATCCTCTGGCACATTCTAGAGAGGAAACAATTTTCATGACTCTATTCTTACTGAATATGGAGCAGACAGAGAAAGAAAGAAGAAAAGATGGGCACGATTACTGAAGCCCGCCCTGTGCCAGACCCCCGTTATTTGTCTCCAAATACTATTTTCCCATGTGGGCTGTGTGTGGTCTACGTACAGGCATCTTGTCTATTTTTAGAATAAGGATCTAGACATCTATTCTTTCCGTTTCACCTGTAAACTTTGAGATGAAGAGTTGAAAGGTCATGAGTGTTCCCCCTGCAAGAATGGGCCAAGGATGGGGGTTACTCAACTCCGTTCCCACCCCAGGGTTTTTATTTTTTAATGCAGAGCCAAGTCCCAAAGGAAGTATGCTGGTGACTATTAGAAACTAAATAGAACAAACCCAGGAGTCCAGAAAAAAAAAAAGGCTTTTTCTCAGCATGAAAAGAAACAGGAACTGATTGGGAAAGTCCTGGGCAGACTGGTGTCACAGCCCACTTCCCGGATCCAGGGATGACTCTGGGCCCCGCCTTCTTGGGAACTAATTTTAATGGGTACCATCCTCCGTCCTCCATCCTGCCAAATAGCCCCAACCTCCAGCGGCGGTGGCAAGAGGCGTTTGATTTTGATTAACCGAGGAAATTCGTACATCCCTTTACTGCTTTTCTGGAACTGTGAGCGCTTCCCATGCCCAGAGGCGCTCTGTTCACAGCTATCCTGGGCAGGGCAGTCCTGACGGGATGGCCCCTGGGCTGATGAGTGACAGTTGGCCTCCAAGCTCCGGCTCCTCCGCAGCAGCCCGCCAGCTTCTCCTGAGGCTTGATCGCCACCCGGTGGTCATTAGAGGAAGCGCCTCCCTGAGCCCCTTGACAGAACCTCAAAGGTGTGCAGCTACTGTGGGCCCGTGGATGAGAGCCTGGAGGACAGCGTGCAGAGGACAAGTAACTCGGGTCTATGAACAGAATGACAGAAACCAGGCACGAAAGAATCACTCTCTGTCCCCACCTCCTAACACTTCTATATCAATATTATGATCCTTGCAGGAGGAAAAGAATGATGTAGAAAGAGATGTCAAGATATGGGGAGAGCCAGCATTCCAGGCACATAGTTCCAGTAGGTGTGATGGGTTTTACTGGCAGCTGTACATTTCTGCGAGATACTAGCCAGGATAGCTCCCTCCTTCTGTTTTTTTCCTTCCTCACGGACAGAATCTTATTTATAGACCTAAAGGCAAAGCTAAAAGCAGCCCCGGAAATCCCCCAGTCCTCCCATTCCAGACAGGAGTGTGGAAGGTAGTTTGCGAAATAAACATGGGTGCCTTCCACGCTTCACAGGACCTTCACACTTGCCCATCAATGCACCTTCAAGAGGATGAGCCAGGATGGTCTTATTCCCTTTTCTCATTCACCCACAGAAACCTACTGCCGTGCTGGGCTTTCATTTTCAATCTGTGTTGAATCCGCAGCTGTCCTAGGGCTAAGTGACACGCCAGCCAGCAGCTGGTAAGTTTCTAGTCTAGTCTCCAGACACACGATGAAGAGGAGGCTGCTGGCTCTGCCAGCTGAAGTGTGATCCAAGAAGATTCAGGAGAAGTAAACAGTACCACTGCTAAAAGGGCTGGCCCTTAGGGCAGAGGGGCAAGCTGACCTGGCCTTGCATAAGAGGCATATGACTTCTGACTGTGGGAGAGTGTCATATGCCTGGGATATTACTCATACCCTCAGGATAGCTCTCAGCCCTTCTCCCTTACATGGGACACCCCTCTAACAGAAAACAAAATCGCAAGGAGAGATGAGGCTTAGCATGTGCCAGGCTCCAGGAGAGGGACACAGCAAATGACATGAAATTTACCCTCCACTGAAAATGGCTGTTAACTATCTATGGTAACTAACATTTATTGAGTTCTTACCATGTGTTTGGTGCTGTCCTAGAATCTCATTTAAGCCTGACAACAACCCCTTCTAGGGTTGAGTAAATACTCTTTTTCTCTTTATTTTACAGATGAATAAACTAAGCACAGAGAGGTTAATCACTTGCCCAGGGTCACACAGCTCAAGAATGGTAGAGTCAGGTGTTGAATGCAGAATGTCTGACCTAGAATGTGTGCACGTCACCACCACACTGCTGCTTCCCTGTGATGCATGCAGACTCCCATGGCAGGGAGAGATCTGAGCACAGAAAATGAGAGACGGACAACGTGGTGACAGAAAGGATGGAGAAGTTAAGGCATCTCCAACCTTAATCCTGCTTTATAATTTCATCTCAGGGCAGCCCAGAGCATAATGACCAGTGTTCCGGGCAAACATGGAACTACTTCCTTTTCTGGTCTCTGATGGAGCATGAAAGGATGCCAGCTATGTTGCTTTATTGAAGGTAGAGTTGCTCCGCCATGAGAAATAGCTACCTTGACCCCGGATGAAGCCATGAACTGGAGCTTTTGACTTGGCCACATCTTGCCCTGTCAGTAACCCAACTCCTAAGTGTTCGCGGCCCACAGTCTGCCCTTACCTGTCTGGGGAATCTATCAAAGCACCTCCATACCATCTAGACATTTTTAGCCTGTGTCCCAGTGTTCTCAGGACCACATTAGCTGTCAGATATTTTAGGGCAATAGTTAATTTTAATTCATCCACAAATAACTTACTTAAATTTCATAAAGGCCTCTCAGACACACCAACACAAAGGCATGTTAGCAATTTGGGGGCAGCCAGGCCTTCTGACTCTCTTCAAATTACATGCCATAAGACATGGCTAATACTTTGCAGGTCTACTTTGTTTCTCATATTTCTCTCTTTCAGATTTCATAATAACTCTCAAATAAGAAGCCAATACTTGCAAATGATAAAAGATTTATCTAAAGACACAGATCATTAGAACCAATTTTTAAAAAAAAGAAAGTAGATCCCCCATTAGCCAACTGGTCGACTCCCCAAAGGGAGCAGCTTGACCGTACCTGCCATTTTAATCTTTACTCTTCATGCAAAAGAGTTTCCATGGGGTTCCACTGACCAGTGGTACTATTTTTACTCTTGCCACAGACAGAGCAAGCCTTCTCAGAACGCTGGATGCCATTTAGACACATAGGAGGAAAACACGATTTCCTAGGGATGAAGTGTATTCCCGAGGCTGTGTCTGAACACACGTGGACCAACTGACATTGGTCCTAATCAACTTGGCTACATCGTGATTTCCCGTGTGATGGGCAAACTGAAGCAGCAGCTGATTTGCTACTTGGATTATTTGAATTCTCGGCTTCAGTTTGCAGCGTTTGCAGAACACATTGTGCTGTTCGTTAGTGTTGACTGACAGCCGATTTGGTTGCATAAATGGTGGGGAAGAGCTTGCGTTCTGGAGCCAGACCTTGTGCTTTCCAATGGTCAGCCCAGCATGTCTTAGCTTTGTGACCTTGTGTAAAGTCTCTTGTGATTCTATTTCCACAACACAAAAGGGGATAATAACTGGACAGGTCTAACAGATTGTTGTGAAGAGTTGCTTCTTATAAAGCCCCTAGTAGAGTATCTGGCACACAGTGACTGCTGAATGAATTTAGCCATGATTATTTTGTATCAAACTGTGTGTATCTGTTTAGAAATTATACACACACAGGAGAGAGAACCCAGATTTAGATACAATCTCTACTCAGGATCAAAATACATACACCCTCCACATTTTTGCATTTAATTCATCATTAGGAGTTTTTGAAAGTAACCCTGAATTTACATGACTTCCAAAATCATCATTTTGCCAAGGTTTGACTTTAAAATCATGCCCATCATGAAGCCAGAAAGGAAGAATAAGTCACTGAGCAAAATAAGGGAGGCTGATTAACTCACCAGCATATGCATCTCAATTCAAGTTTATAATCTTATGTAATGTAAGATTTTATGTAACCCTTAGACTCATCCCAGTTATTTCCTCTCTTACAGATGAGCCGATTATGTGCTGCAGCAGTTGAGTCACTTAAAGATCTCTCTCTTACAAATAATGAAACCACAACTCCAACTAGTTGAAGGGGGCATGGACATTTATTAGCTCCTGTAACTGGGGAAGATACTGGATTGGTACACCTTCAGGCTCAGCTGGATTCAGGGGCTCAAACAATGCTCTCAGAGTTCTTTTTCTCCCTTTGTGGCTTTGTCTCCCTCTGTGTGTTTATTTCATTCCAAGACAGATCTTCAAGGAAAAAAAATCTATGGGGCCTATGAACCAGAGTCTCAGATCTAAAAGGAAGAGAAACTCTTTTCTTCCCCATCGGTACATGTGTCTACAGCAGAGCAAGGAATTGTGATTGACTTAGCCTGAGTCATGTGCCGACCCCATAGAAACCATCTTAACAGTGAGGACTACGTTTTCTGTGAGCAAAACAGATTCAAAGTAATGGCCACTTAAAATTCAAGTTTACTTCTCTAGCCAGAAAAGCATGTAGGTAAGCAGTCCAAGACTGGTATGGCAGGCTCGGATCCACGTAGTTCTCAGGGATTCAGTACTTCCTGTCTTTTGGTTCTGCCCTTCCCAGGGTACCACATAGCCCCACATGGCAGGATAAAGAATAGGGTGGGGGAAGCATGAGACATTTTCAGACTTTCAAACTACTCTGATTCAGCTCCACTACATAAGACCAAGGAATCCAAGTACCCGCATACAGAGAGGCCTTCCCAGTTTTTCACATTGCTCATCTAAATCCCAAATCCCACACTACCTAAGGATGCTGAAATGCTTATTTCTCTATCCACCTCCCCATGACAGATGCCTACTCATCCATCAACACCTCAACTCCTCAAAAGAATAAAGTATCTGCTAATCCTCCTGGTATGATGGAGAACTTCAGGCTCAGAGAAAAGCTAATACACTGTCTGATCTACGATGAGCCAGATTCCTAATCAATCATGCAATCAACAGGGATGACCATACATCATCAATGGAGATGAATCAAGATGGTGGGTATGGCGCTGGTGCTGAGAAATATCAAAATGTTTTACCCTCAGCCTGGTACCTCCTTGTCATTGTTTTAGCCGTTTTCATTTTTTTTTTTTTTTTTTTTTTTGTTTTTTGCGGTACGCGGGCCTCTCACTGCTGTGGCCTCTCCCGTTGCGGAGCACAGGCCCCAGACGCGCAGGCTCAGCGGCCATGGCCCACGGGCCCAGCCGCTCCGCGGCATGCGGGATCCTCCCGGACCGGGGCACGAACCCGCGTCCCCTGCATCGGCAGGCGGACTCTCAACCACTGCGCCACCAGGGAAGCCCGCCGTTTTCATTTCTAATACTAGATCAAAATTCTAAGTTACCCTTGAAATTTGGGCTTCTGCTTGCTTCAGAGAGAACTCAGGTGTACAGGAAATGTTGTCCTCTGTTTAGGATGGGGCCTCTCCTCTGAGCTGGACCAGCTCTAAGCCAGGCATGGCCCAGAGCACATTTCCTTTTAATAAAACAAAAGAAGAACAATAGCAGCAACCACAGTGCCTGGAGCTCCCTTCTAAGGAAAGACACAGGGGCGTGGAGGGAACGCCTTCTCCAAGCCCAGCCTTAAAGTCAGCTGTGGATTTGCAGGGCTGTGAAGCATGTAGAGGAGCAAAGCTGGAGGTTATTTCCAATTTGGTTTTTGGAAATGAAGACTGGCTGGGTGGCCGGGTAGCTTCTCATCTACTCTGAAAATTAAACAGCACATTTTGCATATACTTTTAACTCTACCTTCTTATCCATTAATCCCATTTTATTACTCCGTAACCCTGTAGATGTTAAAGTGGGCTGGGAGGAGGTAGTCAACTCTTCCTTTCATTTGACAGATTAGGAAACAAACACCAAGAGCATGTGTGATTTTAGGACAGTTGCAGAGCTGGTTAGATGGCCCATCCAAGCCTGCAGCCAGGGAGCCTGATGTCCAGACCTCTTTTCTATCCACTAAAGCAGCAGTTCTCAGCACCAGCATCACCCGGGAACCTGCTAGAAGTGCGGATTCTTAGACCCTACCCCAGATCTACTGAATCAGAAATTCTCGGGGTGGTGCCTACGATCTGTGTTTTAACCAGCCCTCCAGGGGATACTGATGCACCTCAGGCTGGAGTGTCAGTGCTGGGACTGGAGGCTGCACGTGCTCCAAACTCTTCTCACACCTTTGCATTAAAGGGACTCTTCTTAACCTCTCGCGTTTGTTTCCAGAGTGGTCATGAAGTATGTACTTAGAAAGCTGGTGACCGAAAGCCGGGACCATTCAGGCTCCTTGAAATATTTTCTTTTAGTAAACTTCTAGAGCCAGCTCTCTGTGGGGCTTGTGCTGATTGGGGATGGAAACCTCAGCTTTCCTTCTTACTTGATCTCTCTTGGAACTTTCTTGCCTAGGGTAGTTTTGTCTCCTAGGAACCACGGAAAGAAAGTGTGTCTACAAATACTTCCTTTAAATTCTCTTCTACCTGACACTTTCAATTTGTTAATAATTTTATACACGAACAGTATATAAATATACTTTATTTTTAAAATATTTTATTTATTTTTTATTTTATTTATTTATATTTTTGGCTCCGTTGGGTCTTAGTTGAG
Organism: Physeter macrocephalus; assembly: GCF_002837175.3. NCBI lineage: Eukaryota > Metazoa > Chordata > Mammalia > Artiodactyla > Physeteridae > Physeter > Physeter macrocephalus. The sequence goes on along the minus strand of NC_041231.1, from coordinate 79,634,901 downwards.
GCACGCGGAATCTTCGTTGCAGCGCACGGGGCTTCTCTCTAGCTGTGGCGCGCAGGATCCAGAGTGCGTGGGCTCTGTAGCTGTGGCGCGTGGGCTCAGCAGTTGCAGCCAGGCTTAGTTGCCCCGCGGCATGTGGGATCTTAGTTCCCCGACCAGGGATCGCACCTACATCCCCCACATTGGAAGGCGGATTCTTTACCACTGGACTACCAGGGAAGTCCCTTAAAATGTACTTTAAAATTTAAAAAGATCTGAGCAAGAGCTTTTGGATGATTCTCCCCCTCCATACACATACAGACACACACACACACAAATTCACATGCAATTCTGGACCCCTTGAAGGTACTGACGAAATAGTTATTGAGTTTATTAAAGACTTTCCCTTAGAATCAGAGGAGGAAAGCAAATGCTGCTGCTAGGAGGAATCTTTATTTGAAATTCTTTAACACACAAGACCCTAAAAGAATAGAAAACCTATTGTGTCTGATGGAAAACAGGTATTTGAGTGTTTGATTCTAGTACAAAAAACATATGCGTTTCATTGTATACATCTTCCTTGCAGTAGAAAGGAGAGTTTCTATATCTTAGTTATTCATTCAATTACTGGCTCATTTACTCGTTTTTACTGAGTGACCATGCATGCCGGGCCAGGCAGACTCCAAGGCCCTGGGCTAACACAGTAAAGGTGGGTCTGCCTGCGTAGAGCTTACGGTCTATGGGAAAGACAGTCTATTAAACAAGGGATTTACAACGAAGGGATAAGAACGTCATCACAGGACACACTAGATACATTTGGAGCACAGAGCAGGGTAACAGAGCCATGTGAGGGTGGGGACAGGAAAACCATAAGGGTCACACAAGAGGCTGGAGGCAAAACAAGGCCGATAGAAGCTGCCCCAAACTGCAATGAGTACGGGATGGAAAGGGAGGGCCCAAGAGCAGGAGGTGCTTCTGCAGTCTAGTTGATGTCAGCGGGCATCACTGCCTGGCCTTTGGCGAAGGATGGAGATAATGGTGAAGGTCAAGAAAACCATGCTGGCTGCGCCTCCGATCATCAGGCCCAGGAGGCTGCCGTGCACCTGCATGGCCTGACATCGCTCCCCAGTGTAGAAGAAGGTGTGACCAGAGACGCACCTGGGGAGACAGGACACAGGGGCATGTGGGAACCACCTGAGCCCCAAGGGCTTCCTGACAACAAGACCAACACAGCAACAGTGGCAGGGGACACTAAGCAGTTACACACACCTGGCCTCGTTCAAAGTGCTTTACGCAAGTCAATTAATTTAATCCTGGAACAACCCTTTGAGGTGGTGGTTATTACCAGGCCATTCTCATCATCCTTATCTTTCAGAAAAGTGAGATAATTTGCTCAAGGCCACGCAGTTAGTAAGCGTCTCACTCTTGAAGTCTAATCTCTGAAGGTCTGTCTCCAGACCCCGTCCTCTTGGCTACCATATGCAAAGTTCAGGAGGAAGGTTTGGGACACTTAAAGAATGTGTTTCCTGACACACAGTAGTGATGGTTCAGCAAACTCCACCAACGGATGCTGAAATTAGTGGGTGAGGGTTTGAGGAAAGGCAAGATGTCTGCATGGTCTCCGAGTGTCTCTCCCAAGACATGTGTTAATGAAAGAGTGAGGAATGGTAACGTCTCAGGAGAGAGGGCTGGCAGACACCCTCTTGGCCAGATGACAAGGTTAACGTCACCGGTAATAACACATATTGACATCCGGTACCCCTCACATGACACACTGAGGAGGTCATATCACGTCTTGGTTCTTCTTACAAAACGTACTACCTCAATATAATCATGAGAAGACATCAGATAAACTCAAATTGAGGAACAATTTGTAAGATAACTGATCAACGCTCTTCAAAAGTATCAAGATAATGAAAGACAAGACCAAGGACCCGCTCAGGACTGAAGGAGCTAAGGAGACATGAAAACTAAATGGAACCCAGGGTCCTGAATTGGATCCTGGGACAGAAAAAGTGTATTGGTGGAAAAACTGGGGAAATCTGGATAAGGTGTGTCGTTTAGCTAGTACTATTTTTAATAGTATTTACCTTTGTTAATGCTCATTTCTTGCCTTTGCTAATGTACGATGGTTATGTAAGATGTTGACCTTTAGGGGAATGGGGAACTCTGATGCATTTTTGAAATGTATCTGTAAATCTAAAATTATTTCAAAATAAAAGTTTAAAAAAGAAAGAGCAAAGTGGAGATCAAAAAGAGCTGAGAAGAGATGTAAGTGTTTGGAGCCAAGCAGACCGGCTCCCACATCAGCGACTATTCTATCAAATGAAACTGATGCTTCTGTCATCACATACATCCTTTTATGAAATATTTTATGCAAATAACAAACATTATAAAAAGAACGATTAAATATAGCAAACTGTGCAGACAGACAGACCTGGATTGCAAGTCTAAGCTCCAGCATTTACCATCTGGGTAATTTCAGACAAATTACTTACTTCTCTAAGCTTCAAATTTCTTATGCCCTAAACGGGGATAAGAAGGGCCTTTATGTCACAGGGTGGCTGTGAGGAATAATTTAGATCATGAATGCATACTGCTCGGGGGAGCACGTGACACATAGCAAGCAGCCCCCAAGTATCAGATATTCTTCTTCTTCTTATTGAAAACATAAATATGATAATAGTACAATTGAACTAATGGACAATAGAAATAATAATTAATAACAATAATAACATTTGCAGTCAGGGAAGGTTTAAGCTTGGTCCTGAATCCCTGTGGTGGAGCCTTGATGCTAAAAGCTCTGGGTCGGGACTTCCCTGGTGGTGCAGTGGATAAGACTCCGCCCTCCCATTGCAGGGGTCCCAGGTTTGGGCCCACATGCCTGCCACTAAGAGTTCGCATGCCATAACTAAGGAGTCCGCAAGCTTCAACTAAGGAGCCCACCTCCCACAACTAAGACCCGGTACAACCAAATAAATATATAAATGAATAAATATTAAAAAAAAAAAAAAAGGCTCTGGGTCATTTTTGAGCCCTGCAGTGGAGTTCAAAATTCCAACAACATTCAAGATGCTGTTGACAATGTCCCAGAGGTAACAAAGGGATACACGTGAAAAGACAGGAGATTTGGGACTCTTCTGCTCTGGCAGGACCCCTGCTCTGCCCTCTGATTCCAGGCACGGCTTTGTGGAGTCAAGGAGCGACACGGTTGACCATCTGATGGCGTGGATGCCCTGACCTAAGAACTGTGCCTTTCAGCAGGGTAAGCAGACTTAGGGCTCCCCTCTGCCGACCCACACCTACCGCCCCAGGCCACAGAGCCTACCTGCAGCTCGCCATCCCCTTCACGTTCACACAGATGCCTTCGTTTTGACAAGGGTTCGGGTCACATGGGTCTCTGAAGTACTGTGGCCAGTTGTGGTCCTCCATGGGGCCCGTGTTGTCCACCGACCGCTTCTGTCGGCTGCGCTGCCCCTGGTCCAGGCTGCCCAGTAGGGCTTTCTCTAAGGAGGCCTTTCCCGAACCTTCTTCTGAAGCCGGCTGCTCCTGGCCTTGGAGAACGTGGCTTTGGGGGATCAGCCTACTGTCTTTAATATGAACTTCAGTCTGGTTAAGGTGGGTGATATCTCGAGGAAAGAGACAAAGGGTGGTGAGGAAGATATATGATTAAATCTGACAACAATTCACTTCCACTCCTGGAGAAAGCTCCCTGGGCTGTCTCTACCCTTCTTGGTCATCGCCTTTAGTGATGTAGAAAAGTGGCTTTGAATCCAGCGGATTTCCATAATGCCAGCTATTTTATAGATTGACTATTTTTTATTGAAGTATAGTTGACTTAAAATATTATATTAGTTTTAAGGTGTATAAAGAGTAATTTGACATTTTTATAGATTACACTTCATACAAAGTTATTATAAAATATTGACTATATTCCCTGCTCTGTACATTACATCTTTGTAACTTATTTCATGCATAGTAGTTTGTACCTCTTAATCCTCTGCCCCTGTTTTGTCCCTACCCCTTCCCCTTTCCCCTCTGGTAACCACTAGTTTGTTCTATGTATCTATGAGTCTGTTTTGTTATATTTGTTCATTTGCTTTGTTTTTCAGATTCCACATGTAAGCAGAAACATACAGTATTTGCCTTTATCTATCTGACTTATTTCACAAAGCATAATGCCCCTCAGGTCCATCCATGTTGTAGCACATGGCAAGATTTCATTCTTTGTTTGCTATTTTATGTTTAAAGTACTCCAATCACGATTTTATTTATTTAACTTGAGAAGAGAAGCATAAAGTGAGTATGGATAGACTGATTGAAACTAAATTGAAGTCAGCAAACTGTCACATTTGATAAATTATACAAAAAGGTGACACTAAAATTTTAGTTTCTCCCCAGGACAGTTAAAATCGAGATGGGAGACCTTGAATAAAAGAGTAAAAGGTGGTTCTCTTAGAGCACACCTTTTTTTTTGTTTTAACCTAGTCCACCCAGAAGATCCCCACCTTCCATGAGATGCTTTTAAAAATCCATGTAAATTCAATAGAACACCCAGAACATAGGATTATTTATTCAGGAAAACCAGCAAAATACCTTCAAAGTCCACAAACATTATAAGGTCGTCATTTTTAAGGAAACTCCTCCTTTTCAGCATTTGGTGGGAGATGATAGCACCCCAGCCCCAGTCGATGCTTCTAAAACAGGCACAGCTGTTGTCATAGGACCCCATGACAGACGGCCTGTCCCAGATGACGGAGCCATTTATTGCTGCAAAGTTACAGGTTACAGAAAATCACATTATCACTTTACTTTTCACTTTCCATTTGTCTTTAATGAGTATAGAGAGCTTTTCTTCATTGAAGTATAGTTGATTTACAATGTGTTAATTTCTGCTGTACAGCAAAGTGATTCAGTTATATGTATATATATACTTTTTTACTATTCTTTTCTATTATGGTTTATCATAGGATATTGCATATAGTTCTCTGTGCTGTACAGTAGGACCTTGTTGTTTATCCATAAGAGCTTTGTTAATCAGAAAAAATGTGTTGGAAAAAAATCAGGTTATTTACTCTTTCCAGGAGAATTATGCTGGAGAGGGTGTGGAGAAAAGGGAACCCTCTTGCACTGCTGGTGGGAATGTAAATTGATACAGTCACTATGGAGAACAGTATGGAGGTTCCTTAAAAAGCTAAAAATAGAATTACCATATGATCCAGCAATCTCACTACTGGGCATATACCCAGAGAAAACCATAACTCAAAAAGACACATGCACCCCAATGTTCACTGCAGCACTATTTACAATAGCCAGGTCATGGAAGCAACCTAAATGCCCATGGACAG
>NC_041231.1:79616268-79629441 GCF_002837175.3 Physeter macrocephalus | reverse complement strand
CATGTATGTGGAACCTAGAAAAATGGTACAGATGAACCAGTTTGCAGGGCAGAAGTTGAGACACAGATGTAGAGAACAAACGTATGGACACCAAGGGGGGAAAACCGTGGTGGGGTGGGGATGGTGGTGTGATGAACTGGGCGATTGGGATTGACATGTAACACTGATGTGTATAAAAGTGATGACTAATAAGAACCTGCAGTATAAAAAAACAAACAAACAAAAACAACTAATACTAAACTTTCTTTGGGTTATTTGTATGGAAATATGTTAATATAAATGTTTCAGACATTACATGAAATTTCTAAAAATCTTATATGTTCTGGTCTGGTATAATAAGTCATAATTCTAGTTATTACTTTAAAATGTATATCTCAGAAATAACTAAATTACCTTGTCAATTGCATTATTACGCACTTTCATCAAATCTTTAACCGTGGTCATTTTTAAGTCTTTTGTCATTTACAGACAGTTCTGAGTGTACTCTGATGCTTTTGCAAAAATGTTCCTATAAAAGGGTTTCATCTTCAAGGAATTCATGGAAAAGACTCTGACAAGTACAGGTTTCCGGTAACTGACTATACTGCTGAACTGAATGAATAAGCATTTTCAGAACTCTAATGGAAAACTGATGAATTCATAAAAGTGCTAACAAAAGATCAAGATAAAAAAAATTAATTACATGGGACTGAGTGAACTGATGAGGATGATTATAATTTTTGTGACTTGCTGCTTGAATAACCCCCCCCGCAAAAACACAAAAAAACCCTGAGAATTGGGAGGGGGGTGGAGCAGAGAACCACCCCTGTGAAGGGTCATTGTCCACTACTGAGTGACTTCTCAATGAAGGGGAAGAGAGAGCTATAGTTTCTTCCTTTTAAGGCTTAAGTCTCTTCTTTTGAAAACAAAAATAGTTTGCCCATTCCTTTATTCATGCAAGTTTGTTTCATGGACATACTGACAATCAGTAATATATTAGGATGCAGTGCATTAGTTTTGCACAGAGCCTCACAAATTCTGGGTATTTGATAAATGATTACCTGGATCTGACTTCTCAGACTGAGCTCAGTGAGGTAGGGACTGGCTGGTTTGCTTGTACTCTAAGGAGCTGGCACAGAACTTGGCACCTTGCAAGCCCTTACTTGTATGCTTGATGGATGGATTCAGGAAAGAGAGAGAGATAAGATGAAACTGAAAATTTTCACTTACATAGAAAACGAACTTCTGGTTACCAAAGCAGAAAGGGGGTGGGAGGGATAAATTAGGAGTTTGGGATCAACAGATACAAACTACTGTATATAAAATAGATAAACAACAAAGTCCTACTGAATGGCACAAAGAACTGTATTCAATAGCCTGTAATAAACCATAATGGAAAAGAATCTGAAAAAGAATATATATGTATATCTGAATCACTTTGCTGTACACCAGAAACTAATACAACATTGTAAATCAACTACACTTCAATGAAAGAAAAAAGAAACAAGGACATTTTAACTTAATGCTCCAACATGACACTGCTGTAGATGTGCCCAAGGAGGAAATGTGAGGGGAAAGTTATTCTCTCCTATACAGATGAGAACTGTGTCTGTTGGCCCTTCCAGGTGGAGGGGCAGGTCTTCTAACCACCTACCTGTAGATGTCTGGGACTTGGAGGTAGTGAACACCATGCTGGAGGACATTCTTTTCCTGACATCGGGTTCCTGGTCAAGTATTGTCATTATCACCTGTCTGTTCTCCACTGGCCACTCCAAGACAGCATCATTCTCTCCACTACACAGATGAAAGGCAAGTCCCAAGTACCCAGAGCTCCTGGAGCTCGTTTTGCCATGAGGGTACAAGGTCAACCCCAAACCGTAGCCCTCTGAATTGTAGAATCGAGGGCTCTGAAGCTTGTCCCCTTTAACCGTGTTCTGCAGGACTTGAGAGAATTTCCGGACCGTCCAAACCCCTGCGGGGCATGGGGTTTCTGTCAAAGTGATGTCATCCAGGTAAATTCCCCCACTCGAGGTCTGGGGGTCACCCTTTGTGCCCTGGAAAAGGTAGCGAAACTTCTTTTCCTCTCTTAGTGTAACATGGGCAATTTTCCAATTTTGGTCAAAATCTCCTGAGGACAGAGAATAAAATTGGTGACAACTGTGACCAACATTTTTGGAGCACTTACTTGGAGCCTCGTACTGTGGCAGGTGCTTTACATGAACGATCTCATGTAATCTTCACAACAAACACAGGAGAGAAGAACTGCTATAAACTTGTTAAGGAACTTTTCCAAAGTCACATATCTAGTATGGGAAAATAGCTAAAAAAGAAAAAAAAAGACACACTCTGATTTATCATAAAAGTCTTAATCATGAATTTGTTTTCCATTATTATTCCATTCTGCAGGTTCTGGGCTTTCCTCTGGGTTTGTTGGTATAAATGCGTCCCACCCCCTTAATGTTAGCACTGAATGCACAAGTATTGGACTGAACCATATAAAACAGACTTTTGATAAGTCAAAAGTCAAACAATGGCAATTTCATATGTCCAAATTTACAGTCCTTGGTAACACAGCAAATTCTCAACCTTTAAAGGGCACCTAGCTGTCATCCCTCTATTTGATAAAGATGTTCTGTAAATTTCAGCCAGAAAAGTGAACCCCTCAAAACCATTATTTGCAGCATTCTCTACCCACAGAGTGACCTGGGTAGAGACAATTTGGGCCCCCGATCTTCTGAGTAGCCTTTACTAAGGAAGTCTCCACCCTTCAAGGGCATCAGCTTCTTCTAGAAGTACACAAAGAATACTTCCTTTATCTCATTTTAATTAAGAAATTCTTTGTTGAATGGAAAACTAGAAAAACACGTCTCTCCTTTTCTATTTATGAACGAACCACCACCACAATAAAAGAATGTAAGTACTTAGCTTTTATAACCCTGGATCTTGATTTTCAGTCAGATTACTCTCACAACCAACTAACTACCTTAGCATTTTAAGGTTTTCGTGATCTTCTTATAGAAATACATAAAGTATCACTAAGGAATATATAAGTGATTTTAGTGAAGTTAATGTATACAAGTCACTTGCCTGCCACCAACTTCACCAGTAGGTTTCAAGTTACCTCAGTGTATTAAATAATGGTATCATTCAGTTTGCTGAAACAGATGCAGAAACACTTATGGTCCACTATTTAACCACTTCTCTCCAGCAGCATCAATTCTCGCTTCCCTTGTACCTTCCAATCTCCACCTTTGAATCACCAATTTTCTCTATTCTGGCTTTCTCCAAAGCTCTAGTGAAAACTAGATTTTTATATTCTGATTGGCCTTCTTTTTTCTTTCCCTGATTGGCCTCTTTTAATAGTATGTTTCAGCCTCACCTGAACCCGCAATTTCTGAATGGTTAAAACATCCAATGAGCGGTTAAAGCATGCCAGGCATTATGCATTTCAAAGAGGCAGAAGGGAGGTGGAGGAAAGGAAGGAAGAGGAGACAGAGGAGGAGGAGTGGGAGGAATGATGGGGGGAAGGAGGGTGAAAAGGGAGAGGGAGGGGAAGGAGGAGAAACAGCACAATCCCAAATATGAAGCGCGATCAGTCCTCGCAGGATGCCTTTAAGTACCTTGAAAGGTCTTCACCTTGACCAGCTTGCGAACCTTGCCCGTACTGTCATCCTTCCTGACCCAGACGATGAGTCTGTCTGAAGGGCTTCCTGTCATTTTATAGAAAAACTGCAGGCATTGCTGCTTCCTCTTTGGGTAAAGAATCCGAGACTCCAACAGGGCTGCCTCCTCTGCTATCCCCGATCTGGTATTGAAGTACATGAAGTAACCAGCACCTATGGAGAGAGGACCCTAAAGTCTCATCTCTGGCCACAAATACCCCAGGGTGCCCTCAGCCTAGGCAAAGTGAAACAGTGAGCAACAGTTATCATCCAGGCAACAAAGGCTAGAACTCTTCTGGGGAAAATAAAAAGGTTGTTTGTCAGTAAATATTCTGTCTGTCTCCACGGACAGAATTGCTGGTCAAAGTCCCAGCTCTCCACTGCCTCTCCTGATTGCTTTTGTTCCCAAGGTTGTGAAATGTACACCACTGACTTAAGGAAATACAGGCTTTAAGCAAAGTTGATGGAATTTAGTGTCTGTGATATGAATTCCATTTTCTTTATTAACTTCGTTGTTTAGAGATTCATTCCAAGGAAAAGAGCTGGCCTCCTAGCTGTATAAGAAACTGTGGGATTCAAAGTTTTAGGAATTGGATTTTAAATATTCACAATGAGAAGGGCTCAGTTTCACCCTTTTGTAGCCTAATAACTGGGTGTACTATCAGTGGTAAAGAATCACCTTTACTGTGTTCTAAGAAAGGGCATTGAACGCATATTAGGGACCAACTGAGGATTTCTCCTGAATGTAAAGAAAGCCTTGGAAGAACACTAAAAAAGAGGGGATAAAGGGTCTACGTTTATGCCAGAGGCTGGGTTTGCCCAACCCATGTATCTCAAAATTCTCTCCCCCAAAACAAGCAGGTGGCTAAACAAATACATCACTTGGAAAACCAGCACACTTTTTCAAAGGCAAGGGCAATGAACAATTCTTGCATATAAAGACGTCATCTAAACTTACTCCAATACTCAACCTCTTACCAAATGCTCCACTCAAAACATTTCATCAAGTAAAAATGAAGTGAGCATCTACAGTTCCAGGTACTTTGACAATATGAGTCCCTGCCTCATCCTGCCTCACATATGGGGCATGAGCAAGGATGTTTAAATAAGCTTTCCACAAAGCTGAAAAATACCATATGTCTTTAATATATCATCAGGGTAAATTATATTTGCCGGTATGTTCTTCTCAATACTTTATCTTACTAGCCTTAGACTTTTGTGTCGTGAATTGCTGAGGGCTTGGGTTAAGGTAAACAAGAGCTCACAGGGCTAAGAATGTCTCCTGGTTATCCTTGCTCAGGAATTCCACCAGTTGAGGTCAGAAATATGAAGTGCAAGTCCAATAACTCAAGCTGAGAAGTCAGGAGACCTGAATTCTTCCCCTAGAGCTGCTACTACCTGGGTATTCATTCATCTCTCTGGGGTTCAAGTGGGAAGTGGCTTCTATCCTTCGAGCTCTTTGAGTCTATGCATCTACCTGAATAAGGCAGTGCTCTCTAGCAGAGGAAACCCCGTCCCATTATGTGCCTCCTGTGGAAGAAGCATAATGGCTGGTCAAGTTAAGCTGAGAAAGCTTTTCTAGTTACCTCTCTGGGCTGTGGTCCTTTCCTTTCCTACTAAAATGCTAGAATATTCTTTCAGCAGATTCCTCTCACACGGAGATCACCTTTCTGTTCAGCTGGAACTTGCACATTAGCCTAGCAGCAAACCCACAGGAGAGATTAGATTAGAGGCTATGATGGAAATTTAAAGAGAACTTCAGGCGTAGATCACCCTTTGGACACTGGAGATTATATGTTTAATAATCTGATGTGTAACAGAGACTTTCACCCTTTGCCAAGGCGCGAGGAAGAGTGGCAATTGTTGACAACCTCTGACATTCTCCCTGGTGGCCGGGCATCTGGGTGATAAGCTGGGTCTCTTCTGTGAAGGAACTCTTACCAACTCTCACACAGGCATGGACTAAGGCACTTGATGATAGTCCAGTCTTTAAAAGGCTCTTATAATCTATAACCCCACCTTCTTCCAAATAGGGTTGGTACAATTTCAATGACAAGCACATAATAAAAGAGTGTTAAGATAGAAATTGAAAAATAAATAGAACCTCTGGAGAGAAAGGGACGATGGGGAAAAAAAGTAGGGAGTAAGGCTGCTGGTCTGCCTTTGAAGATTCTATATGGATTATCTCCTTCCAAGATCGCTGTGAAGGATCAATAGCCTGATGGTCAGAGAGGCTTACAAAAAGCCAAAAGACTTAAACAGCAACAACAACAAAAACAACTTCCTGGGGTCACAATTAGCAAGAGGTGGAGCCAGATTTTAAACCCGGGTCTCTCCTGACTTTATGGCTTTTTCACTGCACAAGCCATGTACAGGAACTCTCTGAAGCTGTTATCCTATATGGCAGCTACCAAACATATATGGCGATTGAGCACTTGAACTGTGGCCAGTCCAAAGTGAGATGTGCTGTAAGGATAAAATATACACCAGATTTCAAATACCTACTGTAAAAAAGTGTGAAGTATCTCATTAATAGTTTTTATATTGATTGCACATTGAAATGTTAAGATTTTGGATATATTGGGTTAAGTATATTACTAAAGAGAATTTCCCTTGTTTCTTTTTTATGTGACTGTTAGAAAATTTCACATTACATATGTGTCCACTGGAGGACACTGCTGTTAGAGACATTGCCCTAATTTACAAAGTCATATATATATATATATATATATATATATATATATATATATATATATATATATATATATATATATATATATATATTCGGCTGCACTGGGTCTTCATTGCTGTCCTCAGGCTTTCTCTAGTTGTGGCGACCGGGGGCTGTTCTTTGTTACAGTGTGCAGGCTTCTCATTGCAGTGGCCCCTCTTGTTGAGGAGCAAGGGCTCTACGCACGCAGGCTTCAGTAGTTGTGGCACGTGGGCTCAGTAGTTGTGGCTCGTGGGCTCTAGAGGGCAGGCTCAGTAGTTGTGGCACACGGGCTTAGTTGCTCCGCGGCATGTGGGATTTCCCCAGACCAGGGATCAAACCCGTGTCCCCTGCATTGGCAGGCTGATTCCTAACCACTACACCACCAGGGAAGTCCCACAAAGTCACATATTTTTTAAAATTAAAAAAATTTTTATTGAGGTATAGTTGATTTACAGTGTCGTTTTCAGTTTTAGGTATACAGCACAGAGATTCAGATAGATAGATAGATAGATAGATAGATAGATAGATAGATAGATAGAGATATTCTTTTTCAGACTCTTTTCCCTTATAGGTTATTACAAAATATTGAGTACAGTTTCCTGTGTTACACACACTCTATATAAACTAGATAACCAACAAGTACGAAGTCATATCAACCATTATGTCTGTATCAGTTTTGTCATCGCTTAAATGAGCCTTTCTTTTGCATGCCCAGAACGTGGATGCTTTTTATTGCGTTAATAATAAAGATATGAGAAATGGTTTTTGTCCTCATTCAGAGTTCCAGGTTTGATAACTAGCATTCCAACTGAGGCCAAACATGCCGGCTGCCACTTCCCCTTGAACCTGGTGAACCTCCTTAATGTACTTCCTTGCTGCCTTCACTGACCTGTGCATTGTCCCACCAAGGTGTGATCCACTTGTCCAGGCTCAGTGCTGTCCTCATGGACCCAGTCAGCAACATCTCTGGTACTCTGAATCATCCCACAAATGTTTGCCTTCTCAAAATCACAGTGGTCCAAAAGGGTGTGAGTTGTGGCTGCAAAAGATATTTTTGTCACCTGGTTAAAAATTTAAGGCCTCTCATGTCCAATACCTAATGACAGGCTACTAAGATGTCATTGTTTAGCAGGGTCATGAGCCTTTCGTTGTCTTGATCTTTCTCAATTGTAAATCCTACCGTCATGCATTAGATAGCAGAACCTGCCAACACAGATGCAGCCCTACACACTTCACAGAGTCAAATTATAAAAAGGCTTACCATCACGCTTTTCTGTAAATGCCGACCATCGACTCCTTTAGATCAAGAATGAGGTACCTATTATGCTGGGCTCTGTTCTTAGTAGATCTTCTCTACATACGTATTGAACAGGATTAAAGAATGTGTCTCTCAAGACCAGTGGGGCCATTTTAGAAAACATCCCATCTCTGAGCATTAGAGGACTCCAGGAACCACTAACCTGGACAAAGAATTTAAGATACAAAATACTTTCAAGCCTATAACTATCTTGGGCTTTACATAAGGATGCACCCTTCAAAGGGAAGCTGAAGAAGTTGGACAATTCCAGCTCCTTACATTGGTCCAATATTTTCACTTTACAGAACACAAACACATAATTGATTTTCATAACCACCTTGTGAGGTAGGTGTTACAATTTTTTCTAGGGATAGGGAAACTAATGTCCTTAATGAAATGGACAAATTAACAAAATTAACACAAAGGAAAATGTACAGGAAACCCGTAAGGTCAGGGGGTTTACCCAGTCCTCAGACCCAGAGGTACTCACTGCAGTTGTACATCCGGTTCAGCCTCTCCAAGTCGATAGCACTGAAATCCAGGCGCTGCCCAATGATGGAGTTAAACTCAGGGATCTTGGCTGTGATGGTGGGGACACTAGCATTCTTGTTAAATGAGAAAGGCTCGTAGTGCATCAAAGACTCGTAATCATAGGGTGTGTTGAGGTCTGTGATGAAGTTGTCATCGTAGGTGTCAAAGTTGTGCTGATAACCTGTCAGGGAGGGAATCCACAGGTCCTGATCTGTCATGTCATTTCCCCGTCCTACCCTCTTTGACTAGATACTCAAGCAGAGACCAAAATAAGGGAGGGGGGCAGAATAATGCATCTTTGATTTAAATATATATACATATTTAACATATTTTATAATTTGCACAATGTATATAAAATTAATACATATTATTATTTACATTGTAATGTACTAATATGTTACATAATAGTACATACAATTATTATAATGGATATTTAAATACATGTTATAATTAATAATAAATATATACATATTATTAAATATGTGCATAATATATACATATATTATAAAGTAAATGTAATGTAAATATACAATGCATGTTATTAAATGTATATTTAAATCAAAGATTCATTTTTATACTTATAAATAAATAAATAAATGTGTGTGTGTGCATGTATGAGGATTTAAGAAAGAGAAGATAAGATATCAAAGTGGAGGCAGGTATTCCTCATGGTAGGAAAAAGAATTTTTGAATTCAGGAAAATATTCAGGATTGATTCATCCTGCTAACAGCAAAGTACCTCATCCACCAAGAGCTGTACCTGGCCAGCTCTCCAACAATTTAGGAAAAAGAAATCTAAGTGGCAGAAGGAAAGTTTAGCAGCTGGCAAGAAAATGGCATCCTGTCGATCAAGGCTCACACTCTCCTGTTCTAGAAATTGCCCCATGGTGAGAACAACAAAATAGGAAGAAAACTGACTTTCCTTTCAAAATAGAAAATGGAAATATTTTAAATGAGATTAGCATAAGTAAGAGAATATGCCCTGCAATGTGAAATGCTGAGATGAGAAACCACCCAGATACTCTTTTAATCCAGCAGCCATCAGGAATTTACTGGTTCAGCTGCAATAATGAGAAGTTCACAGGTTTTTAATTCCCTTCTTAGGGAGTGATAGAAAAACTGAATGAGAATACTCATAACTCACCCAGTCAAAACTTCCCACCTTCATCCTCTCCTTCTTCCTTTCTAGCTTCCCATCCAACTGTTTTTAATAATTAGAAGAAAATGTGACCAACTTTCAAAGACATCAACTCAGCTACACTCAGGATTGGAGAAGTGTGGTACAGCCTGGCAGTGGTCCCCAGATGCTTTTGGAAAAGCCCATGAACCCCTTTGATCAAAACGTGTTTTAACTATAAAACAACAATACTGATGTTGCATCCTCCCAACTCACAGGGGTTTTATGGGGACTTAATCCAAGAGGGATCGAAGCATTTTCAACGGTGGGACAGAACTGCAAGAAATAAATAACCCAAACAGGGAAAGAGGAAAGTCATTCCTTCCAGAGCACGTGGTCCTAGGATGGCCGTTAAGGGGGCAAAATTATAAAAAGCATCAAGGTGGTGTGAGGACTTGGGCGTGGGTCTGGGATCTCCTGGTAACTCTCAGTGGTATCTTAAGCAAGGCACTTTCAATTCACTGGCTGTTTTCCTTAACTTGCAATAAAATCATCAGGTTAGAATAGATGGTTTTATTCTTTATTATCCAAGGATACTTATCAGAATGCTTTACCAAATAAATGTTTTTAATACATTTTAAAATTTAACTCAACACATTTCTGTCATGCCTGCTATTTACTGGGAGCTGTGCTAGGTGGGTGGTGGCCCCTGGCAGTGACTAGGACAGGCATGGTCCTTCAGGGAACTCACAGCCGAGAGCTTGAAGAGGAAGTGATCTTGTAAACCAGAGCTCATGGGCAAAGCTTTTGTGTAAAGGGTCAGATAGAAAATACTTTTGGCTTTGCAAGATGTATGGTCTCTGTCACAACTACTCAACTCTGCTGTTATAGCGCAAAACCAGCCATAGGCAGTATGTAAACAAATGGGCATGGCTATGTTCCAATAAAGCTTTATTTACAAAAGCAAACAGATATGGCCCACAGACTGTAGTTTGTAGACCCCTGCTAGACCTCAGAAGTGTTTTGCTTAATAAAAGGAAACAGATCCAGGAAACACAATTCTGACTTCAGAAACAGAGATGGATTTGGGGAGAGAACTATATTGCCAATAGAGTGTCTTCCTAGGTTAAATAATAAGATTGCCATCAACTGAAGATGAGATGCAATAAAGTCATAAATTACCCTGAGCAATAATACTGCCCTTGCTTATGATCTAAATTGGATTTGATGTCTCATTTGAGAAGAGTCCTCCAGTGATTGCAAGCAGTTTCGATATATGAAATTACACCTAATGAAAACACAGACAGGAGATGAGCAAACATGGTGAGTCATTCATGCTCAACTCAAAGCTGAGCATGTCTGCAAATTATCCTTGTAAGTGTACAGGCTCCCTCTGAGAAAGGGGACCTCATATGGTCTAAAACTATCTTAAAAACACCGAGCATTGTGTTCTTCAAGACTTAAAAATGGGAATGTTTTCTGCTTCCTCATGTAATTTTCAGCAGAGTTAAGTATATAAGAGAAAGTAAGAAATTCAGGCCTCTAGCAAATACAGACGAAGTCTAATAGTGCCCGGAGCCTCACAAGCAGAGATTCGGTCCTTTGATCTGCACTCTCCTGTCGCATCTACACAGACCCAGATATAAGGCAATTACCCCTGGGAGACGAATATACTGTTTTTGATCTATTATTTCATACTTGGGTGAATATTCCCTAGAACTTCTCTAGATTGTACCAGGGGACAAAGAAGAATATTACTTGGCCTCTAGCTCAGTGGTTGAATGGTAGGATGGGTGGGAGTATATGTGTGGGTCCAATTCTGGTAACAGATTAGGCTTTTACAAACCACATAGTTTCCCCTCCTCCCACCAGTACTCCACATTCATGAAATATCAGAATAGGAGGTGCTGGGAGGGACACAGATTGAGAAACCCCAGAGGTGATTTTGATAGGATTAGCCATCTGTACCCCTGCCTCCTGTGAGATCCATGGTTACAGCTTACTCCAAAACGAGCTAGTTCTGGCAGAAGTCTTTTGGAGACTGATATCTAATTTTAAAGTATGGCCAGTTCTTCCAAGTCCCTAAAATTATTAGAGATGCACTGCAGTCTGTGAAATCATATGTTAAATTGGGATCTAAATGAAACAGATCATTACAAGGCAATGATTTGCTTCATGAAAACCATGTGTGGTCATAGTTAAGGCACTTCCAATACATTAAAGTTTCATTAAGCTATCACTGCCAAAAATAATGCTTTTCCACTTCCTGAACTAATTCCTAATCAAAAACGAGGTGTTGGGACTTCCCTAGTGGTCCTGTGGTTAAGATTTCACCTTCCAGTGCAGGGGGTGCAGGTTTGATCCCTGGTGAGGGAGCTAAGATCCCACATGCCTCACGGCCAAAAAAAACCAAAACATAAAACAGAAGCAATATTGTAACAAATTCAATAAAGACTTTAAAATCAAAAGAATCGTTTAAAAAAAAACTAGGTGTTTTCAGAAGCACAGCATGGAATTTTTTCCCCCACCCATTGGGAAACTGAGTTATAACATTTTCATCAGAATTGTTAGAATAACTGCATAATAATATGTGAAATAAAATTGTGTTACCCTTTACTGTGTTATCCTTTATGGGCTGGGGGCGGAAGGAAAGACGTGCTTAGAAAGGAGAAAGAAAAGACTTGTACATTTTGATTAATCAGAAAAACTATTAGCTAGAATTATCACAATTGGGAGTGCAAATTCAGATAAAAGGTGGTTTTGTTTTGTTTTGTTTTTTGCTGTAGTTGTTGTTTTGTTTTTAAACACCTATTGTTGATTTGGTAAAGCACCAAAAAAATTTCTGGAGTATGTCATAGGATTATCATACAGTTAACTAAACCTCATGTAGTTTTCTAGAGCTACACAAGATTTCACATGCAGAAAAAGGACCCTGACATCCTCAGAGACCTAATTCATTTTACTCACTAAGACAGGAGAATAGAATTTTAGATAGTTTTTGGTTTTGGGGTTTTTTTTTTTTGCGGTACGCAGGCCTCTCACTGTCGTGGCCTCTCCCGTTGCGGAGCACAGGCTCCGGACGAACCCGAGTCCCCTGCATCGGCAGGTGGACTCGCAACCACTGCGCCACCGGGGAAGCCCTAGATAGATTTTCAACAAAAACACTGAAACAAAGCAAGAGCTTTTGATTATCAGTTAACCCTACATTTAGTTAACCACCATTCACCTTTCCCTGAGACACTTATATGGGATCAGTTGTGATCAGATGAGCACAGCCTACAGGAGAGGTCATATTTTGTGTTCCTTCTGGAGAAATTGAAGCTCCCATTCATACACAGGTTTGGCCTGGTCATCCCAGGGTTGGGCTGAGCAAGTGATAAAGAGAATAGCACCTTGGGTTCATACACACCCGGAAGAATTTCATCCCACCAGATGTTCACATAACCATCCCGGTCCGTCCTTGACTGCTCATGGTAGAACCCCAGAGCATGCAGGATCTCATGTTCAATGATGGCCTTATAGTCGCATCCCTGGCCAATGGAAAGGTTCTGTCCTACGTGTTGGTTGCCAACCTCAGACCAGCACCTTTAAAGGGAAGAAAAATATTTTCTTCTAGAGAATTCTTAAGCAGCTGTAGTTCATAGGATTCCAAAACACAAATTAGGTTAGGTTTGAAGAAATTTAGGTTTGATTTCAAAAAGAAACTATTAATAGCATTCTCATCAACATAGGGCACTGGTGAAAAAAGCAACATTCCCTGGAGAGAATATTATGCAGGCTTTAAAAGTGATAGGCCGGGGCTTCCCTGGTGGCGCAGTGGTTGCGCGTCCGCCTGCCGATGCAGGGGAACCGGGTTCGCGCCCCGGTCTGGGAG
>NC_041231.1:79611014-79616204 GCF_002837175.3 Physeter macrocephalus | reverse complement strand
GGGCCCGTGAGCCATGGCCGCTGAGCCTGCGCGTCTGGAGCCTGTGCTCCGCAACGGGAGAGGCCACAACAGAGGGAGGCCCGCGTACCACACAAAAAAAAAAAAAAAAAAAAAAAAAGTGATAGGCCATTATAAAAGTATGCCTACACACTCAGAGGCAAATCAATCCTAATAATGCATCAGGTAAAAAGAAGTAAAAACTGGCATTTTTCTTCACCTTCACAAACCCATGGGGCTTTCCAAAGAACAACACTATTGCTTTTATACCACAAAGCTGTCTCTGAGCAGTGGCTGTGGTTAATTTACATCTTCTCCTTTACATTTTCATGACTTTTCAAATTTCCTATAATGGGCAGGCATATATTTTATGATCATAAAAAAGAACCTCATTAAAAATGCAAGTTAATCAAGTTCATTTCTTGGGGTATTACCCAATCTGCAGCATTATGACAACACACAGCAGGTGGCCTAACTTATGTCTGAAGGGCTCCAGGCAAGAAGGACCCATAAATTCCCTCAGAAAATAGTGGACTCAGGAACTGCTAGCAGATACTCTAAATTCCTCGTGTGCAGCCTCTTTCCCTCTTTTTCCCAATTATTTCTGTGTTTTCTCGTAAATCTGATTTTCCACCTCAACAAGGATCTATACCTTAACCAACGCTCAACAGAATAAGAGATCTGCCAATAATTTAAATGTTACCAGTGAATTGTGAGTTCCTTGGTGACAATCACATTAAATTACCTGCCACTGTTTTCCCAAGATTGCTAACATCATATAAGTTCAAATACTAATAGGCTTGATTTCTACTCAAAGATAGACCTTAGCTATTTTCTAACAACTTTATTTAGGTATATTTACATACCATAAAATTCACCAATCTTAAGTGTACAATTCAATGATCTTTAGTTAATGTACTGAGTTGTGCAAACATCACCATTATCACCTTGCCTGACGGTAACATTTTATTACCAATTCAGAGTTTACTCTGCAAAATATCCACAATCCAGAGGAAGCATTTATTATTTATCTTTTTGTAACATCCCTCCCCAAAAGAAAGGTGTAAGTTGCAAAATACCATAACTCCACCACTCTGTAAATCTTTGACCTTGTCCTTCTGAAAGAGCCCAGTTAACCTCCAGCTTCAGAGGACCAGGATCCTGAAGGGTTTGGGGCACTTTGGGCCAGCCCCTTTCCTGGACCCTCTTGCCCCCTTTTCCTCTCCCCTAACTTAAATGTAATAGAGACATCTCCCAACCACAGGCAATAAGAGTCCCCCAAATTCGCGTTTTCCCTCTCTTTCCACCTCCCATTTGTCCTTCCCCTTCCTCTGCCTCTACATCCTTCTCCTTTCTTCAAATCTCTGACACTCAGCTTGGCTCTTCCTGACGCTTCACTTCACACTATGTTAGAGACCCTGCTTCTGCAGTCACCATAGCATACTAGAACTATTCACTTGTTATTACTTCACCACCCCTACTCGCCAAGCTTACACCTTTTGAGGTCTAAGACTCTTCTCGAGAAGCTAAAGCATGTGCTAACTTCCTTCTTTACGTCTGTCATCCATCCATGATTAACAAAATCCCCACCTTCAGAACTAGACTACGAAATCCAGGCAACACCTAGAGGCCATGTTGGGAACTGCAGTGTGAAGAGATACCTCCAGCTGGGTGTTAAAGACACAGACCTACAGAGTCACGGCAGATGGTGGCTTTGCTTCCCAACTTCATCTAGCTCAGACTGGTTGACATAAACACCGCTGAAGACAAAGGTCTTCTTTCTTGATATACCATTTATGTCTTCTTAGAAATAAGTAACTCTGAAAAGCCAATCTACATCTAGAACTTTTCAAAGAGGTCCAGCCATCAGAGTACTATAATTTAAAACAGTGCCATCAAAAGGATGCATTTTATACTTTAATAAACCTGACTTTAAAAAAAAAAGGACTGTAACTTAAAACATAACCTCAACCCAGGAAAAGAACTGAGATGAGTCTCCCTGGTTCCCCGAGGTATCCAAACAATTCATTCTCTACAGAGCTCATTGAAAATGTGATGCCACTTTAAAAAATTCACAGTGAAAAATTTGATTTTGCTTTTAGTTTCTTTCCAATTTCTTCTTTTAGCCTTTGAAAGAGATGTGTCACTCTTTATAATCAAAGGACGTGTGATTTTCACACTCTGTAAAATTTCATACTAACCCACCAAACTTCTGAAAGATGATGTATGAGCTCTCTCCTTCATAGGGCTTGAAATCCACACAGGACTTGAGGCGGAACATTTCAAAGGCATAGAGAATAGCTCCTTTGGCATTCAGTGCTGCAGAAATCAATAAAAATATCAATGAGCCTTAGCTCTTGGATAATATATATAACCTATAAACATAGAAAATCATGCCACCACATGAAATCCACTGGGGTCCATGACAGATTTTTTTTTTATAGTAAATAGATTCCTTGAAAACTAAAACTGACAAATTACTTGTGGATATAAACACTAAGTACATATGTTAAATACCTAATGTATATATATCTACAAAATAAGAATACACTTATGTATGTGTGGCTGAACAAAATCATAACTTCCCCACTTTCTCCCTTTCCTTATCCCTCATTTAACCAGAAGTTCTGAGTACCTTC
This sequence comes from Physeter macrocephalus, assembly GCF_002837175.3. Classification (NCBI taxonomy): domain Eukaryota; kingdom Metazoa; phylum Chordata; class Mammalia; order Artiodactyla; family Physeteridae; genus Physeter; species Physeter macrocephalus. The sequence continues at coordinate 79,613,568 of NC_041231.1, read as the reverse complement.
CCTCAGGAGAGCCACATGGCAGAGCACAAGACAGAAGTGATTCAAGCCATTTCTGTCTTCTGGATAAAGTACTTTGGAGAGCATTGAGAAAGGGATTCGTTTCCCCAATCTAAAAAGTCACCCCCTCTTGCTAGAGGAAGAGAGCAGAGCTTACAGAGGTTTATGGCTTCTGAAAGCATAAGAAGTAAGTGTAATATTTATGCTGCTTCCCTGTAGGACCCCCAAGAGATGGCAAGCCTAGACAGGCAGCTCTGCAGGCAGCCTTAGAAAAGATTTCTGTAACCCAAGTTTGGAACCAAAGCAGCAGAAGCCTTATGGACCTATAGATGCCTATTAGTAACCTTTGTGGATCAATGACCAAAGATCAAATATCATTCCTTTTGCCTAATCTGCACGTGTACATACCTTGGTATTGCATAAGACAAGGATGGGTGGGGGAGAAAGATACTCCAAAGGAAAGGAGGTTGTTTCTTACCGTGTGTGTGTGTGTGTGTGTGTGTGTGTGTGTGTGTGTGTGTGGTTTTTAATCCCATCAACTTGTTGGAGGTAGGTCTCTAAGTTACAACTTAAGCTAAGTTCTATAAAATTAAATTATATTCTTGCACATTTGATTTTCAGCATTCTCTCAAAGAGTTTATAATTCTTGGCAGTTTACCACATACTTATCTCATATTTTTCTGGCCCTTATTTAATAAACTACTGAGTTGGAGACTCCACCACTCAGATGTCATAAAACCATATTAAGGTCATTAAAGAAAGTCATTGGAATAATTAGTAAATTAATTGTGGAAACAGCACACACAACAACAGCAAGAGCATGCATTAAAACTAGTGGACGATGTTCACGGACTTTTACCTATTCTTACTGAGAAACATCTCTAATTTGAAGCTATGTACCTAAGACAGCTTGGTTGTTACAAAAGTATAAGGAAAAAAGTTTGATTATAATGAAAGTCACACTTTCTATAAGATTGTGTTGCTTTTGTTATCTTCAAGCCAAATAGTGGAAACACTGAGAGTGGTTGATTTAAAAATCACACCTCTTCTGCTTTCCCTACATCTGAGTAGGTTGTGAAAGGGGAATTAAGCAACTCTGTAATAATTTTGTAAAAACTGTCCTGACATCATTCAAAAGAAAAAAATGGAAATAAAGCCCACTTGAAGTCTCCTTCTTCACCATAAAGCCAACCCTGAGTGCACGTCCTCTGAAAACGACACTTGATGTTTTGTGTGTTGTCTTTACGTAGGTGGTTTCCTCTCCTTAGGACACTGTTAACTCCTTGAGAGAAAGGACCTTATCTTTTGCCTCATTGTTTCCTAGTTCCCAATTCTTTACTCTGCCCTGACATGGTAGGTTTTACATGGATCTGTCTTGAACAATCATGTTAGTTTTGAAAACCACTAGTCCTTTTTATCCCAGGATCAAATAATATGAGAAGAGTTCATTTAGATACCAATGACTACATATTGGAGGATTAGCATAGGAAAGCTAACTATATTTGGTTTAAGAATCCTTTGAGAGGGGAAAAGTGGGGGGAAGGAATAAATTAGGAATTTGGGAGTAACATATACACACTACTGTAAATAAAAATAGATAAACAACAAGGACCTACTGTATAGCACAGGGAACTATACTCAATATTTTGTAATAACCTATATGGGAAAAGAATCTGAAAAAGATTCTTTTTACATATATACATAAAATGAAATCACTTTTCTGTACAACTGAAACTAACACAACATTGTAAATCAACTATACTTCAATAAAAATAAATAAATTTTTTTAAAAAAGAATCCTTTGAGGGAGTTTTTCATTCTGATAATAGGGGAGGAATTTGAATTTGACTAACCCTCCCACAGTTAACAATTATTAAGCTTAGGAAAAATTAAGAAAGAAACTCTTTGAAAGGAAACTCTTTAGGCACTGGAAAATGCCTAAAATGGGCAGAAACTGAAGGAGAGTTTACTCTTGAAAGAAGGAAATGTCACTGGTTAAGATTCCCATTGATACAACTTTGTACATGAGAGCATGGCTTAATATAAACATTTATAAATATACATATATAAATATTTGAACAACACCAACAATCACCTTGACCTATTTGGCACTGATAGGCTAATATGACCTAAAACTGTAGAATACAGGTTCTTTTCAAGTGTACATGGAATATCACCAAGCTAGATCATAAAGTAGATCACAAAACATATCTCAGTAAATTTCAAGACTGAAATCTTAGGGAACTGGTTCTCTGACCTCAAAAAAATAAACTTGAAATCAATAATAGAATATCTAGAAAAATTCCAAATATCTGGAAAATTTTAAACACACTTTTATTTTTATTTATTTATTTATTTATTTATTTATTTATTTATTTATTTATTTTTTGTGGTATGCGGGCCTCCCTCTGCTGTGGCCTCTCCCGTTGCGGAGCACAGGCTCCGGACGCACAGGCCCAGCGGCCATGGCGCAGGCCCAGCGGCCATGGCTCACAGGCCCAGCCGCTCCGCGGCATGTGGGATCCTCCCAGACCGGGGCGCGAACCCGGTTCCCCTG
>NC_041231.1:79586784-79610971 GCF_002837175.3 Physeter macrocephalus | reverse complement strand
GCGAACCCGGTTCCCCTGCATCGGCAGGTGGACGCGCAACCACTGCGCCACCAGGGAAGCCCTAAACACACTTTTAATTGACCCGTGGTTTTAAAAAATCACAACTGAAATTAGAAAATATCTAAACTAAATTTGAATAAAGATACAACATATCAAAATATGAGGAAAGTAGTAAAAACTGTGCTTCAAATAAAATTTATAGCTTTAGATGTCATATTATAGCATCGTATTTTATTAGGAAAATAAAGATTTAAACATATGATACAAATTTCCACCTTAAATGTAAAAAAAGAAGGGCAAATTAAACCTGAAAAAAAGTAGAAGAAAGGAAATCATAAAGACAAGAGCAAAAAGCAAGAAAATAAAGATTAGAGAAGCAAGAGAAAATTAACAAGTCAAAAGTTGGTTCTTTGAAAGGATTAAGAAAATCAGTACACTGCTTTTAAAAAAGAAGGCAAGTCACAGACTGGGAGAAAATATTCATCATATATACCTGACATAATTTATCTATAATACATAAAGTTCTACAAATAATGAAAACACCAACAATATAATTTTAAAAATCATGAAAGAGTTGGACAGACGCTTCATAAAAGAAGATACGTAAATAGTCAATAGCGCATGAAAATGTGCTAAATATTATTAGTCATTAGGGAAACTCAACTTAAAATCACAGTGAGATACCAGTTCACAACCACTAGAAGGGCAACAATTAAAAAGATTAACTCCACCTATGTTAGTGATAAGGTGGAGCAAATGGGACACAGACATTGCTGGTGAGAATGAAAAATGTCATAGCCAATTTGAAAGACTGTTTGGCATTATCTTATAAAGTTAAACATATATTTACCATAGGATCAAGCAATGCTATTCCTAGACATCTACCCAAGATAAATAAAAAACACATATCCACGCAGACTTGTACAAGAATTATCACAGCATCTTTCTTCACAATAGACTCCAAACTTGAAACAGCCCCACATCCATCAACAGAAAAATGGATAAACAGTTGCAATATATTCAGACAAAGGAATACTAATGAGTAATGAAAAAGAATTAACTATTGGCCCACCACAATACAGAAAAATTTACACATGGTAAGCAAAATAAGCCAGATACAAAAGAGGACATACTATGAGATTCCAGTTATCTGCAAATCAGTTGTAAGTCAGGTAAAACTAATCTATAGGGGAAAAAATTAGAATGGTAGTTGTCTCTTGGGGAGTGGAGGTGGGGATTGGCTGGAAAAGAGTACAGGGGAACTTTCTAGAGTATTGGAAGTGTGGGTTCCATAAGTCTATGCATTTCTCAAAAGTCTGGTTTGCGTATTTCACCCTACGTAAACTTAACTTTAATAAAGGAATGTATACAAATGTCAAACTCTAATTAGAATGTTTTGCTTTTCGCAATGGTATGAGTCCAGGCACCTGAACTCCTTTTTTAACTTGAAGGTGATTCTCATGTGATGCTACTTGAGAGCCACCACGCTATCCTCACAGCTGCTACCTTATTTCAGGCCACCTGTCTTCAGTTTTGCTGTCTATTCATCTGTCACCTACCTTGAAGCTAAGGAGACCTTGCTGCTCAAGCTGTGACCAGGGGACACACCTTGAGTAGCTGAATCTGGCACGTAAGAGATTCAGTAAGTACGTCTATGTCTTAATGGGAAGGTGGTGGCACAGGTGAGACAAACAGGAAGAAAAATCGTCATGGGGAAGAAAATCCATTTTAAAATTAATGTTTCTTAAATCATGTCCCAGTAAATAGGGATGCTCCTTGAATTTCCAAGTGCACTGTCAAACACTGGGGAAAAACAACTCAGCTCAATTTTCCATAAAATAACTGAGAACAACAGCACTTGTTACTATGTAGCTTTTCTCCAGAAAAGGCATGGGAGGCAGCACTGATAAAGAGTGATGGAAAATTCTTGAAACATAATCTATGTCTCCTGAGAAGGGGAGCAGCTCAGCACCTCATTAAGACTGAGCAACATTGTCCTAGCTTCCCCTCTCCTCTTGAATCTTCCCCATCCACAGAGGATGGGCCTCCCAGACAGGCATTGCATCATGGTGGCTGCTGAGCTGTCAGTCAGCTGCTTGAGGTCAGCCAGCGTCCACGCGTGGCTTCTAATATTTATTTATTTCCACCAATTACTATTTTCAACAATGATCAAAATGCAACTGATGTCAGTCCTTTATATTAAGAGAGAGAAAAGAATAGAAAATTTTAATACAGAGGAACAAGGACAATGAACATATGAAATATAGTCTTTTCTATTTCTCAAAAGTGTGACCTGTTTGTCTTGCAACAGAAAGGGAAGAAATCAACATGTTGAAACTAGTATCCTGGTACCATATTTAGATTCACCTAAACAAACTGTTATTGCAAGTGCACAATTTTCATTGCTAGGATGTCAAATTATATTTCATTTTGTGTGTGTGTGTTGCTCCTGGTCTGATTAACATGTTAGTGTGTTCTGCATTTTAAAAATCATTATTTGATACTCTGTATCTCAGACTGGTTAAGCAGCATGGGTTCAGATGTAATGTCATGCCTCTCATACCGTGAGAAAAAGAACTGTCAGAGCTTAGAAACCCTCTTATACATTGGCAGTTACCCCAAGTCTGAAGCTGATGATCAGGAGGAGAGGTGAGAGAGAAGAATTCAACTCAAAACTCCTAATGAAGAACAATTAATATTACCCAGATTGTCGGCCAGGATGTAAGGGATGGGGAACTTCCACCTGGTGTTGGGGTCTCTCAGGCCATTTCTGGAATTCTGCAGAAACAAAGGCAAAGGTGACTGGACAGCTGGTCTCCTTGGCTTCCCCCTTCTCTAAACTCTCACACCACAAACAATCTGTCACACAATTCAAACAGTTTAGTCAATTTGTCTTCTGATTATATTGTAAAAACAATAGAAGTTCATTATAGACATTTTAGAAAATTCCAGAGAAATTTTTAAGAGCCAAATAAAGGAGACCGACAATTCCTCAAAACTGAAATAGCCACTTTCAATGTGGTGGTGGATTTCCTTCTCTCTCATGCTTCACTTATTAGGAAAATTGGATGGACAAGCAACTTAATAATTATCGACTCTTTTGTACTGTTCGCTAATGTTTTCGTCTGTTTTTGTTTACCAGCAACCACAGTGGAAGTCTTTGTGGGTACAGATTATAGATGAGATTCTTTCATCTCAGTGGCTGGACACAGAGCAGAAGTTCACCATCCTATGACACAACCAGTCCTGGGGGGAATGTTATTGTGTTCCTAGGAGGTACTCACCTGTAGAAAAATGTCCCCCTGAAAGAGGTCCAAACCTGCAGCTAGACAGGGATTTTAAAAAAAGAAATATTTGAATGAGAATTACTAAAAGGGATCTCTCAAAATAAAATGAATCTTTTCTATTGTAAGTCTTTAGTTGTTAATCTTTATGTGGTGAAACTCTTTTGAAACAATGCAAACATTTCTTCTAATTGAACAAATGTAAATAGCCAATAAATATCAGATATTGTCACATTCTCTATTGTCATTTTTGGAACAAGAGACCTAGAGGGCATTATGCTTAGTGAAATAAGTCAGACAGAGAAAGACAAGTACTCTCTGCTATCACTTATATGTGGAATCTAAAAAATAAAACAAATGAGTGAATATAACAAAACAGAAATAGATATAGAGAACAAACTAGTGGTTACCAGTGGCAATAGGGAAGGTGGTTGGGAAAGGCAAGATAGGGGTAGAAGATTAAGAGGTACAAACTACTATGTATAAAATAAATAAACTCTAAGGATATATTATACAGCACAGAGAATATAGTCAATATTTTATAATAACTATAAATGGAGTATATGAAAATATTGAATCACTCTGTTGTACACCTGAAACTAATATTATGGTGTAAATCAACTATACTTCAATAAAAAAAGAAAAGAAATCTTGTCCAAGAATCTTAAAAGTAAGAGAAAAGTTAGAAGGAATCTTTTTGGTCATTGACTTCATTGACTTCAAAACTCTCACACTTTGGGGGTCGAAATGGGACTTCCTGAGACAGGAAATGAGGTACCAGGTGGTCAGCAGCTGAGTGAGCTATAGAATTTCCGACTTCCCGTCCAGGGTCCTTTCTGCTATTGGACTATCCTTCTTCCCCACCCTAGCTTAATGGGTTGATTTGGCTCTTTCCCGTGAAAAAACAATGGTGCCCTCCAAAGCCAAGCTCAGGCTGCTGCCCTGATAATAAAAAAAACCTGGCAAATATGGGTAGATCCATTCAAAACCATGGCTCCAAACATCTGCTGTCAGGACCTTAGCAGAATATACTTTCTCCCTGATGGCATTGGCCTCAGAGTGTTTCTGAAAGTAAGATCCTTAAAAGGGAAGATCCTGGTGGGAAAACTAAGGGCATTTAAAAGAATGTCACTTCTTATTACAGCGCTAAAGTTTGACAAGCAGCCTTCCCTTGAAAACACAGACTACTTCAGACAGAATCATCAGATCATACTTCCTTCTGAGAACAGCCCCAGATGTACAGATGGAAAATCAAACTAGAGGACAATCACCACAACTTCACGTGGAAACAGGGGTCTCATTTAGCAAAGCTTACAGCTCATTCAGGAGCTGGGTTCAGGCTCTGTAATGACACCGTGGAGGTGTTATTATGAGGAGGCTTCCTGGTTGTGCTTGTTAATGACTAACTAAGGCTGTCCCTGAATCACTCCTTTCCTCACGCACATATTTCCTAGATTTGCTTAACCTCAGGACCCTAACCTAGTCATATAACAGCACAATTAAACAACAACAAACAGCAGTGATGCCACTGCCTCACAGGCAGCAGGACCCAGGTTTTGAATTGCCTTTTCAGTAGGGCTACTATGGGCTGGTCCATCCATACTCTTGCCTAGGCTGGTCCTGAGCAAAATTATGCATTTCTTGACCCCTGGCCTGTATGAAGGAAGGGCTTTTCCAGAGCAATGTGAAGAAGCCTACTGGGACCTTGGCCCCAAGGGCTGGTCAGCATGGATGGGGTCACAGAGGAGTGAGAGAGTGCAGTAGGAGAATTTCACCAAGAAGTACAGATCCATTGAAAGCAAGCCCCAGCCTGTTCACTACCCAATTTGTTCATGTAGCATATACTTATTAAGTGCCTAATGTGTCCTACGCATTGTTCTAGATGCTGGGGATATAGCGGAGAACAAAACAAAGCACTCGGGGAGATGACATTCTTGATTGGAGAGGAAGGGGATACAAAGAAATAAATAAATGTAAAGTATGGCTGATGGTGAAAAGCATAATCTAACAAAAAAACACCATAAAACAGAGTAAGAAGGAAAAGAGTGCTGAGGTGAAGGAGGGTTGATATTCATAAATGGTGGTCAGGGAAGGCCTGCCTGAAGAGGTGGCATTTAAGCAGAAATCTAGTGGAGTGGGGAGTGAAGGAAGGGAATTGAAGGCAGAGGCATCAGCAAATACAAACATCCTGAGGCAGGAAAGCCTTGACGGTTTAGAGCAGCCTTAATAGGTGGGAAATAAATCTAATCTCACTTGGTGTTGAATCCTCTGGGGGATTCTGATGCTAAAGTTTGAGAAGCACTGCTCTGAAACCTCAAGGCTTTCCTGCCTCAGGACCTTTAAGATACAGCAGATCCTCTGAATTACAGACACCTTGACTGCCTGACTTTAAAGAGAGATCGCTTGATGCCTGGCTCTGAAGTCTTGAGACCCATTCACCAATTTACTTTCCTAAGTGATTTCTACTTTGCCCCTGCAATCATTCTCAAGGTTTTCCAACTAAATATCACCTAGACTGGCTTCCCTGTAAATGGGACAAAGCCAGAGGAATTTACCCTTAAGGTATGGGATTTTTAAGTTTTACATTCTTCATATAAGACTGAGCTATTAAGCTATGAGTCAAAAGACCTGGAGGTGAGCTCTACCACTGCCATCTGTGATCTTGGGTGAGTCAACTTGACCCGAAGGAGCCTCCTGTTCCTTCCTGCAAAATGAAAATAGCACTCACCCCATTACAGAATTTGACAAATAAATATGCAATTGGATATGAAAGCTTTTGTAAACTATAAGGTACTTATGATCATGAATATGGAACCCATAGAGAATTGTTTCCCACCAATTCTAACCAAAGATACCCAGAATGTCACGGCTTCTCCCTCATTTTAGAGACAGGATGAGAGAGAAAAGAGAGACGATTACTTGGCAGCTCTCTCCTCTCAGTAATGGATGAGACCAATGGATTTCTTCAAGGAATGTTTTTGTGGACAAGATGTTGAAACAGAGACACTTTACACTCTTCTCCAAGTCCCAAGCAAACAGTTGTTAGTGAATATGATGGGCCAGTAAAGGGACTGGGGTTTTTCCCCACTAAATATAACCAAAGGCATATTCCTTACATTTTTCTTTAGCAAGCAAAATAATCATCCATTTTCCCTTCTTTTTTCTTTTTTCAAAATGAAAACTGGAAGAATAAATTTTTTACCAACAAAAACCTTGTTATATATTTCTAGATCCCCTGAGCACTCACTAGTTCTAGAAAATTTGGTCTAACCGTTATTCTCTTTCCACATTTCCATTTTCAGAAACTCTGCAAATTCTAATGAGGCACGAACGAACAGTTCTCTCCTAAAGTTACCCAATACCATACTACGAAGGTTAAGAGATTTTCAGCAATTCTATCACAGGATTTTAAATTATTTACAGGCATTAATGATGGCAGAAATTACACCCACCTAAATTGATTTCTGAAATATCCTTCTGTTCATCAAACTCTCCATCATGTACTGTTAAATGTGGGAGAAAAAATTGTTACCAGTCTTGCTGAACAAAGGAGAGAAAGTTCAGAAAACACTCTATGCATTTCAATTAGTTCTTACCGTTTCCTTTAGAAAGATGCTTAATCTGAAAAGAAATAAAGATACAGTAAATGGATAACATACTACAATGAATATTTCTAAATACCGTGAAGAGCAGAACCTACTTACCGATACAGCTGCTATGTGGGCAAAAAACAAGATGAAAGAGAGAATGCAAGCAGATCTCGTCCAAATCATTTCTGCAAGTGAACAGATTTTAGCAAAGACACCTTGTGATAAGTACATGGACCTTGCTCTGGCTGTCATATTAGAAACTTTGACCCTTACATATGTTCTGTAGCATTGAAGTTGTCAAAGAAAATGTCTTTGCCCCATTTGAGGAGAGCTACTAAGTTTAACAGAAAAGCTCAGGTTTCAGGGACCAGGGAAAAGTTTGAAAAAGTTAATTTTGAGATAAGCATATAAAAATAAATGACATTCCTATACACTAGCAATAACTGTTCATACAATAGAGTAGGTAAAAGATCCATTTCACAATAGAGAGAAAAATAATCTATAAAATGATCATAAATTACTTAAATCTAATAAAAATGAACTAGAGTTATATGTAAATGTTATAAAGCAATCAACAAAAAATAAAAGAGCTATCTATACACACATATACATATATATTTATATATATGAGATATTCATTGATGGGAAGACAGTATAATAAAGATGGTCATTATTTTGACAGTAGTCTATATATTCAATGTTATTCTAATAAAAATCTTTTTTAAAATTTTTAATTGAAGTATAGTTGATTTACAATGTCATGTTAGTTTCAAGTGTACAGCACAGTGATTCAGTTACACATATATATATATTTTTAGATTCTTTTCTGATATAGGTTATTACAAAATATTGAGTATAGACCCTATGCTATACAGTAGGTCCTTGTTGGTTATCTATTTTATATATAGTAATGTGTATATGTTAATCCCAACCTCCTAACTTTCCCTCCTTCCCTTTTCCACTTTGGTAACCGTAAGTTTGTTTTCTATGTCTGTGAGTCTCTTTCTGTTTTGTAAATAAGTTCAATGTATCTTTTTTGTTTTAGATTTCACATATAAGCAACATCATATGATATTTGTCTTTCTCTGTCTGGCTTATTTCACTTAGTATGATAATCTCTAGGTGCATCCATGTTGCTGCAAATAGCATTATTTCATTCTCTTTTATGGCTGAGTAATATTCCATTATATATATATACACACACACACACACACACACACACACACACACACACACACACATCTTCTTTATCCATTCATCTGTCGATGGATATTTAGGTTGCTTCCATCCAGATGAGCTTTTATCTTTCCCCTCCTTCTTAGTCTTATCTGCACAATATACTCTAATGGTGACTTTGGAATCCGATGGATAAGAAATAGAGTTCCACATCTACCACCAACCAGGTGTGGCATTTTGAGCATCCACTTTCCATGTGTAAAAAAAAAGAGTGGTACCTACTTCACGGGTCGAATGTAGGGATTCAATGAGACAACAAATGCAAACCACAGGTACCAGCAACATAGGAAGCACTCAGTAAACTATAGCTCTTTCTATCCACATACACAGCTTCCTGGCAAAAGTCAGGCAGTAAGGACACAGCTCACCACCTGCTTTGCTCAGTGGAACCTGGGAGTGGGAGCATAGGTCTTCAGCAGATACATTTGTCCCTGGTAAGTTTCTTTTTATGATCTTGATTGGAGGTGTTAATTAGTTACCAGTTATCTGCAACCGCAGGCATTTCTTGCCCCAGGGTGTCAAGTGAGCAAGGCTGGAGCCTCAAGCCTTAGGTTTGAAGGGCTTATGGCTTGGCAGTTAAAAAAATAGATTATGCACTCCACAGGGCAAAGTCCATGTTTTATTTTCTGTATCTGCCCTGGTGCCTGGCATATAGTAGACAATTAGTGATCACATTGGGTGAAATACAGTAAAAGAGCACTTTTCGAAGGTATTGGATGTAGTGATGTGTTTTGAGCTCAGTGAGGGCATTTTACAAATTGACCAGTTGGGAAAGCAGAGTGAAGACTGGAAGAAGAAAGCCATCGGCAGGTGGAAAGAGAGAAAACCCTCCCCTAAGCGTTGTCAGACTCACTCCAGCCTCCTGAAGTCCAGGCCAGACTTGCTTGGGACTGAGCTAGGAGGCTGGCAGCGTCCTCTCGCCCCAAGCCCTTCTCAGGAGTGTCCTCTGGCCTCTGCTTCCTCCACTTTCTACCCTCTTTCTAGATGCCTGTTCCTCTGCTTCACTCACAGAACTCTGCCCTCGGCTGTTAACCTCTAACACAAATGCCTTTGCCCTTCCTCCAGGCAATCAGCCTATTCACCAGGTCTCAAAGAAGAGGAAGAGTTGGCAAATTTTTTCTGAAAAGGTCAAAGAATAAATATTTTAGGCTTTGCAGGCCAAGTGGTCTCTGTAGTGACTATTGAACTCTGCTGTTGTAGCTGGAAAGCAGCCACAGACATTAGCGTAAAGGAATGAGCCTGGCTGCAACCCAATAAAACTTTATTGACAAAAACAGGTAAAGGGGCATAACTTACTGACCCCTGAGGTTTAGAGAATTGACTGCTCCCCCCTAGATGGTGGAGATGGAGACGGTGATAACACTTATAAAAGAAGCAGCTGTAGCAGCAGCTGACATGCACACAGCTTTTACTGTGGGCTGGGTACACTTCCAAGGATCTAAAGTGCAATTACTCACTTAATCTTGACAATAATTCTATGAAGTAAGCAGTATGTATCCCATTTTATAGAGTGAGAAACTATATATATGCAATAGAATATTACTCAGCCACAAAAAGAATGAAATAATGCCATTTGCAGCAACATGGGTAGACCTAGAGATTATCACACTAAGTGAAGTAAGCCAGACAAAGAAAGACAGATACCATATGATATTGCTCATATGTGAAATCTAAGAAAAATAAAGACACAAATGAACTTATTTACAAAACAGAAATAGACCCGCAGACATAGAAAACAGACTTACAGTTACCAAAGGGAAAAGGCATTGGGAGGGATAAATTAGGAGCTTGGGATTAACATATGTACACTACTATATATAGAATAAACTACAAGGACCTACTGTATAGCACAGGGAAATATACTCAATATTTTGTGATAACCTATAAGGGAAAAGAATCTGAAAAAGAATATATGTATAACTGAATCACTGGGCTGTATACCTGAAACTAACACAACATTGTAAATCAACTAGACTTCAATGAAAAAAAACTAAGAAATCTGCCCAACATCACACACCACCTAGAGATGCTCCTGAAATTCCACCTGAATTTTTCTAGCTCGGCCTGGACCCTGGCAACTCGGGGGTGAGGCCTTCACCATCAAGTTGTAGCAGACTTAGCCCCATATACCCCAGAGCTCCATCTCCAACAGTTTACTAAGAAGACTCTGCTGTTTAGGGAAGCAGTTCCCAAGCTATAGAGTTTTTCAAAAATCCCCTGGAAAGCTTGTTAAAGTACAGATTCCTGGGCCTGGGATAGGGAAATTCTGATGCAGGTCAGAGGTGAGAAACAGGAATCTGCATTGTTAATATGCACCTCGATGACGCCGACGCAGGTAGTCTGTGGGATACACTTTGATAAACAGGGGTCTAGGGAACTTCCGTTAACCGGATGCTTCCACTCAGAGTGTGGTTATTAGGTAGCTCCCCCTGGTTCCCTTTTTATAAGAAAAATCAAAAGATCATAGCAGCCTCCAGTTTTCTAGTGGGGACATATCAGACATTAAGATTTAGAGATTTTCAATGCAGAAAGAAATCCACTTCAAGAACACCCACAGGGACAACCTCTCTGGGGTATAGCTCAAGAACCCACATTTTAAACAAGCATGAAGGTGAACCCTGTATGGAAAATGTGAGACCCACTGACCTTTACAGCAGCTCTGTTTAGGGCTGTACGGAGTCATCCGAGCAGACCTCTTTGGAGAACCAAGCAGAGACTTCTTCCTCTCCTGGGCACTGAGATCCCTGACAAGCTACTCTCCACGTCCAGGTGGACATTCAGTGGGCTTTGATTTCAGCTTTTTCTCCTCTAATAGGATCTAAAGGATGGATCGTCACCCATCTTTTATGGGGTGGGGAAGAATCAGACAAGAGGCTTACTCTATTTTTTTCCCCAATTCTCTTCTTATTTTTTTGAGCCCTCATAGAGTACTTGAAATTGAAGCAGACTCAGACGAGAGCTCCAAGAGTGCCCACTGATTTCAGGAAAAGTCTCTAACCTCTGCCAGTTCCAAGGGTTATCACCACCCAAGATGCCAAGTTGGACCATGGCATCTGGGAGGAGAGACTAAACATTGAATTGTTTAATCAACAATTTAATCTACAATTCCCTTGAATTGTTAATTCAAGGGAAGATACGAAGCAGGGAGGGATGGACATATGCACACCACTATATATAAAACAGATAACTAATAAGAACCTACTGTACCACACAGGGAACTCTATTCAATACTCTGTAATGACCTATATGATATGTATAACTGAATCACTGGGCTGTATACCTGAAACTAACACAACATTGTAAATCAACTAGACTTCAATGAAAAAAAACTAAGAAATCTGCCCAACATCACACACCACCTAGAGATGCTCCTGAAATTCCACCTGAATTTTTCTAGCTCGGCCTGGACCCTGGCAACTCGGGGGTGAGGCCTTCACCATCAAGTTGTAGCAGACTTAGCCCCATATACCCCAGAGCTCCATCTCCAACAGTTTACTAAGAAGACTCTGCTGTTTAGGGAAGCAGTTCCCAAGCTATAGAGTTTTTCAAAAATCCCCTGGAAAGCTTGTTAAAGTACAGATTCCTGGGCCTGGGATAGGGAAATTCTGATGCAGGTCAGAGGTGAGAAACAGGAATCTGCATTGTTAATATGCACCTCGATGACGCCGACGCAGGTAGTCTGTGGGATACACTTTGATAAACAGGGGTCTAGGGAACTTCCGTTAACCGGATGCTTCCACTCAGAGTGTGGTTATTAGGTAGCTCCCCCTGGTTCCCTTTTTATAAGAAAAATCAAAAGATCATAGCAGCCTCCAGTTTTCTAGTGGGGACATATCAGACATTAAGATTTAGAGATTTTCAATGCAGAAAGAAATCCACTTCAAGAACACCCACAGGGACAACCTCTCTGGGGTATAGCTCAAGAACCCACATTTTAAACAAGCATGAAGGTGAACCCTGTATGGAAAATGTGAGACCCACTGACCTTTACAGCAGCTCTGTTTAGGGCTGTACGGAGTCATCCGAGCAGACCTCTTTGGAGAACCAAGCAGAGACTTCTTCCTCTCCTGGGCACTGAGATCCCTGACAAGCTACTCTCCACGTCCAGGTGGACATTCAGTGGGCTTTGATTTCAGCTTTTTCTCCTCTAATAGGATCTAAAGGATGGATCGTCACCCATCTTTTATGGGGTGGGGAAGAATCAGACAAGAGGCTTACTCTATTTTTTTCCCCAATTCTCTTCTTATTTTTTTGAGCCCTCATAGAGTACTTGAAATTGAAGCAGACTCAGACGAGAGCTCCAAGAGTGCCCACTGATTTCAGGAAAAGTCTCTAACCTCTGCCAGTTCCAAGGGTTATCACCACCCAAGATGCCAAGTTGGACCATGGCATCTGGGAGGAGAGACTAAACATTGAATTGTTTAATCAACAATTTAATCTACAATTCCCTTGAATTGTTAATTCAAGGGAAGATACGAAGCAGGGAGGGATGGACATATGCACACCACTATATATAAAACAGATAACTAATAAGAACCTACTGTACCACACAGGGAACTCTATTCAATACTCTGTAATGACCTATATGGGAAAAGAATCTAAAAAGGAGTGGATATATGTACATGTATAACTGATTCACTTTGCTGTACAGCAGAAAGTAACAAAACATTGTAAATCAACTACACTCCAAAAAAAAATTTTTTTTTAATAAAAATAAAGAGAAGACGCAATTGGGATGGGCTTTTCTCTGAAAGGAGACATGATTCTAAAGAGGAAGAGGTCTAGCCGTTATCTACTGTCAAAAGACAAAACTAAACCAATGTGTAATGAGTTTGATGCCCTTTATTGAAGGGGAAATAATCCCTGGGCTGTGGGAGTAGGAGGCCTCACAAGAAGTGAGGCACTTTTCCCAAGGGATTTGAGGCAGGAGCAAGTTTTATAAAGAGTTCGAAGAAGCAGTCAGGAAACAGGGCATGACTGGCTGGGGTTGCATATCTGACCTAATTTAGAAAGATCAAGGGATGAGGAAATAAGTGTAGACCCCAGAGTTGGCTTGGCATTTGGGGCTTGGCTGAATGGATTTTCCGCGTTTATGATCAAGCAGAGCACTTACAAGAACACAGAAGTTTGGTTTGCTGACATGTCACCCTGGGCAGCAACGGCTCCATCTTGAACCTAGAAATTTATTTCAACACCACTGTCCCTGAAGTTAGGGTACAAGAAAACAGGCTAAAATTGCAAAAAGGACACAACTGTTGGATGCAAAGTCCTTCCTGATCATCTGAGGATTCCGAAGTGTTTCAAGGAGGCAGACAGTGTTAGTCACAGAGAATAAGGCCAGAGCTACAAGCTAGGGGGGAGGCAAGTGTGGACAGATGAAATTATTCAGAAAGAGATGATGTTGGAGAAGAAATAGGTGGCGCCTGGCTTGGGGATTTTTCTTTGTCCTGGGAAGTCATTCAGTTTTGAGGTCATCTAATGGAAGCAAGATGATGGTAAGTCGTATGTTTAACTTGATCCAGAGAACAGGGGATCAGGCCTCTGAGAAAACAAATGGGAATCGTAATTCCATTTCCCTTTGAAAACCGCAAAATTGTTTTTGGTACAGCTGATTCTTTTATGCAAGTGGCCAGCAGGTCCATTCAGGCCCGACTGCATTATCTGCCACTTCAACTGGAATCTGATTTAGCACCAGGGGAAGGTAAGAGGAGGGCCTGTGTGGGAGGCGTTATTGGAAACTCCAAGGATGATTGGTCAAAGTCAATCAGGAGGCTTCCTGAATTAGGAACAGGTCTGTTTATATTCATAGACTGAATCAAATTTTTAAACATAAGTTGATATTCTCATTACTAATGGGGAAGATTACAGTGGCAGCCATTTTCCAAAGCAATGCCAACTAATGAGGACAGCTTTGCACAGATGCGTCAGCAAGAATGTCAGCCACCGATGCCCTGTAAATAAGTGGGCTAAAGGACCACACACCAGGAAAGGAAGAAAACTAGCCACACCTCAGTTTTACAGTTGAATTTCTGGGAAGAGGAATTTGTAATACCCTACAAAGTTCCCACCTTGAACGGCATTTCTCGTTATTCAAGTAATAGCAATGATTTTGATAACAACCAGATGACTTTTTAGGCGCTTATTACCTGGCAGGCACTGTGTAAAATGCTTTACATAGGCTATTTCATTTAATTATCATAACTATCCCATAAGGAAAGAATTGTTGCCCTCATTTTATAAAAGGTTGAGTTCAGAGAGGTTATATATAGTACCCAGAACCTGAAAAACCTCAAAATAGAGAAATTAGTTTAATGATGTGTTTCTCTTTCTAGGGCAGCTTCTATTCTCAGTTGCTTAGTTAAACACCAACATATTGTGTTCATTCATTCATTTGTTCATCTATGCATTCATCCATTGTGTCAGGCATTGAGGAAAAAGTTGTGAACCAGACAGACACTGTCCTTACCCTCAAGGAGCTGAGAACACAGGTGAACACCCCGGGGGGGCAAGCATTTACCAGCATTTTACTAGATCCCCAAGTAAAGATGGATCAGCGGGTAAGCAGATAAACAAATTGTGATATATTCACAGATCACAGTAGGACACTGTCACCAAGGAATATTACTGCACAATTAAAAAGAATTGTAGGGACTTCCCTGGTGGCACAGTGGTTAAGAATCCGCCTGCCAATGCAGGGGACACGGGTTTGAGCCCTGGTCCGGGAAGATCCCACATGCCGCGGACCAACTAAGCCCGTGCACCACGACTACTGAGCCTGTGCTCTAGAGCCCGCGAGCCACAACTACTGAGCCAACATGCCGCAACTACTGGAGCCTGAATGCCTAGAGCCTGTGCTCCATAACAAGAGAAGCCACCGCAGTGAGAAGCCCGTGCACCACAACAAAGAGTAGACCCTGCTCACCGCAACTAGAGAAAGCCCTCGGGCAGCAACAAAGACCCAACACAGCCAAAAATAAATAAATAAATAAATTTATTAAGAAAAAGAAAAAGAATTGTACTACAGGTGCATACAGCAACATGAATAAATCTCCAAAGCATTATGCTAAGAGAAAGATGCCAGATATGAACCATATGCTGTGGGATTCCACTTATATAAAATACTAGAAAAGGCAAAACTATCGTAAAAGAATCCAAATCAGCAGTTGCCAGGGGCCAAAGGTTGGGAATAGAAAGAGACTGACTACAAAAGTCAAAAGGGAACATTTGGGGGTAACAAAAATATTCTGTATCTTGATTATGTTGGTGGTTATGCAGCCTTATAAATTTGTCAAAACTCAAGAAATTGTACTCTAAAATTAGTGAATTTTATTGCAGACAAGTTACATCTCAGTAAAGCTGACTTAAAACAATCAGGGACATGGGTCCTCTTCCCACCCCTTCCACTTAACATACCAGAAGACATCAGGCAGAACACTGAAACTGTGTTTCGATTTATTCTTTTATAATATGGGGCTCATGAGACCTGTACTGCCTCTTTTATTACTAAGTCAAGAGAATTTCAAATGTGCAAGAGAAAGGCTTTACAGTGTATCAAATCCCATGTAAGTATGAAATTAGATTGTTCTTGTTCCCTCACTGAAAACTATTCTATCTGGATTCTCAGAGGCCTAAAGTAAGTTTAATTTGATAGGTTTCATGACATTTTGGGTTTTGATCTTCTTATAAGAAGGGCAGCCTCAGAGGCTGTGACAGGACTTTAGAGTCCTGGGTCAGCATGTTTCAGAGGAGAACCAGCCATCTGTTTTGGATTTGGACCATCAAGTGGCTGAGCTGATGGAAACATCTTCTGAAGCTTTTTGCCAATGACCACACATCCCTACATCATGAGAAAATCCATGTCCCCTGCCTGGCTGGATGAGAGACAAATGCTGAGGGTGGATCCATGGAGCCTGGTCACAGAACAAAACAAGCAGTTAATGGTTGGTTGTATGGTCAGAAAAGCTCCTTGATCCTCATCCAGGGATTTATATCTTTAGTGCTGACTATTTTCCTAAGAAGCAGAAACGTTCTCTTTCCAATTCTGAATGCAGTTCTCATGCTAGAAATTTTTATTTTATTTTACTTTATTTAGTTTACACTATTCACACTAAGAAGGAACATGAGTAGCACAGAAAATCCAGCTTTGGCATATGACCCATCCAGCTGGTATTCCATCCAGTTACCAAAACTCTCTTGGTCCCATGCTGGATGCTGAGGAGAAAACAAGAAGAATATTGCATATTCCTTGTCCTCAAGGCCTTTAAATGTAACTTTTCCTGACGGTTAAGCCTCTTCATTTAGTGGGTAAGGAAAACAAAAACATTTGTAACATGAAAAGATGTCCATTATGAAACACTTAATAATTAAACTATTTTAAAATACGAAAAAGGAAAAAAATCACCACCGATCACACTCTTGACATATAGTCTGTTTTCTTCCAGTTTCTTACTATTTATATATGAATATTTTATAATAATATAAAATTTTATCCACTGAAATATTGGCCACCAGGGCTCTCAAGGAGTCATTGAGTTGGAATGACATTTATTTTTTCTAAATTATTCTTCTCTAGAATGTTCATTTGTGCTCAATCCTCCCTCAGCAGATATTCACCAATGCAGAGCCCCACCAAAAATACAGGGGTCCTTGGATGCCTCAGCTTTTTAAAGGATCATGTCTATTAAGTTTTTCTATATTTGTAATTAATACTTATTCAATGCAAAAAGTTGAAAGACACAGGAGGAAAATGCTAACTTTAATCCCACCACCAAAAATAACCACTGCTAGCATCTTGGTATATGTCTTAGATTTTCCCCCATGCTTATTTTTCTTTATAAGAATGTTAGTTACATTAGGTTTATAGACTGGCTTATAAATGTTTCCCCATGTCAATAGATATTCCTTAACAACACACTTCTCAGTGGCTCCATATAATTCCACTGAATGGACAGATGGGATGTAACCAGCCAAGCCTGTGCTTTGTGTGGAGGTTATTTTCAGTTGATTCTTCTTATCACAGGCAATGTGGCAATAAATATCCTTGCATTTGCGATTGCATGTACTTTCAGCTATTGCCTTAGAACAAATTCCAGTAAGTAGAATTGCTGAGTCAAAGCGTACTGAGTAGTTTTACGTTTTTTTTTTTTTTTTTTTTTTTTTTTTTTTTTTTTTTTGCGGTACGCGGGCCTCTCACTGTCGTGGCCTCTCCCGCTGCGGAGCACAGGCTCCGGACGCGCAGGCTCAGCGGCCACGGCTCACGGGCCCAGCCGCTCCGCGGCATGTGGGAACTTCCCGGACTGGGGCACGAACCCGTGTCCCCTGCATCGGCAGGCGGACTCTCAACCACTGTGCCTCCAGGGAAGCCCAGTTTTACGTTTTTAAAGGAATATAATTACTAAAGATCTCCAATTTTCCCACCCTCTAAAAGCATGTCACAGAAAGGTGAAGGTAGTTTGAACTCCTTTAGCCAAAGACTCTGAGAATGCGGGAGTTAACTCTTTAAGAGGGAAGCAAAGTAATTGTGCTGTGGTTTGGAGGCTTAAGAAAAGGCAACACAAAAGTGAGGGATATTAGGACTCATAACATGGGTAAAGCGATGTCCATTCTTTTTCTTTGTTAAATGCTGTGATACAAGTAATAATACATTTACCAAGAGCAGAAAATGTGTTTCCTGTCATAGACCCTTCCAATGGGATGATGGCTATGAACACAATAGACATGGCAGGTATCTTAAGGGACAAAGAAATTCACCTTGTGTTACCTGTAGCTGCAACCAGAACAGAGCCAGTTTTTAGCATCATTAAATCACTTAATCTTCACTCAAGCCCTTTGATGTATGTTAGGGTTGACTGTGCCTGGCCCCCCATCAAATTCATGTGGTGAAGCCCTAACCTCCAGTGTGGCTGTATTTGAGGATGGGGTCACAAAAGAAGTCATTAAGGTTAAATAAGGTCATAGGGGTGGGGCCCTGATCTTATAAGAAGAGACACCACGGAGCCCACTTTCTTGCTCTCTGTATGCATGCATTAAGGGAAGGCCAGGTGAGGAGAGAGCAGGAAGACAGCCATCTACAAGCCAGGAAGAGGGCTCTCACCAGAAACGGAATTTGTTAGAACAGTGATCTTAGACTTTCCAGCCTCCATTACTGTGAGAAAATAAATTTCTGTTCTTTAAGCCATCCAGTCTGTGGTATTTTACTATAGCAGCCCAAGTAGGTTAGTACCCCATGGAGACTATCATCATCACCTATGTTATAGATGAGAAAACTTCAAGAAAAATTAATAAGTTGTACAAGGTCACACAGTAAGCAGTAACCAGCTTTTAAATTCACCTCATATATATATGTATATATATATATATATATATACACACATATACAGTCTTTTTTATATTCTTTTCCATTATGGTTTATCACAGGATAGTGAATATAGTTCCCTGTGCTATACAGTAGGACCTTGTTGTTTATTCATTCTATATATAATAGTTTGCATCTACTAACCCCAAACTTCCAGTCCATCCCTCCCCCACCTCCCCTCCCCCCTGGCAATCACAAGTCTCTTCTCTATGTCTGTGACTGTTTCTGCTCATAGATAGGTTCATTTGTGTCAAATTTTAGATTCCACATATAAGTGATATCATATGGTATTTGTCTTTCTCTTTCTGACTTATTTCACTTAGTGATAATCTCTAGGTCCATCCATGTTTCTGCAAATGGCATTATTTCATTCATTTTTATGGCTGTGTAGTATTCCATTGTGTATATTTACCACATCTTTATCCATTCATCTGTTGATGGACACTTAGGTTGCTTCCATGTCTTGGCTATTGTGAATAGTGCTGCTATGAACATAGGGGTGCATGTATCTTTTTGAATTGTAGTGTTATCTGGATATATGCCCAGGAGTGGGATTGCTGAATTATATGGCAACTCTATTTTTAGTTTTTTGAGGAACCTCCATACTGTTTTCTACGGTGGCTGCACCAACTTGCATTCCCACCAACAGTGTAGTAGGAGGGTTCCCTAAGAAAAGGAAATGTTTCTTGATTACCTCTAGAAAAACTAGTTTGGGGTGTTTTACAGTTACCAAAAAGCAAAGCAAAAACCACATATTTGTATGGATCGGGTCTGGTTTTAGTGCCCTGTTCTAAAGCAATCATTTGTTGCAGTTGCTGAAAATCCCTTCTTATAAGGAGGCAACATCTAGGCAATTCTGCCAGTTAGCTCATTCAGTTAAAATATCAATTAAACGAAAAAGAGTCAATGAGTAAAAGATCCAAACAGATATCTCACCAAAGAAGATAAACAAATGGCAAATAAGCATATGAAAAGATGCTCACCATCATATGTCATTAGGGAATTGCAAATTAAAGCAATCATGAGATATCATTACCCACCTATCAGAATGGCTAAAATCCAAAACACCGACAACACCAAACACTGGCAAAGATGTGGAACAACAGAACTCTCATTCATTGCTGGTGGAATGCAAAATGGTACAGCCACTCTGGAAGACAGTCTGGCAGTTTCTTACAAAACTAAATATACTCTTACCATACAATCCTGCAATAGAACGCCTCAGTGTTTACCCAAAGGAGTTAAAAACTAGGTCCACACAAAAACCTGCACACAGATGTTTATAACAGCTTTATTTGTAACTACCAAAACTTGGAAGCAACCAAGATGTCCTTCAACAGGTAAGTGTATAAACAAACTGTGATAACATCCATATAATGAAATATTACTCAAGTGATCAAGGCACGAAAAGACATGGAGGAAACTTAGATGAATATTGCTAAGTGAAAAACGACTCTCTGAAAAGTCTACATACTATATGATTGACATTCTTAAAAAAGCAAATTATGAAGACAGCAAAAAATCAATCGTTGCCAGGGGCTGGCGGGGAAGGAGGGAGGGATGAATAGATGGCGCACAGGGGATCTTTAGGGCAGTGAAACTATTCTGTAAGATGCTGTACTGGTGGATACATGATATCATAACATTTGTCAAACTCATAGAATGTGCAATACGAAGAGAGAATCAGTGTGAACTGTTGACCTTAATTAATGTAATAATAAAAATTAATAAATATAATATATAATAAATATGTATATACCTACACAATAAACATATAAATATATAATAATAAAAATAAATAAATAAATAAATAAATTCACCTCTGTCTGATGCCCATGTTCTATCTGCTTTATCCCTTTGACTCTCCAGTAGGAAAAATTGGTGACTATCCTTCAAGTGTGATTTGAGACACCCTATTCAGCCCTTTTAGGACCCAAAACACGTCCTTAATAATCTGTTTCTGTTCCTGAAAGGCCACCATTGTTCCAAAGTCTCCTCTCTTTTTTGCCCCCCTCCTATGAAATTCTGAAACCCCTAAATAGAATAATATTTTAGCCAAGGAATCTGACATGTAGCCCCCTCTCCAAAGGTACAGCCCACCTGAAATTTTAGAACATGCGTCCAATTATCTAGACTCAATAAGGAGACCAACCAGGCCTGACCAGTTTGCCCACCAATGCAATTGTATTACAAACAAACGTCAAACAAGGAGGCCTGAATCAATAAGTGGTCATCATTAAAACTAAATGTAATTATTATATAATTTAGAGCTACTTAATTCTGTTGTAATCACATCTTAAAATTCTGTTGTAATTACAGGCATGATGAAAGTTTACTAACAAAAATAAAACAAAGAACAAAGTCTCCATTATGTCCTTGACTTTTTCTTTTTTGAGTCTCATCAACACTAGCAAGCCAGGCACAGACTTTCTCAAATGCCCTTGTTGTCAATTAAATATCCATGCGGACATACACACAAAAGATTTCAGACTATGCGTCCTGATCCTAAAAACATGTAGACAGCTCGTCTATTAACTTTTTCAGCCATTCTTTACTCAAAGAAACCCCTACCTCAGTTACAATACACCCAACTGCCCCAAAGTAGAAACTTGGGAACCATCTTTGCCTCTTCTCCCTTATAGCAATCAATTTCAGTAAGTTCTGTGGTTTCAGCCTCATAACCAACTCTCGAAACCATCCGCTTCACGCTCTTCCCAATTATCCCCACCCCATCACAGGTCAGCATCACTAATCCCTTCTAAACTGGATCAGCCTCCTAAGTACCCCCCCCAATTCACTTAATCTAGGGTGAGAAACTTCAAGAATGTTTAAGGAGTGCAGAACAGTAAGACATTACTAAAAATGTTCTGGTTTTGTATTTGCCATACTACAAGTATCTCTATGTGGTCTTTTATGTTAATGCTGTCTTCATGAAGTGTCTTAAATTCTTAGCAGGACCTCAGATTTGTGATGCTTTATGATTTGAAGACAAGTCACTCACTTCTTGGAGCTTTGGTTTCCTTATCTGTAATATGATGTCACACCTTGAGGATTAACATCTCAAATTCTAAGGTTCTATGATGTCTTGAAGAAACTTACTATCCACTTCTAAGATGTTTTTTGCTTTCATAGTGTACATTTGTGGGGCTAGTGCAGGGTCCCCAACCCCCAGGGACGGGTTCCTGTTAGGAACCGGGCCGCACAGCAGGAGGTGAGCAGCGAGTGAGTGAGTGAAGCTTCATCTGCCGCTACCCATCGCTGGCATCACCGCCTGAACCATCCCCCACCCCGCGCCCCCAGCCCCCGTCCATGGAAACATTGTCTTCCACGAAACCGATCCCTGGTGCCAAAAATGTTGGGGACCCCTGGGCTAGTGTATTTAGACTGTTTTATACTTCCTGGCTGAAATCTGTCTCTTTGGTATTACATGGTCCACAAGAGGGCGCCCACTTTCTAGCAAACTGGACACTATAGCCTTGCTTTCACAGAAATCTTTCTCTTAAATCTCAGAGAAATTCCAGCAAGCACAAGATGATAAGCAATTTACAATGCACTTGTAACTTATTTAGATATTTCAAATGATAATTGTTAGTACAAATAGATTTCAATTTTTAAAAATGAATGTCCTCACAAAAGGGATGAATTTGTGATTTTACCCATGATGTTGGAGTGATGAAACATGTAAAATTCGCATGAAGCTAGGCTTGAAGTTCTATTCAACGCTATAGAGAATCCCCAGTTCCTTAACTTACCAACTTCTAGCTCAATGGTCCTGCCTCCCAGTTACTTTTTCTTGATCTACCTCGGAGGGTTGTTGTGGAGATTAACTCAAAGTATATGAAAATAACTTGAACTAGTACCTAAATGTAGGCTACTGTTATTAGACAGGAGTTTATTGCTGAAAACTCAGGACTTGGGATGTGTGTTAATTATCTTAATTATAATTAGATATTGGTAGGAGAAAAAAGGCCAAATGAGATCATAAAAGAGCCAGTTTTTCTTCTTGAAATGTATTTATTTGAAATTCTCATCAAATAGAAGAAAGATGCTCACGTAAATAGCATGTTTGCTGTCAACAACATCATCCTTTTTATGCTTTTTATGGTGATTATCAACATAAGGCCATTGGGTCAAACATTCTCATTGTAAAAATGATTCAAGGCAAAATTCTTTACAAAAACAGCAAAATCATTTGGAGAGCAACTAAGCCGTTTTGAAGGAAGACGCTTTCAAACATTTAGAGAAGTTGATTCAAAGATGCTCACGTATGGGGTTTAGGTAAATTATAATGGGGTTTGGTGATGGAGAGTGGTGATGGTGAACGGGGCGGGGTAAAACTGACAGGGAAAAGGCAGGGGAAGAGAAAGGAGTTGGGGGATCTAGTGGAGGGGGGGGTGCACAGAGCATGGACAAATTGATAGTCAAAGGGACCCTGCAGGCAGGCAGACATTAGGTCAGCACCTCAGACACCAAAGAGCAGCTGCCAGGCAAACCAGACACCAGAAGGACTTAAAATATCTCATCAAAGGCAAAGCAGCCACTCAGGAGGCTGGGCAGGGCATCAGGAGAAGACGTGAGAGATGACATTCACAAGGACTTCTTATATGAGGTTGTAGAATTAGTAGAAAGAACATGGGCTTCTTCCATATGGGTTTGAGTGACTTTGAGAACATGAATTAATGTCTCTGAGGCTGTTTCTTCAACTGTAAAATGAGGATCATGATTCCTACCTCTCGGTGTTGCTGTAAGGATTTAATAAATTAATACGGAGAAAGCCACACGTGGTAAGTACTACAAAAGGATCATCAGGATGTCCTACCTTCTCTTCATCGTCATTTTTATGTTCAACATTATCACTGTATTATCATCAATATCATTGTCATCGCGGTGTTTCTTCTAAGGCTTGCTGATGGGAGCCCTGAGGTAGATGTACCTAGTTAAGGCTTGTATGCCGTCCCATGCATGAAAACAAAATTAAAACCAAAACTCTGATAAAGTACAACAACATACACCAACCCTGTGGCCAAGCAGCTCTACTCCTATGTATTTACCAAAAAGAAATGAAAATATGAGTAAATAAAAAGTCATGTACCCAATATTTATTGCAGGTTTGTTTTTCTTTTTGTCTTTTTGTTTTTGTTTTTGTAGTAGGAACATTTAACATTAGGTCTATCCTTTTCACAAAATTTTAAGTGCACAAAACAGTATTGGTCACCACAGGCACGATGTCGTGCAGTCGATCTCTGGAACTTAATCATCGTGCATGAATAAAATTTAATTCCCATCAAATAGCAACTTCTGATTTCTCCCTTCCCCCAGCCCCTGACAACTACCAATCCACTTTCCACTTCTATGAGTTTGACTATTTTATATACCGCATATAAGTGTAATCATGCATTATTTGTCCTCCTGTGATGGGTTTATTTCATATAGCATTGTGTGCTCCAGGTTCATCCATTTTGTTGCATATTGTAGGATTTCCTTCCAGCTTAAGGCTGAATAATATTCCACTGTGTGTATACACTACAGTTTCTTTATCCATTCATCTGTCAATGGACATTTAGGTTGTTTCCATATCTTTAGTTATTGTAAATAATGGTTCACTGCAGTTTTTTTGTTTTGTTTTGTTTTTTTCGTGGTACGCGGGCCTCTCACTGTTGTGGCCTCTCCCGTTGCGGAGCACAGGCTCCGGACGCGCAGGCTCAGCGGCCACGGCTCACGGG
>NC_041231.1:79574554-79586679 GCF_002837175.3 Physeter macrocephalus | reverse complement strand
GGAGCACAG
The DNA here is from genome assembly GCF_002837175.3 of Physeter macrocephalus. Classification (NCBI taxonomy): domain Eukaryota; kingdom Metazoa; phylum Chordata; class Mammalia; order Artiodactyla; family Physeteridae; genus Physeter; species Physeter macrocephalus. The sequence goes on along the minus strand of NC_041231.1, from coordinate 79,586,670 downwards.
GCTCCGGACGCGCAGGCTCAGCGGCCATGGCTCACGGGCCCAGCCGCTCCGCGGCATGTGGGATCTTCCCGGACCGGGGCACGAACCCACGTCCCCTGCATCTGCAGGCAGACTCTCAACCACTGCACCACCAGGGAAGCCCGGTTCACTGCAGTTTTAATCATAATGGTCTCAAACTGGAAGCAACTCAAATGTCCATCAAGTGGTGAATTAATTTAAAAATTGTGCTATATTCATCCAGGGAACAAACTACAGAAGCAATCAATAACATAGATGAACCCCAAGCACATTGTATTGAATGAAAGAAGCCGGACACTAAGGAACGAATACTAATGATTTACTTAGATGAAGTTCAGGAATAGGCCAAGCTAAGTCATGGTAAACAAGAGTCAGAACAGAGGTCGGCGTGGGGGGGAAGGGGATGGTAGAGTTTGACTGGAAAGGGGTCTGCGGGAACTATCTTAGGCTATAGGAATATTCTAATCCTATTTGGGGTGGACATTTCACAGGTATACATGTTAAAGTGCTCTTGTAATCTTTGTGCATTTGATGTATATAAATTAAACCCCAATAACATTTTAGTTCTTTGGAAAAATAAGACAAAACAAATCCAAACAAACAAGACTATGATATTTAACGAGCCCAAATGAGCTCACAAAACAAAGCTGAGCTACCAAGATATAGTGGAGACCGCACACACAGAGATAGCTTCCCTGGCAGAGAGACAGAAGCAGATAGCGATGAATAAAGCACGAGCAACTTTCCAGAAGAGCAGTCACATGCAAAGCCATTCAGAAAAATAATCAGCTGACAGAGGCCACCAGGCAAAGGCTTCCCTCTGTGACAGCTGAATTGTCATCAGGCATAATCAAGGTCTGTGAAAAGGGTTGGGGGGGCACATCCTGCGAATTTGTGTATTTTCTATTAAAGTGTCTATTAACTTGTCTATTCACCCTGCAACAAGGTCCTCTGCTCGCCCTGCAAAGTATGTCTATAATCTGCTCACTTTTCATGGCCTTTGCTGTGGTCACTGCAACCCAAGCCACCATCCTCTCTATAGCTGGTTATAACAATAAGCTCAGTTAATGTGTCCCAGCTTCCACCCTCCCCCTCTGCAGCTGTTCTCAGCACAGTAGCCAGAGACGTGGTTCACACTCCCCAGTGGTTTTCCATGATCCTTTAAGAGAAATGCCCGATTCTCACCTTGGCCCCCAAGGTCTATGTGAACCTGCTGCTGCCCCACCTCTCCAACCACAGCTCCTTGCCTAGGGGCCCCCCACCCCACTCCGTGCTCCAGACACAGTGGCTTCTTACCATAGCTTCGACATTCTCATCTTGTCCCAGACACAGGGTTTTCTAGTTGTGCCTGGAATGATCCTCCTCCACAGCTTCTTGCTTTGACTTCACTGAGGTCACTGTTCTGATGGCCTCTACTTGGAGGTACCTTCCCTGACTCCCCTTTACAAAATGACACCTCCAGTTACCACCTTTCCTATTAACCCAGATGATGGCTCATTTTATGTGTCAACTTGTTTAGGCCAAGGGGGTGCTGAGATATTTGGTCAAGCATTATTCTGGGTCTTTCTGTGAGGGTGTTTTGGGATGAAATTGACATTTAAATCCCTATATTGAGTAAAGCAGACTGCCCTCCCTAATGTGGGTGGGCATCACCCAATCGGTTGAAGGCCTGAACAGAATAAAAGGCTGAGTCTCTGCCAGGTAAGAGAGGATTCTCATGCCTATTGACAGAGAGAGAGAGGGAGAGAGAGGGAGAGAAAGGGAGAGGGAAAGAGAAATCTTCTATCAGTTCTGTTTCTGTAGAAAACCCTGACTAATACAACTTGCTTAGTTTCTCCCGCAGCACCTATCACCATCTGATACACTGTATATTTCTGAGTTTATCTGTTTATTGCCTATCCCCCTCATGTAAGTTCATGAGGGCAGGAACTTTGTTTTATTCTCTGCTGTATTTCTACTGCCCGGCACATAGTAGGTGCTCAGTAAACGCTGAACAAATTGTTCTATTTGAGAAACTGTCTAAGAATACGCAAAAGGCTTTCTCTCACAACACCAGACAACTACAGTGGGGCTCCTCCACTTTTGTTATTCATGAGAATCCATAGGCACCTTTTAGAGATTTGATTTTGTGCTTTTAAAATATGATTTTGAGAAGACGTCTGTAAGCATCACCAGGCAACCAAAGGAGTCCACGGTACGCAAAGGTTAAGAATTTACCCTGCTCAAGGAAAATGGCTTGAGGGCAGGAATGACATCTTCCTCGTCAGTCACAGCACTTAACACAGTTCAGAGGCTCAATACATATTTATTGAGAAGAGGGAGGGATGGGGCCCCCGGGTGAGCCCAGCCGTTCACAGTGGCTGAGCACGGCCTTCGCACCAGATGCCCTGTGAAACGCTGCCCACGCCTCTGGCACTTAATTGTCACAGTAACAGTCTTTTGAAGACAGAACATTATTCTCCTCAACTCACAGATGAGAAGTTTAGAGATGTTACGTTTCCAAGGTTAAACACCTCACAGATCCATCTGACCGGGAATCCAAGTTCTTATCCACTGGGCCCCTCTCCCCTGGGCTAGGCCAGCACTTTCCCAGCTGGTCTTCCTGCCTGTGTTCTTGCCCTGCTCCAATCCATTTGCAGTGCCACTAGGTCACCCCACCCCGGCCTGAAGTCCCTCTGAGGCTTCTTGACATCATCCAGGTGCCATCCCACGGCCAACTGTGAGCTGCCTTCATTTACCCTCCAGGGAGCCCCCTTCCCCACCCCGTGGTCACCCCTTTCACAGCCCATCTTCACTTGTGATTGTTTTGGGTTAACTCCCTGCCTTCCTAGCTGGACAGGATCTAGTCTGTTTTGCTCATTTAAGGCAAGCACCTCGCATAGTGCCTGGGCCATGTTGATCATTAAGTGATGGATCCAGTCTATGAGTAATAAAGATATATCTACTGTGAAGAATCCATCTATCTATTTTCTATGAAATGTCTAGAAAAGGTAAATCTATAGAGAAAGAGGGTCATGTTTGCTGGGAGTGGGAATGTGGAGTGACAGCCTATTGGGTAGGAGGGATCTCTTGGGTGTGATGAAAATGTTCTGAATGTTCTAAAATTCTTAAAATCATTGAATTTTACATTTATAGTGAGAGCACTTTATGACATGTACATTATACCTCAATAACATTGTTAACAACAACAGCAACAAAAAACACCTAGTGTTGGCTAGCAAAGAATCAGCCAGTTCCAGAGATTTCTCTGATGGCAGGAAAGATACCCCCAAATTGTATGTAGCTTAACATTTTTGTAAAAGCAATATGCAGCATCAAAGTTCACTGTTTCATAGGAAACCTTAACTTCTCGGTGGAAGGTATTTCACTACTTTGGATTCTTCAGGGTCTGTGATCGATATATCTACTGTGAAGAATCCATCTATCTATTTTCTATGAAATGTCTAGAAAAGGTAAATCTATAGAGAAAGAGGGTCATGTTTGCTGGGAGTGGGAATGTGGAGTGACAGCCTATTGGGTAGGAGGGATCTCTTGGGTGTGATGAAAATGTTCTGAATGTTCTAAAATTCTTAAAATCATTGAATTTTACATTTATAGTGAGAGCACTTTATGACATGTACATTATTCCTCAATAACATTGTTAACAACAACAGCAACAAAAAACACCTAGTGTTGGCTAGCAAAGAATCAGCCAGTTCCAGAGATTTCTCTGATGGCAGGAAAGATACCCCCAAATTGTATGTAGCTTAACATTTTTGTAAAAGCAATATGCAGCATCAAAGTTCACTGTTTCATAGGAAACCTTAACTTCTCGGTGGAAGGTATTTCACTACTTTGGATTCTTCAGGGTCTGTGATCAAGTTTCATGGTGACAGATAAAGAAGCCCACAGTCACATGATCATGAGAATTCCAGTCCTGAACATTGAAAAAGAAATCTTTGTGGCTTAGTTTGCTCGAAAAGCAGCACGATGTGCAGAACTAGGAAGATGAGAGTAGAAGTTGTTTCTCCAATTTCTGAGCCCTTGGGGCAAAGTTGCTAAACAGTCACATGGTTCTTAGAGGGTAGAAGGTCTCTGATTTCTCTTCTGCAAATTTAGCAAGAGTTTGGAGTTTGGTAGGCTAACATGGAAGAACATAGGTGGAAATAGGCGGGCCTGGTCCCCAGTCATATTCCAGGAAGGAGCCGCTTCTTTGCCCTGATCTGGTCAAATGAGATGGGGCAAGAGATAGCTTTGCCCAGGGGCTGCGGCTGGACCTGGAGTTGCCACACGCCAGGCTCTGGTCCCCAAACAGAAAAATCACGGGACTTCTCAGGCTCAAGGTCCATGGAGAGCTCAAGGCTGGCTGCCCCAAAGCCCCTTGATCCTATGGAATCTAGGACTGCCTGAGGGTGGGGGTCAGAGCAGCAAAGCCAGCCGGGGAGAAAGTTCCATTGCTCCAGCTCTGGGTTGTCTCTTGCTGGGTGTTTGCTCTTTTGCACTGGAATCATTGGTGATACCTGATGGCCATGCAGTTGGTCTGCATCATTTTATAAGGTGGAAGAAACAAGCCTTCTCAGGAGGAAGATTGATGCAATGACAGAGTACTAGACTGGAACCCGGAGGGCCTGAATTCAAAGGCTAGTGCTACAACTAATCAGCTGTGTGACACTGGGAAAATCAGTTTTCCTCTCTGAGCACCTGCTTGTCCATCTGTAAAATGGGGGGTTTGGGTGAGATGGATTTGAAGGTCCTTTTGACTCTGATACTCAGAATATTAATGCCTCGAATTTCCTAATCATGGTGCCAGGGATACTTGCATTTATTCCTAAGAGGCAGGCATAGTTTTCACTGTTTATGAATAAGGAAAGTAGGGATAAGGCAGGCTAACGGAATTGCCCGAGTTCACAGTGCTTGGAAGCTGAATTGCTTGGACTTGCCCAGCTCTGTCTACACTGGGTCCTAAACCCCAACTACACAGCAGAGTGTGAGGGAATGTTCCTCCTTCTCTGGCTTGGGGACACCACAGACACTTCCAGAGGCCACTCGCTGCTACAGAAAAGCTGTAGTTTTTCCCCCGATGCTGTATTTAGAAAAATTTAATATACAGAAAATTAAAAGAAATTTACAGAGAACACTGTTATACCTATTTTCTGCTAGCTTTTATTGCTCACTTTGTCACCTCTCCAGCCATCTAGTCATCCCACTGTCATTTCATCAATCCATCTTATTTTTTGTGGAATCCTTTGGTTTTGATTAATTTTGAGAAAGGTTGCTTCTGTCAAGTTTTCTCAATTCTTTCTCCCTGGTCATATACCATTTAATCATTACAAGAGCTAATGCAAAAGAAATTGGAGAGAACAGCTTCTACTCTCTACATCATCTTCCTGTTTCTGCACATCATGCTAGTCTTCGAGCAAACTAAGCCACAAAGATTTCCTTTTTAATGTTTTGTACTGGGATTCCCATGACCATGTGACTCTGGGCTCCTTTATCCTGCCTCACAGATGAAGAAACAGGCTCATAAAAGTTAGCAGCTGGCTGAGTGTCACTTAGCTGGGAAGCACTGGAGCCCAAGCCTCTCTGGGGCTAAAGCCTTGACTCTTACCCCTATGCTCTCATACCCCCTGACATGGCACTTTTCCAAAACCTAGGCATTATGCTTTCTCTTTAACCAATCTTCATTTATTTCCACTGGGGATTTTCTCCATAGGCAACTAACAGCTTTTATAGCCAAACGAGACAAAACAAAAACAACTCAGGGTTCATTCACTCAGTTATGACACGATATTCAAACATGGTATCTTAAAAGAGAATAATAAATTATGAGGCCCTTCTCTCATAAAGTTTTATATTTATAGTTTGGTTTTGTGTGTGTGTGTGTGTGTGTGTGTGTGTGTGTGTATTCCGTAATAGCTGTTGCTTTTACAAACCAATGCCTTTGGAACTCAGTTCACAAGCTTGGCCGTTTCTTTTTTATTTCTTTTTGTTTGCTTGTCATGCTCTTGACATGGAAAAAGAAGTTTCATCAGGGTGCATCAGGGTAAGTGTCAGCACTGGTGTGATATGGGATTGTTCAGATTAGTACTTGTGTGTATTCCGTAATAGCTGTTGCTTTTACAAACCAATGCCTTTGGAACTCAGTTCACAAGCTTGGCCGTTTCTTTTTTATTTCTTTTTGTTTGCTTGTCATGCTCTTGACATGGAAAAAGAAGTTTCATCAGGGTGCATCAGGGTAAGTGTCAGCAATGGTGTGATATGGGATTGTTCAGATTATTCAGCTGGCTCTCAAGACCCAAGCTTATTATCCTCAGCCTATCAGCTCAGCTCAAACAAGTACACAAATTCTGTTGCCAACTTGATTGAGTAGTGGGGTGACATTATGCTATGTGAAATAAGCCAGTCACAGAAGGACAAATACTGCATGATTCCATTTATATTCCATTTATAAAACAGCCAAACTCACAGAAGTGGAGGGTGTCTAGCAGAGGCAGCAGGAACCAGGGCCCAGTGTACAGAGGCAGGGTAGCACCATGGATGTGTGGCCAGGCTGTGGACCTGGATTAAGTCCAAGGTCCAGCTCTGGCGTCTGCTAGTTATATGACTTGGGCAAATACCTAGCCTCCCTCAACCCCTATGTCCTCACTTATAGCAACATCTGCCTCACAGAATTATTGACTGGGACATAGTAACGTGCCTGGCACACACGGTATATACTACCAGGCAGGGAGCAGCCTAGCTTGACAGGCACCAGGGGTCTCTAAGGATGAGAATTCAGAAGTGAGCTTAGATGACAGGCTTGGGATCAGATAACAAACATTCTATTCTTCTTCGTAATTTTGATTTCTGTATTAACTCCATTTTAAAAGTCTGTCTTTTCTCTGAATATGGTAGCCCCATATAAATAGTATTATTCTTGATCAAGTGACTTTAAGAGTCTCCTTACTGAGAGATGTTTTAATCCACAGTTTAGTCACTTTACCTTCTGAATTTGCCATCTCTTTACTTAATTACAAAAATGTTTGCGGGGGGAGGGATTCAGGAGTCAAGATATTATTGTCTCCTAAGGCAATATTGCAATAATCAAAGAAGATGAACTGAATGATCATTTTAAGTATTATGGGATAATTCAGTGTGAAATATGGGATCTGGTTAACTCATTTTTTTTGTTGGATGTTTTTGACTTCACCCACGAAGTTTCTCTTTTCAGGGCTTTTAAGTGAACGTTGCCTGCCTGCCAACAGAGTATACAGGACAGAAACAGAAAACAAAGTGTTGGCCTGAATTCATAAGGTCAAGGATGAAAGTCAGAACACTGGTAAGAAACAACTTTAGTAACGTTTTTGGCTGAACCCAAGCTGTTTGGGACCTTCTCTCTCAAGCAATGCCAAATAATTGATGTTATAAAGAAAAATAAATCCCACAAACCTCTTTGATATCATAAATACCAAACAATAAGATTGTTGCCTGCACTTTTCCTGTTTTATTTCATGAAAATACACCCTGAGTGCTCTGTTCTGTGGTACATTTCTTGGAATCTGTTCCGTAAATACTGATTTTTAAAATTAAGATACAAAAATTTTCCATGGCCAAGAAAAGATTTCCATGTAATTTAAAGACCCTTAAACGTGGAAAGCAATGTACTAAGCGCTTGACGTGAGTCATCTCATTTAATTCTCCCCACAATGCTATGGTAGAGACACTCTATCCTCCCCCAAGTTACGGACGGGGAAACCAGAGAAGTTAAGCAACCTGTCCAACATCTCTAACCCTGAAGGGTTAAAGCTCCATCCAATCCAGGCAGGCTTTAAAGGTTTTATGAGCATCAGCCAAGTGGTTTAGGGCAAGTCACTCAACCTCTCAGAATTTTAGTTTATGATGTCAACTGGGTACAATGATACCTGCCTTGCAGGTGTGTCGTACAGACTAGATATAATATAGTACATGTAAAGTGCTTAGTACAGAATCTGCATGGCAACAAATTCTTCGTACGAGGAAGTTATTTTGGTGTCCTCTTTCTGTTGTTCTTATAAGCTATACGAAAACTAATGGGACAAGAAATATATTCCTTCTCCTAATGCCTCGACAAGGATAACAATGAAAGGAGGACTCAGTGAGGACACTGGGAGGCCGTGGGTTATGGACCAGGTGAAGGACCCTAAGAACACTTACTGCAGTTTGGCCCAGGTCTGTCCAGCCAATGGAAGATGGGCTACTCTCTGTGCCATGACACTAGGCAGAGGGGGTATTTATGGACTGAACACTGGAGAGCCTCACTCAACCTATAAAAGGCATCCTTCCTGGATGCCTTTGGGATTCTCAGGGAAAAACTGAGCTCACGCCTATAGTAATACAATAGCCATTACATGGACCAGGTACAGAGTGCTGATCCCAGCATGTTACACATTGTCTCATCCACACAGAAACCAGGAAGTAAGAATTATTTTGCTTATTTCATAGGTGAGGATACAAACCTAAGTCTATTTGACTCATAAGCCCATGATCTTAAAATACTGTGTTTATGAAGAAAGACTGGTTGTAAGGGATAAACAACCAGTTCAACGTGCTGTAAACAAAAGGGGAAATCTCATTATGAAAGTGGTATCTCACAGATTTCCTGAGAAAGGAGCCGGAACTGGAAACTAGAAAGTTGTGGGCTTGTGCGCTCTCTCCCTCCCTCCCTCCCTCCCAATCTCTCTCTCTCTCTCCTCATCTTTTCCTTCTCTTTCTAGAACACCCCTCAACCCTTCCTCAGCCCTATTATAGAACTAGCTACTCCACACTTCTGAGGTTATATGCTATTGGTCCCTGCTCTCATGAAGACTTCAAGTTCCCAGGAGAAGAATATTTTTTTAAATTCTTTTTCTTTTTTTATTATCCATGTGGGGTGTGAAAGCTGAAGAAGGGCCACAGAATTTCCTGAGTTCAGCCCACTCTTACATCGGAGTCTTGTGTACCTCTGGAAGTTGCTTAGGCGTCTGTTTAGACACCTCAGGGCAGCCGGCTTTATTGTGGGAGTCCTGGCTGTTAAAGTACCCTCCCTTTTACTACTCCCCACCTCTATTAATTCCCCTCCACGGGCCCCCCGCTGGTTGAGGGAGCAGGCCCGGCCCCAGGGCTTCCCCGTCCCTCCCATCCCAGCCTCTGGCCCACGAGCTCTAGTCAACAATGTTCCTCTGGCAATGGACACCCAGACCAGATCCAGACCAGATCTGGTCCCCCTCTATGTCTGACCTCCCGGCCAGATTTCAGTGCCATTTGGTCATCCCAGCACCTGGAGGCCAGTGCCCGGAAGGACAAATTGCCCCAGAGGAAGAGCCACCGGGGGTCACTCAGGGGCCAAAGACAATGATGAAGGGGAAAGTACGAGTGAAGATGCATAAGGACCCCAGGAGGGTCCCAGCTGAGATGGCAGATGCAGAACCTACAGCTTCCTCCCCTCTGGACCCAGCTCAGAGTCACAGGTCCTGAGGTGGCCTTTCTGAGGGCGTGTGGCCAGAGCCAAGGGTGGAGGGGAAATTGTGAAAAGGGGGCTCCTTGAGCGGGCTGAGGTCTCTGAATCGGCAGAGGGCTCAGTGAGGAGAATGGGAGCCCAGTGAGGGAGGAGGCTTATCTGTGGGCGGGCCATCAGTGAGGGGGCCCCATGAGAAGACAAGGCTCAATATGAGTGATGAAGGGGAAAACTATAGGACTTTTTTTTTTTTTTGCCAACGTGGGGGGCTCAGTGGTGCAACCTGGGCCCTTTTCCACACACTCCCACCCCTACCCCTCCCTCCTCTCCCTCCTTCTCCCTCTCCCTTCTCCCTTGGCCCACAAGCCTCTGCATGGGCTATGGTCGGTGGTGGGGGAGAAGTGTGAACTTGCAGAGAGGATGGAAACTCTACACAGAGGTCAAGGGCAATGTGTGTGTGAGGGTGAGTCAGGACGGAAGTCGGAGACCCCCATGTCCCCTGAGTTTAGCCTCATCCCCCAGAACCGGCGGGCCCAGGGTCTCCCCCTTCATACTCCCAGGAGAAGATGTTTATTGGTCCAGCTGGAGTTGTTGCCACTGGTTGAGGACTGATTGAAGGATGGCAAGCAGGAACCATCCCTGTGAATTGCAGGGACTAGAGAAAGGAAATTGATGCTCGGGATGGATAAACACTAGACAAGGCATCCTCCACACCTATACTGCTTTTCTATAAGATGCTCAAGCATTTATTTATTTCAGAAAATTCAACTAAACATGACCTGTGTTAACATAAGCATTGAGGAGTGTGTAATTAAGATGATGTTTCGTGCCTAAACGCATTGATTTAGGCAGAAAAATTCGTAAACCTAGAAAGTGCCATTTCAAGTACACTAGGCCAGCTGCCTGGTAGAGGCTCTAACTATTGATTGGTTTCTACTGTAGTGCTGTCTGATGGGGGAAAAAAGCAAGTCACCTATATAATTTTAAAAACTCTACTAGCCACATTTTTCAAAAAACTGAAAGGAAAAAAGTAGAATTCATGTTAGTAATATAGTTTATTTAACCCAATATCTAAAATATTATCATTTCAATATGTAATCAATATTATTAATGAGCTATTTTACATTTTTTGTTCTAAGTCTTCAAAATATGATATGCATTTTATATTTACAGCATATTTCAATTTGGATGCAATATTTTCATTGGAAATATCTGATCTGTATTTAGATTTCCTAAAATATACAGTTGACCAAGTAGAGTTGTAATTACATGTTCCATTATTTTATGCTAGCTCTCATTATTAAGTGGAATAAAATTAAGGTTTTTATTTTCACTGAGCTAATCTATTGTCCAAATGGTTTCTCCTGTGTAGAAAGGATCATTGGTAAAAATGGCCCTGCTGAGACTGTGGGCTTCTACCCCAAGCAAAAAAAAAAAAAAAAAAAGCTGGAAACTCATAGCTACATCTCTTCACCTCTTTGCTTGGTCTATGTGACAACAATAAATTTTTTTTCATAGATTAACTGACCTGAGAATGTTGGAAATTTTTGAGATTTTATTGTTACAATACTTTTTTTTTTCATTGAAACAACCAAGTTTCCTTAGGAGAAGATTTTTCTTTGCCCCTGAAATGCTATAATTGCATATAGGGGTTCAGGAGATGCTGACAGTGCAAATCACTGGTGACAAAATGCAAGCAGCTGACGTTTGTCCCCTCTTGGTAATACTTAGGGACAGCAGGTATGGGCAAGGAGGAGACAGCCCATGTAGAGAGTCCCCAGGCCAGACTTCCAGATTGAACAACAGGTCAGGAGGTATCGGTAGAAGCCACGTGGGTAATTAATGATCTAGGAGTAAAATCATGTCAGGACAACACACACCAAACAACACCTAGTCTGGTGCCAAGGAGTCTCCTGCCAGAAAACCCAGTTCCAGTTCCTGGGATGCCAGCCTTCTCACACTCTCCTCTCCTTGGTATTGCTGAGCCTGGTGGCGCCTCGAGTCTTATTCTTTTTCTTATTAGTGTTTTGCTTTGAGGAAGGAAGAGACAGCTCCAGCTCCTCCTTCTTGGCCTCCCAGTCTTCATCCCGCTGATCAAGCTGCAGCCCCTTCTGCTTGGTGACCTGGCGGTGGTCCCGGCACTGGGGCTCAGCCCTAGGAGAGGGGAACCAGCTCTCAACCTCCAACGCCCGTGGACTGGACAGCCTGCCCGGCCTGCAGAGGGGTGTCTCCTCTGCCCTCTGCATGCGGCCTGGGCACCTCCGCCGTCCAGTTGAGGAGAAAGGTGGCCAAGTTCAAGCATTTCCAAGTGTACACTGAGGGAGGTCTCAGACACTAAAGAAACTACTCTGAGGTGGAGAAAAACAGGGTGCCCGGGTGGGATGTCCATAGAATCAAAGACAAGCACTTAGCTTGAAGTGATTGTCAGTTTTAATGACAGTGGCTGCACCACTAAGCCGCCCTACTCATTTTTAAAGTGCTCACATCAACAGAGCAACCTGCATATTATGGGGAGGCTGTTTTCCTTCATTTATTTTATTTATTTATTTATTTATTTTTTTGTGGTATGCGGGCCTCCCTCTGTTGTGGCCTCTCCCGTTGCGGAGCACAGGCTCCGGACGCGCAGGCTCAGCGGCCATGGCTCACGGGCCCAGCCGCTCCGCGGCAT
>NC_041231.1:79569765-79574175 GCF_002837175.3 Physeter macrocephalus | reverse complement strand
GAACCCGGTTCCCCTGCATCGGCAGGCGGACGCGCAACCACTGCGCCACCAGGGAAGCCCCCCTTCATTTATTTTTAATTGCATTTTTTTCCTAATTATAAAAGCTATGTCTGTTCATTGTAGAAAAATTTAAAGTACAGAAACAGGTAGGGAAGAAAATAAAAATTATAATCACGTATGTATTGTATGTATAGATGGATTTATGTAAAGAATAGTTAGATGACATATATAGATAGACGATAGCTACAGAATCTTAGAACAGGTGATAGATGGAGAAATAGATGAATCGATCATCATACACACACGGACAATGGGAAGCACACAAAAACACTGTTTTGTATATGAGGCCCAAGGTGAGTATGTGACTTGCTTAAGGACACCGGTGAAAGCCCATTCATGGAGATAAGATTTGAGCCAGTGTGAGGACAAATGAAATTTGAGAGGATAAATGATCATACAGGCAGGGCAAACAGTATTGTAAGTGCAAAGCATGATAAAAAGCACAATTCATTCAGGGGACAGCAAACCTGCTTGTCGCTCAGACTTTGTGCCCCCAACAAGCTGCAAGTGACCTCTCCATATTCAGACCACAAAGCCTCCCTCCTCTGACCTGCTCTTTTGACCTTGTCACTTTCTATCTTGTATTAGTGTTATTTATGTAAACAAGTTCTCTCCTCTCCCAGACAGGGAGCTTCTTAGTGTTCAGCACTGCACCTGGAGTATCTTTAAATCCTTTCCAGTATCTAGTTCAATGCCATGCATGTAGTAGGGCTCAAAAATATTTGTTTTTGTTTAAATTTTATTGAAGTATAGTTGATTTACAATGCTGTGTGACATTTCTGCTGAAAAATATTTGTTGAACGAGAGATTTACTACTCAAGAGAGACTGAATCAAAAGTTGAATTGTTCCACTAGGATACCTAGGATATTCTGAAAATTGTCAAATACTGTCTACGCTTCTTTTGAAATTCTTCTATGTCCTTCCCTTCATCATCCTAGTCCAGGACCTCACCTACTTGCAACATGAAGGATTAAGAAATTCCTTACGTGATCTCCTTGCCTGTGGTCTAAGTGTGACAAATGCAACCTGCACAGCTTCACTGCCACCTCTTCCACTACAGGAGTAACTTGGCTAAAGCTTTTGTTTCGTCTTGTCAATCGCCTGATGAGTTCACACTCATCTTCTTGCCCAGATCGCTGTGGTCGCCCACCCACCCAGCCTTATTCTCCACTTCTCTGCAGAGTAAATGCTCTGCTCTGCCAGGCCACTCATCCCTCCACTGTGTCTCCACCTCCTCACATCCACACACAACCTATGCCCATTTCCAACTTGGTATCTTCACTCCAAATCAAGAAGATTTCTCTGGGCTTCCCTGGTGGCACAGTGGTTGCAAGTCCGCCTGCCGATGCAGGGCACACGGGTTCGTGCCCCGGTCCGGGAAGATCCCACATGCCGCGGAGCGGCTGGGCCCGTGAGCAAGCTTTCAACAATTCCTGCCCTCCCCACAGGCCACCCTGGGTATCTCAACTTCCAGCTTCCCCAAATACATTTCAATTTTAATATAAGCAACACGATTCTTAGAATGAGGGAAAAAACCGCAATATTCTTTCATGCAGTGAAGATCCAGTTAATGAGCAATAATTAATCAGAACAGCTTGCTTCAAACTACATTCTTGTTGAGAATTATGCAGAGTCTATAAAATTGATAGTCTAGGTGTACAGCAAAAAAAAAAAAAAAAAAGATTTCTCCCTCCTTCATTAGCCAGATCTTAGCTCTATTTTAGGGTCCGGATTAATTTCCCCTTAACCAGGATTCCTTCCCGTTAAGTCCTCTCTCTAACTGTCACAAGGGAAGTTCCTCACAGGAGATGATGAATAGAAATGACTTACACACGATGTGGTTGACCTTTGTTTTATTTGTCTGCTCAGCACTGCCTGCCCACTTTTCCTGGTAATAGCGCTCACTCTGCATTCTTTGGAGGAATCCCTCCTCCTCCACTTCAGTTATGCTGGGGTTGTGTATCACATTCAGCCACCCACTGGTTACTAGGGAGGGGCTGAGATTACTCAGAGAAATTCAGTAAAGGAGAGCCAAGGATAGGTACCTGAGGAATGCTAGCATCTAAAAGGCATGCAAGAATAGGAGCTTAGAAAAATTGTGAGAAGAAATGGTCAGCTAGTAGGAGAACAAGAAGACAGGAGCAGCAGATAAAACAAGAGAGAAGAGTTATCAAATACCAGATTAAGTGGAGGTAAGATATGCATTGAGAAGAGGCCATTAATTTAGCAGGAAGGATCTCCATGCATGAGAGCTAATTCAGTACAATGATGGGGGAAGAAGTCTGAAGAGTGGATGAGGAAGTAGAGACAATTATATAGATGACTTTTCAAGTAGCTTAGAAATGTAGCGAAGAAGAAAGACATAGCAGACATTAGAAGGGCCTCTAACTCTTTGTGTGTTCGTTTAATAAGATCTGTTTGAGTATGTTCATGAGGCAAAGAGAAGGGAAGGGAAGGAATAGAAAAAACTTAAAAATACAGGAGAGAGCATGAAAGATGCAACAAAGAATGTGGGAATGATGATCTTATAGAAGATATAAAGGATTGGATGAAGGGTCTATATGGAGGGATAATACTTCCCACAGAAGGGCGAACAGGAAGGCAACAAGGAACAGAAGTAGATGTATATGTGATATGTAGGTTTGAGAGGTGTGAAAACGTATACCCATGGCTTCAATATTCTCTGTGAAGTAGAAAGCATACCCTCTGAGGGACGGGCTGAGGTGTGATCGGAGCTTGAAATTGTCAGTGATGGAGAAGAACAGGAAGAGATGGCTAGAGTGTTCTAAGGGCTCAGTTGGAGATAGAAACCTTAGAACTTCTGGTGGTAACCACCGACTTATCTGTGGGCTTAGCAGACCAAGAACAGCAGTGGAGAAGACAGAGACCAACCCAAGGCTGGGAATTCTGGATTATATGCTACAGAAGGACCAAGGGGTGGAAAGTTAAAAATAGTGGAAACAGAGTGAAAGAAGCAGTGTATCATGGTGTTGCAAACAAAAGAGGAGAAAAGAGTGTTTTGCTCACCATCTAATTCTAAAAAGATTAACCTGCTGCAATCACTGATGTACAGTGCACTCTGTCCTTCAGACAGAAGAGATTAAGGTGATGAATGAAGTTCCCTGTGCTTCTGACAGGAAATTAAGGATCATAACAGGATGGTCTGTGCTTTGGAACAAGCAGCCTCCTTAGTTAGATGTATTTCAGAAAGAATTTTAATGAACCCAGCTTCTTGTATCTTCCCATACATAGAAAAGTACTATAATCATTAACCTGAGACATCTGTTCTTTGTGATGAGCAGTAATCTTTTGCCAAGATGTATGCTTGACTGCATGTATTCCTAAGCCTCCCAAAATCATATATAAACTAGCCCTGCCTCCCACCTACTGAGAGCAGTTTCTAAGAGCTACTGAGGGGCTGTCTCCCGAGCTCAAGTCCTCAGTAAGACCCTGAATGAAACTGAACTCACAACTCTCACTTTGTGCATTTTGCTTTCAGCCCACAGTATCCAGATGGCAGACAGAAGGAAGATAGTGAAACTTTCAGGGAGGTGATAGGTGGGAGGGAAAGAAGTTGAATGAGAAGAGTTCTTGCACTCAAATACCTGTGTGATGACCCAGGAACTGGGAAAATGAAGAAAGGGAGCTATGGTCACATGGTGGTATGTCAGTCTTAGAGAGTCCAGCAAACAATGTTGCTGATGCTGAGGTCCATAATGGTTGGAGGTTATTGAATGTAGGGGATGATAGCAGGACTGGGGAGAAGACAGAGTCTTGGAGCCAGGATTCAAGGTTCTGCCTCTACTCCCCAAATCTTCTTAATTATGATTTTGAATATTTTTAATGTGGGACACCACTTTGAAGAGAAAGTGTCATGTGTCATGTGACAAGAAAGTGTCCCACCGCTCTTATCTGAGATAGTTTTTATATAATCTAAAACAATAATTATAATGATTATAGTTTTTGTATAATCTAAAACAATAATTATAATGATTATATATTATATTATTAAAATTATTATAATCATGTGTAATTATAATAATGTATACGTTTTAAACAATAGATTGTTCCAGAAAAATCATACAATATTTTTTTATTAATTAACTACCTGACATACCTCTCTAATTTTTATTTTCTGTAAGGTAATGAGGACTTTTTAAAAATTGAAGTATAGTTGATTTACAATGTTGTATGTTTCTGGTATACAGCAAGGTGAGTCAGTTTTTTTTTGTTTTGTTTTGTTTTGTTTTTGTGGTAAGTGGGCCTCTCACTGCTGTGGCCTCTCCCGTTGCGGAGCACAGGCTCCGGACGCGCAGGCTCAGCGGCCGTGGCTCACGGGCCCAGCCGCT
>NC_041231.1:79563335-79569735 GCF_002837175.3 Physeter macrocephalus | reverse complement strand
GATCCTCCCGGACCGGGGCACGAACCCGTGTCCCCTGCATCGGCAGGCGGACTCTCAACCACTGCGCCACCAGGGAAGCCCGAGTCAGTTTTATATTACATATAAGAATATATATATTCTTTTTCAGATTCTTTTTCCCTTATAGGTTATTATAAGATACTGAATATAGTACTGTGCTATACAGTAGGACCTTGTTGTTTATCTATTTTATATATAGTAGTGTGTCTCTGTTACTCCCAAACAATAGATTTTAATAATCTAAATAAACTAAAACAATATAGTTTCCACCCCAAACTAGCCATTTCAGTGAAAAATTGGTAAAAACAACTCAAACAACAATTGGTTGGATCTCCTCGTTTCATTTTCATCAACCTGAGACCACTGAGTTGGCAAAGACCTTGGTCACTGGCTCCTCTTTCTCTGCCCTTTACAGCTGGAAATAAAGGAAACTTACTGCTCCAGGAATGCTACACAGGCTTTCTGCCCATAGATCTGTGCGATCCTCTTTGGTGTGTCTCCAAAGAAGTCAGGGGCGTCGATGGCGGCGTGCAGGGCATGGAGAGTTTTGAGCACGTTCAGATGGCCCGATTCAGCTGCGAAATGAGCGGCGGTCCAGCCCACATCAGTTACCAGGCAGGGCCTGGCCCCGTGTTCTATCAGGAGCTTCAGCACCTCCATGTGTCCTTAGATGTCCCAAGAAGAAACAAGAGGTTAGGATGAAAGTGTCTCTGCTGGACCAAGGCCAGAGCTAGCCTAGGTGGCACAAAAGAGGGGGAGACGTTTGCCCTTGAGGTCCCTCCAGTTTCCTAGCATCAACCCCTCCTCCCTTCTCCCTCTTCTTACCAGGCACTCAGCACCCCACTCTTACCCCGTGGCTCCCACTCTCGCTCTGAGCCCTCCAAGGATTCCCTCTGTTCCTTCCAGGACACCCCCCTCTCCTGTCCATTCTTGCAGACCCTGCCCAGGAATCTTCCTTTTTCTTCCAAGTCACTCTACCCTGACCTGTGCTAACAGCCCTAAGCCTCACTCTGCTTTCGGCAGTCTCAGTGCCGACTGCAAAACCAAATATTTGGCAACGACGTGGATGCACTTTGAGGGCATTATCCTAAGTGAAAGAAGTCAGACAGAGAAAGACAAATATCATATGATCTCACTCTATACAGAATCTAAAAACAAAAAAAAACTGAGCTCATATATACAGAGAACAGATTCATGGTTGCTGTGGGTGGGCGCAAGATGGGTGAAGGTACAAAAGGTACAAACTTCTAGTTATAAAATAAATGTCATGAGGATGTAATGCACAGCATGGTGGCTATTGTTAATAATACTGTATTGCATATTTGAAAGTTGCTAGGAGAGTAGATCGTAAAAGTTATCACAAGGAAAACATTTTGTAACTATGTATGGTGGCAGATGTTAACTAGACTTATTGTGGTATTTCACAATATATACAAAAATTGAATCGTTATGCTATATACCTAAAACTGATATTATGTTGTATGTCAACTACATCTCAATAAAAAATACATCAAGTCCCGCTTACGTGAAAGCTAGCACAGATTAAGAGCGCAGGTTTTCTCATCAGAGAGATGTGGGTTTATACCTGACAATAAATACCGCTTGCTAACCATGGCATCCCAGATGAGAAACAAACATCCGAGGTTCAGTTTCCTCATTTGCAAATTAAGGATATATTCACTTAACTTACTGAGTTCTTGTGAAGCACAAAAGAATCACAGGCGTAAAGTACACAGCCCAGCATATAGCAAATGTTCACGGACAGGTGCTTTAGCATAGCTCCCATCACTTTGTACTGGAAAATTCTCCCAACTGATTTCTCTGCAGCCAGGCTTGCTTCCCACCAACCCATTCGCCATACGGGAGTCAAAACAAATTTTTAAAAAGCAAAGTTGACTGTAATACTTTCCCAACTTTCTTCAATGGTGTTCTATGGCTGAAGGTCTTGACAAGCCCCTTGGCTGAGTTTTTGCCACGATCCTCCTCCAGTTCTATAACTGAGCCTTGTTTGGCGTGCCCCAGCCATGAACAGGACAAAGTTCCTGTCCTGCCCTCAAGAGGGCAGAAGGCTAACATTAACTGAGAGTCACTACGTGCTAGGCAGTGCACATTCACTATCTTACTGAATCCTCACCACAAGATTCCAAGGCAGCATTACTGCTCTCATCATACAGATGAATAGACTAAGGCCTGGAGATGTTAAATAACTTGCCTAAGGTGCTACAACTAATAAGTGGAGGTGCCAGGATTGTAATGGCCCCCATTCATTCATCTGGCTCCCAAGAAATGTTCTTTCTACTACCCCACACCGACTACCAACTGGGAACCTCATAAACAGTGGTCTCGAAGGGATGGATCTACGTAGGCATTGCCTACTCACCCTTGATCGCAGCCCAGTGAAGTGGGGTTCGGTCATTCCAGTCCACATCCTTGTAGTTTGGGTCACAGAAACCTTTCTTCAAAATCATTTTCACTGAATGGTAGTCCGCAGCAGCTACAGCTTGGTGGAGTTTTGTCATGTCGGACAGTTTGGTCAATTCCATGACCAAAAAAACAACTGTGGGAAAAGCATGCCACTTAGGAAATTCTCTGCAACACTTTATTCCTAGGGAGTGATTCCATAGGGTTCCTGATTGTTTACTTTCTTTCTTACCTCATACCTTTGCATCCAGGGTTGCTTCATGTGTATGCCCTGCTGAGTGTGTATTTGGACCTTAGCTACTGTGGTTAGTGCTTGCCAATCCCCTATCCAAAAACTGTCAATGGTTCCTTTCTGCCTATAGGATTATAGGCTAAGCTCATGGGCTGACATTTGCTAATTGGCCTCAAACCTCTTCCCAGTACTACTTCCCACTCCTACTCAAAAGTGCTAGCAGCGTGACTCACAGTTGTGTAATTCTGTGCCTTATCTTTCTCATCTAAAGAATGGGTATAATTAGCCAGGGTCTTTTGAGAATACAAGGACAATCCATGTGAGCAGTTTATACTGGATACAGAGCAGGTGCTCCACAGAAATTAAATATTATTGCTACACCAATTCAGGAGATGGACAAGATGAAAACATACGAATAAAATGGCTAAAAATTGTTTACAACATTAAGACACAAACCAACAGTTCTCAAGCTACAGTCTATAGAAATTTAGAGCTCCCAGGGACCCTTTTGGGGGATCCATGAGGTTAAAGCTATTTTCATTATAATTAAAATGTGACTGGTCCTGTTCCCTGTGCTGATAATTGGTCGGATGGTTCAAAAACAATGATGTAGAAAACCACTGGTGCCTTAGCACAAAGTGAGGCAATGACACCAAACACCTAGCAGTCAAGGTATTCTTCACCACCACATACACAGAGTTTTTGTTTTTGTTTTAAGGCTAATTTTAGTAAAGAAATTAAAGCAGTAAGAATTATTTATATTAAATTCTGACCCCTGATTACATGACTTCATAAAAGTGTTTTTATCATAT
This sequence comes from Physeter macrocephalus, assembly GCF_002837175.3. Lineage (NCBI taxonomy): Eukaryota > Metazoa > Chordata > Mammalia > Artiodactyla > Physeteridae > Physeter > Physeter macrocephalus. Next base: position 79,566,252 of record NC_041231.1, on the reverse strand, counting down.
TATATAATGAAATGTGTCAACATTTGGAAAGTCTGCATACCTCCATGAATCAATATTTTTTATATGACAAATGTATGACATTACCAAATCATGCATGGGTAAAGAGATCTATTCAAGACAGGCCAATGAGTTTTAGTGAAACAGAGTTTGAAAAGTACACTGCAATCGTTTCAGATTCTAACTATCCTTTAAAGCCCTACCACTTGTCGAATTCTGGTGTAGCATCAAAGAAGAACATCCACAATTATCTGAAAAGTCTATAAAATATTCTTCTTTTTTCCAACTTTATATATGGGTAAAACCAGATTTTCTTTATATACTTCAACCAAAACAACAAACTGAATGCAGAAGCAGATATGAGAATCCAGCTGTCTTCTATTAAGCAACATATAAAAGAGATTTGACCAAAAAAAAAAAAAAACTAAAACAATGCCACTCTTCTCACATATTTTGCTTTAGAAAATATACTTATTTCATAAAACTATTATTTATGTTATGTATTAGGTTTATTACAACTTTTGTAAATGAATCAAGAAACATTTTAAATTTTTCTGTTTTAATATCAAATAGGGTGAATACTGATAGCTATAATCCACAACAAAAAAAAGCTCTCTGGGGTTCACAGTAATTTTTTAAGAGTAAAGGAGTCCCGAGACTCAAAAGTTTGAGACTTATTGATATAAACAACTAAGGGGCTGAGACAGAAAAGAAAAGAACAAAGAGAGAGTCACTTGAGGTGAGGCCATGGGGAACGTCTCTCTGATCTCAACATGTGAGGTCTCAAGAAGAGGTTGGAGTCAACCATACAAACTGTGGCCTATAGCAGCAGCAGCAGCCGGGAATTTGTTAGAAATGCAAATTATTGGGCCCCAACTCCGAGGTACAGTATTAGAAACTTGGGCGGGGGGAGCAGTCAGTGTCACAGTAAGCCTTCCAGGTGAGTCTGATGTACGGGAAAAACAAGGAGAGAGAGACCTTCAAGATGGCGGAAGAGTAAGACGTGGAGATCACCTTCCTCCCCACAAATACATCAGAAATACATCTACGTGTGGAACAACTCCTACAGAACACCTACTGAACGCTGGCAGAAGACCTCAGACTTCCCAAAAGGCAAGAAACTCCCCACGTACCTGGGTAGGGCAAAAGAAAAAAGAAAAAACAGAGACAAAAGAATAGGGACGGGACCTGCACCAGTGGGAGGGAGCTGTGAAGGAGGAAAGGTTTCCACACACTAGGAGCCCCTTCGCAGGTGGAGACTGGGGGTGGCGGGGGAGAAGCTTCGGAGCCACGGAGGAGAGAGCAGTAACAGGGTGCGGAGGGCAAAGCGGAGAGATTCCCGCACGGAGGATCGGTGCCGACCGGCACTCACCAGCCCGAGAGGCTTGTCTGCTCACCCGCCGGGGCGGGCGGGGGCTGGGAGCTGAGGCTCGGGCTTCAGTCGTATCACAGGGAAAGGACTGGGGTTGGCGGCGTGAACACAGCCTGAAGGGGGCTAGTGCGCCACAGCTAGCCAGGAGGGAGTCCAGGAAAAAGTCTGGACCTGCCGAAGAGGTAAGAGACCATTGTTGCGGGATATGCGAGGAGCGGGGACGCAGAGCACCACCTAAATGAGTCCCAGAGATGGGCGCAAGCCGCGGCTATCAGCGCGGACCCCAGAGACGGCGTGAGACGCTAAGGATGCTGCTGCCGCCACCACGAAACTTGTGTGCGAGCACAGGTCACCATCCACACCTCCCCTCCCGGGAGCCTGTGCAGCCCGCCACTGCCAGGGTCCCGTGATCCAGGGACAACTTCCCTGGGAGAACGCACGGCGCGCCTCGGGCTGGTGCAACGTCATGCTGGCCTCTGCGGCCGCAGGCTCACCCCACATTCTGTACCCCTCCCTCCCCCCAGCCTGAGTGAGCCAGAGCCCCCTAATCACCCGCTCCTTTAACCCCGTCCTGTCTGGGTGGGGAACAGGCACCCTCAGGCAACCTACACGCAGAGGCGGGGCCAAATCCAAAGCTGAATCCCAGGAGCTGAGGGAACAAAGAAGAAAAAGGGAAGTCTCTCCCAGCAGCCTCAGGAGCAGTGGATTAAATCTCCACAATCAACTTGATGTACCCTGCATCACTGGAATACCTGAATAGATAACGAATCAGCCCAAAATTGAGGCGGTGGACTTTGGGAGCAACTGTAGACTTGGGGTTTGTTTTCTGCATCTAATTTGTTTCTGGTTTTATGTTTATCTTAGTTTAGTATTTAGAGTTTATTATCATTGGTAGATTTGTTTATTGATTTGGTTGCTCTCTTCCTTTTTTCTTATTTATAGATATATAAATACTTTTTCCTTTTTCTCTTTCTGTGAGTGTGTATGTGTATGCTTCTTTGCGTGATTTTCTCTGTATAGCTTTGCTTTTACCATTTGTCCTAGGGTTCTGTCTGTCCATTTCTTGTTGTTGTTGTTGTTTTTAGTATACTTTTTAGCACTTGTTATCATTGGTGGATTTGTGTTTTGATTTGGTAACTCTCTTCTTTCTTTGTTTTTTTATTACTTTTTAATTTTTAATAATTTTTTCTATTTTAATAACTTTATTTTTCTTTCTTTCTTTCTCTCTTTCTTTCTTTCTCTCTCTCTCTCTCCCTCCCTCCCTCCCTCCCTCCCTCCCTCCCTCCCTCTCTCTCTCTCTCTCTCTCTCTCTCTCTCTTTCTTTCTTTCTTTCTTTCTTTCCTCCCTTTTCTTCTGAGCCTCCAGCTGGGGTCAGGCGAGAGAGCCAAGTTTAGGACATTGGTCCACCAGAGACCTCCCAGCTCCATGTAATATCAAATGGCGAAAGCTCTCCCAGATATCTCCATCTCAACGCTAAGACCCAGCTCCACTCAATGACCAGCAAGCTACAGTGCTGGACACACTATGCCAAACAACTAGCAAGACAGG
>NC_041231.1:79561812-79562654 GCF_002837175.3 Physeter macrocephalus | reverse complement strand
GGAAATAGACTGGAGAAAATACAAGAAATGTTAAACAAGGACCTAAAAGAACTAAAGAGCAAACAAACAATGATGAACAACAGAGTAAATGAAATTTAAAATATTCTACAAGGATTCAATAGTAGAATAAATGAGGTGAAGAATGGATAAGGGACCTGGAAGATAAAATAGTGATAATAACTACTGCAGAGCAGAATAAAGAAAAAAGACTGAAAAGATTGAGGACAGTCTCAGAGACCTCTGGGACAACATTAAACACACCAGCATTTGAATTATAGCAGTCCCAGAAGAAGAAGAGAAAAAGAAAGGGACTGAGAAAATATTTGAAGAGATATCTGTCAGCATAAACTCTGCAAGCCAGAAGGGAGTGGCAAGACATATTTAAAGTGAGGAAAGGGAAAAACCTACAACCAAGATTACTCTACCCAGCAAGGATCTCATTCAGATTCAACAGAGAAATTTAAAACTTTACAGACAAGTAAAAGCTAAGAGAATTCAGCACCACCAAACCAGCTTTACAACAAGCGCTAAAAGAACTTCTCTAGGCAGGAAACACAAGAGAAGGAAAAGACCTACAATAACAAACCCAAAACAATTAAGAAAATGGTAATAGGAATATACATATCTAAAACTACCTTAAATATAAATGGATTAAATGCTCCAACTGAAAGACATAGACTGGCTGAATGGATACAAAAACAAGACCCACATACATGCTGTCTATAAGAGACCCACCTCAGACCTAGGGAGACATACAGACTGAAAGTGAGGGGATGGAAAAAGATATTCCATGCAAATGGAAATCAAAAGAAAGCTGGAGTAGCAATTCTCATATCAGACAA
>NC_041231.1:79560574-79560959 GCF_002837175.3 Physeter macrocephalus | reverse complement strand
ATAAACAAAATTGATAAACCATTAGCCAGACTCATCAAGAAAAAAAGGAAGAAGACTCAAATCAATAGAATTCGAAATGAAAAAGGAGAAGTAACAACTGACAGTGCAGAAATACAGAGGATCATGAGAGATTCTACAAGAAATTATATGCCAATAAAATGGACAACCTGGAAGAAATGGACAGATTCTTAGAACGTTAAATGATACATTAAACAACATGGACTTAATTGATATTTATAGGACACCCCACCAAAAAACAACAGAAAATGCTTTCTTCTCAAGTGCTCATGGAACATTCTCCAGGATAGATCATATCTTGGGTCACAAACAAGCCTTGGTAAATTTAAGAAAATTGAAATCATATCAAGTATCTTTTCTGACCACA
>NC_041231.1:79559140-79559421 GCF_002837175.3 Physeter macrocephalus | reverse complement strand
AGGGAAGTTTATAGCAATACAATCCTACCTCAAGAAACAAGAAACATCTCAAATAAACAACCTAACCTTAAACCTAAAGCAATCAGAGAAAGAAGAAGAAGAACAACAAAAAAAGCCAAAGTTAATGTAAGGAAAGAAATCATAAAGATCAGATCAGAAATAAATGAAAAAGAAATGAAGGAAACAATAGCAAAGATCAATAGAAATAAAACCTGGTGCTTTGAAAAGATAAACAAAATTGATAAACCATTAGCCAGACTCATCAAGAAAAAGAGGGAGAT
>NC_041231.1:79556877-79558475 GCF_002837175.3 Physeter macrocephalus | reverse complement strand
ACTGTGATTAAAAATCTTCCAACAAACAAAAGCCCAGGACCAGATGGCTTCACAGGCGAATTCTATCAAACATTTAGAGAAGAGCTAACACTTATTCTTCTCAAACTCTTCCAAAATATAGCAGAGGGAGAAACACTTGCAAACTCATTCTACGAGGCCACCATCACCCTGATACCAAAACCAGACAAAGATGTCACAAAGAACAAAAAGGGCCAGATAGGAAATGTTTTATACTCTGCAGGTCAAGAGGCAAAATCAAGACTATTATGTAACAAGAGAAAAATTCCTGCCCTGTTTACCAGGTGTGGACCATCCTGGGGGAGGAAGCATTGGTGCTGGTGGGTGAGCATGCTTTGTGTCAAGAAGCCCTCAGCTGGAGACATTCTCAGGGCAAAGAGCTTGAGGGCGAGGGGCCTGGTCCATGGGTTGGTCACTTGCTCTGCCCCACTGATGCCGAGATCCCAGCATGCCCTCTCTCCTCTCCAAAAGCCCGACCACCTCAGGTCGACAGCTGGTGGGAGACAAGGTGACTTGCCTTGTGTGAGATCCCACAGCTCAGTGGCCGGAAGTTCCAACAGCAGAGTTCCCAAAGTGTAGAGGTGACCAGTAGGACCCTGGGCAGTGGCTAGGCCCAGCCTTGGGTTTGGGAGGCAAGTACTGGGGGCAGAGGAGGGAGCAGGGGCAGAGAAAGTCACCTCAGCTGGCTCCGAGGCTCAACCTCCTTGCCCCCCTGAGGCCCACCACCATTGGAGGTAACCATGGGCCTACAAAAACAGGGAGTGAGCCAGGAGTCAGATTGGACCCGTAGACCATAGTTTACCAATCTCTGATGTACATAAAGCATCTGGGATCTTGCTGAAATACAGATTCTGATTCAGTAGGTCTGGGATGGGCCTGAGATCCTGCCTTTGTAACAAGTCCCCACGGCAACTACTAGGGCATCGGCCACACTCTGAGTAGCATTGTCTCTCTACAGGCAGGGGAGAGAGAGAGCAAGATTGGAAACCTGAAGTCAGATAGAGGCAGTGAGGATGTTGTCCTCCTCAGAAGGACTACATGAGAATCACTAGTAGGTTTAAAAAAAATAGATGCTTGGATCTCAGCCCAAAGTGGTTCTGAATCTCTGAGTGTGCAGGACATGTCTTTTGCATGAAGTGGGTACTCAGTACATATGTTGAGTAACCAAAGATGACACGGGATGTATCTTATCTTTTTGGCTTATTTGTTTGGTAGAAAATCTTGACACTGGAGCATTTGATCAATGATAAAAGAAAATGGTAAACAGAAGTGCTAGAGGATTTCCAACCTGCAGGAGTCACAAAAAGTCACATTGTGTCTGGGAGTCTCTTTGCTTGATTTTCACACAAACCTTTAGTCAGGTTTATGCAGAAACCAACCCCATTTGTTTTGCAATTGAGTTCATACCAAGGATATTCCACACCTTCTCATGGGGAAGTTGCAATTCAAGTAGAAGTTTTCAATGGAATACAAACAGAAGATTTTTCAAAAAAAAAAAAAATGTACAGGACCAATAAGCACATGAAAAGATGCCCAGCATCATTAGTCATTAGGGAAATGCAAATCAAAACCACAGTGAA
>NC_041231.1:79550224-79556782 GCF_002837175.3 Physeter macrocephalus | reverse complement strand
CACTCCGTGGCATGTGGGATCTTCCCGGACCGGGGCATGAACCCGTATCCCCTGCATCGGCAGGCGGATTCTCAACCACTGCGCCACCAGGGAAGCCCTAGGATAACTATAATTTAAAAGAAAAATAATAACAAGTGCGAGGATGTGGAGAAACTGGGGCCCTCATACACTGCAGTGGGAATATAAAATGGTGCAGCCACTTTGGAAAGCAGTTTGATAATTCTTCCAAAGGTTAAACATGGAGTTATCATACGACCAGTAACCCCACTCCTAGGAGTAAACCTAAAAGAAGTGAAAACATATGTCCACACAAAAACTTGTACACAAATGTTTATAGCAGCACATTACTCAATAGCCAAGAAGCGGAAACAACTCAAATGTCCATTAACAGATGAATGCATAAATAAAATACGGGATATTCATACAATGGAATAGTATTTGACAGTAAAAAAATGAGGAACTGATACATGCTACAACATGCATGAACCTTGAAAACATGCTAAGTGAAAGAAGCCAGTCACAAAAGACCACATATTGAAAGATTCCATTTATGTGAAATGTCCAGAATAGGCAAAGCTATAGAGATAGAATGTAAATTATTGGTGGCCTAGGACTGAGATGAGTTGGGGGTGGGAAGTGAGCTAAGGAGCATAGGATTTCTTTCTGGGGCAATGAAATATTCTAAAATTAGGTAGTGGAGGGTGATGCTTTCACAACTTTGAATATATTAAAAACCACTGAACTGCGTACTTTAAAGAGATGAATTTTATGGTATGTGAATTATATCTCAATAAAGCTGTTTAAAAATCAATGATACTATTAATTAGAAGCTTTCTTACAAACAGCCAAAAATTCGTTTGTAGAAAACAGATACAATTCACTAGCCTACCACTAACTGCGAAAATTTAGCAAAATTTCCTACCCTAGATTCCATGTAAATTTGATTAAGTGCACTTGAATTTCCATCTTTCTCAGGACAGGTGTCTCAGGGTAAAAACTCGCCAGTAAATATAAGTTGTAATAAATATGAATGATCTATAATAACTGCAGTAAAGATCTAAAGACAGAGGTAATGTAAAAATACTTACTGTCTTTTGAAATCTGCGGCGCTCAGTGTTGCAAGGGAGTCTTAGCTGCCTGTCTTGTTGTGTTCACACCATGGAAACTGATCCCGCCCGCCCCATTAAAGCCTGCCAATCAACTTCAGCCTCACAAGGTGGGGACCGTCTAGGGGCGGGGACTGCTCCTCTGCTTGCCCGGATGCTGTTCAGCAATTGCATTCTGCTTCTGTAGTCCAAGAGGGGTCTTTAACAGGTTCTTCTGGAAGAGCATTTGATTACAAAATATGAAAATGTTAGAAAACAATCTCCAGTCCCAAGACACCACGAAGGAGGTAAGCTGTTTGGTAACACCCGTGGAGTGATGGAAACAGCGTGCGCCCCTCACATTCAGAACCCGCTATGAGATCTCAGGCAAAGCCCTTAACTTTGCGGAGCCTCTTTTTTTCTCATCAATAAAATGAAGTTTTAACACATTTCTCATAAGGCTATGAGAGATGAGTAGCTGAAATAATTTATAAAGCACCCCACATAGGGTAGAGGAAGAAACAGGGGGAGGGAAGGAGGAAAACTTTAGGTGCTTCCGTCTTGCTTCCTCTTTTTGCTCCCTTACTCTAAGCAGCTGGTATCTTAATGATGATGCTGGTCTAAGAGACTTTCTCCCTCCCTCCTTTCCCTCCTCCCTTCCTTCCTTTCTTCCTTCATTCCTTCCTTTTCCTTCTCCTCTTCTTCCTCTCCCTCCCTAACCCCCACATTCATTCCTTCTCCCTCTTTTCTTTTTTTCCTTTTTCCCTGTATTTCTCTCCATTCTTTCTTCCCACATGTATTTATTGAGTGCCTTATATCTGCCAGACACTATGCTGGGCCTTCTGGAGAACAGGGCACTCACTTTTCCTGTCTTCTTTGAGCTTAGGGTTCAAAGAAAAAGACAGACAATAAGGAAGAAAACAAATAAATGTCTACATGTAAAATTACAACTTGTATAAGTCCCGTGAGCAAACAATGTGCAATGGCAGAGAATAACAGGAGAGGAGGTGATGGTGGATGGCCTGAGAGGTGACCTCTGCGCTGAGACTTGGCATAAAAGAAGAGGCCAGGAGCTGGGGAAAGTGTTCCAGGCAGAAGAAAGGAAACAGCTTGGCCTAAGTAAGGAATAAAGAAGAGGAGGATGCAGCTGGTCTACGGGGTGTGGGGCAAGAAGAAAAGATGAGTTTCATATAGGCAAGCGCTATATCATTCAGGGTCTTCTACAGTATGTCAAGGAGTTTGGGTTTTTTCCAAGTACAAGGAGAAGTCATTGACGTTCCTTGTTTTAAGCCAGGAACAGGATTGTGCAAATTATATGTTTTGAAAAGTAACTTTGGCTTCTACATGGAGAACAGGCTAAAGGGACACAAGTTTGAAAGCAGGAAGACCACCAAGGGGGATACTGCCCAAGTCCAGGCAAGAAAGGAAAGTGGCTTGTGTATTTGGCAGTGGTGATGATGGAGAGAAGAGAATGAATGAAATAAAAAATTATTCAGGAGATAATATTAACAGGACTTGTCAATGAATTAGACATGAGCAGTGGGGGAAATGGAGGAATCAATGATGATCCTTGGGTTTCTGGTTTAATCGACTTGGTGGGAAGGCGGTGATGTTTGGTGGTGTGGTGGTAAGCGGGGAGGGCCAAGTCTGGGTAGTAGAAAGGTAGTTTAAATTAAATGTTCCAGTTTGAATGTGTTAACTTTGAGATACTTGTAACACATCCAAATATCAAATAGGAGTCCAGAGTTCTGTAACTTTAGGGCTAAAGATACACATTTGGGTGTTGTCAGCATATAGGTGATGTTTAAAGGTCTAGGTCTATGTAAGGTAAGATTAAGGATAGCAGGTACAGAGAGACCATCATTCTGAGATCTGGTAGCCAAGGAAGAACTATCTAAGGAGATTAAGAAGCACTGCCAGGGAGGCAGGAGGAAAACCAGGAGAACATAGCTTCACAGAAGCTAAAGTAGAGTGTGGTTGGAAGGAGTAATGATTAACCATGTCAAAGAGGACAGAAGTTTAATGAATGCCTGCACCTGGGCCTGGGAAGGTGAGAGTCAGTTTCCATTTGTGACTTCTGGATCATATGTTCCCTTCCTCCTATAACCATCTTGTAGGAGCTTCCATGGGGTCTTCTGGGCAGGGAGCAGGACCTCAGTTGACATCTGGGATCATCCCTAGGGTCAGGAGAAGAAGGATGTGCTCGGTCTAGGATTCCAGCACTGCTGCTGATCAGCACAAGCTGGAAATGTGTGCCGATGCAGCATGAATGCTTGGGAGGTAGGATTTCCAGTTTGGCTGTTTTCTCTAAGGTGATATTTTGCTATCATGTGTCCTTCAGAGACCACCTTCAGAGACACAGCTGTGGTTCTGTTCTCAGTCTCTCCTGGTCCTGTACAACTTGAATGTGGGTCTTTGTAGCTCCATCATATGCTGACTTTTGGATGGGCTTCTATAAGGGATTCATATTACTGTCTTGGTACCAGGTACCCCTTCTACTGAGTAGCATTTCTCCAGATATTTCACCTTTTCTACCATCTCCTGTAGACCTGCCTCTGGCTCAACTCCCTTGAGGAAGTCTCTTCCATTTTCCCCATCAGATCCACTCTTCACTACTCATTACCCCAGGAGGCTTACCTGTATGGACAGTACTCATGGGCTCCTGTGCCCTCTAGCTTCCAGTTGGCTCTGGCCAATTTCCAGCAGGAGATTGGAGGGTGGATGGAAAGTGGGGTTGGAATATTTGGTCCCTTGGTTTCCTGCCTGGAGTTTGCTGCAGCAGTCACAGCTTCTGTCAGGTCCACAGAGTTACCAGGTCCCAGTAATTTCTTTTTCCTCTTGCTCCTTCAGGCCCATGGGTGGTAAGAGGTGCTGCACTATGCCCTGTGGGGTTCCTTAAATCTTGCTCTCACTTTTGGAAACAGTCACTTTATCAAACACTCACCAAATAATCCAGTTTGAGGATGCCACATACTTCCTGTCAGGATCCAGACCAAAAAAGTAGGAATTCTACAAGCAATGGATAAGCCCCAGCATGGAGGCCAGAATGGTTTAGTGTAAAGTGAGTTGAACACAAGAGACCTAAATGAAAAGGAGTTTGAGGCCAGATCCTGGAAGGCCGCAAATGCCATGTCAGGGAATCTGGACTTTATTTCTCCCTGTGCACAATTGGAAATGTTGACAGTTTCTGAATGGGGAAGTAAGATCATTACAACTCCATTATTTTTAGGGAAGTAATTTTGCCACAAGAAGGTATGATGTTTTCTGGGGTGAGGGACACCCATGGAAGAGGGAGAAAGAGTTAGAAGGCAATAAAAATCCATATATTTTGACAGAGAAAATCTGTTTCTAGGGATTTATCACAAAGAAATAATGAAAAACATGCACAAAAATTTAACTGCAAGGATATTCACTGAAGTGCTATTTTTAAAACTACAAATTATAAATAAGCCAGTTTTCTAAGAAATAACCCAGATTTCCACTATAAAGGAAAAATAATATACAACCTTTTAAAATCATACTGTAGATGTATATTTATTGGCTTGGTAAAAAGTTAGTATTATACAGCTAAGGTAAAATGGAATATTACAGATTGTGATTGTACCCCTCCTACGATCTCATTGCAGCTTCTCCTTTGTCATTGGATGTGGGTGTCTTTTTTGTCCCTCCCATCAGGAAACCTGAACAATCCTCTTAGATAGCCTCATCCACCAGAGGGCAGACAGCAGAAACAAAAACAACAACAATCCTGCAGCCTGTGGAACAAACACATTCACGGAAAGATAGACAAGATGAAAAGGCAGACGGCTATGTACCTGATGAAGGAACAAGATAAAACCCCAGAAAAACAACTAAATGAAGTGGAGATAAGCAACATTCCAGAAAAAGAATTCAGAGTAATGATAGTGAAGATGATCTAGGACCTCGGAAAAAGAATGGAGGCAAAGATCGAGAAGATGCAAGAAATGTTTAACAAAGACCTAGAAGAATTAAAGAACAAACAAACAGAGATGAACAATAAAATAACTGAAATGAAAACTAAACTAGAAGGAATCAATAGCAGAATAACTGAGGCAGAAGAACAGATAAGTGACCTGGAAGACAGAATGCTGGAATTCACTGCTGTGGAAGAGAATAAAGAAAAACGAATGAAAAGAAATGAAGACAGCCTAAGAAACCTCTGGGAAAACATTAAACGCAACAACATTCGCATTATAGAGGTCCCAGAAGGGGAAGAGACAGAGAAAGGACCCGAGAAAATATCTGAAGAGATTATAGTCGAAAACGTCCCTAACATGGGAAAGGGAATAGCCACCCAAGCCCAGGAAGCACAGAGAGTCCCAGGCAGGATAAACCCAAGGAGAAACATGCCGAGACACATAATAATCAAATTGGCAAAAATTAAAGACAAAGAAAAATTATTGAAAGCAGCAAGGGAAAAGCGACAAATAACATACAAGGGAACTCCCAGAAGGTTAACAGCTGATTTCTCAGCAGAAACTCTACAAGCCAGAAGGGAGCATCATGATATACTTAAAGTGATGAAAGGGAAGAACCTACAACCAAGATTACTCTACCCGGCAAGGATCTCATTCAGATTCCATGGAGAAATCAAAAGCTTTACAGGCAAGCAAAAGCTAAGGGAATTCAGCACCACCAAACCAGCTATACAACAAATGCTAAAGGAACTTCTCTACGAGGGAAACACAAGAGAAGAAAAGGACCTAGAAAGACAAACCTCAAACAGTTAAGAAAATGGTAATAAGAACATGCATATCAATAATTACCTTAAACATGAATGGATTTAAAGCTCCAATCAAAAGACAAAAGCTTGCTGAATGGATATAAAAACAAGACCCAAATATATGCTGTCTACAAGAGACCCACTTCAGACCTAGGCACACATACAGACTGAAAGTGAGGGGATGGAAAAAGATATTCCATGCAAATGGAAATTAAAACAAAGTTGGAGTAGCAATACTCATATCAGATAAAATAGACTTTAAAATAAAGAACAGATTACACTTTCTTCTCAAGTGCAAACGGAACATTCTCCAGGATAGAGCACATCTTGGGTCACAAATCAAGCCTCAGTAAATTTAAGAAAATTGAAATCATATCAAGCATGTTTTCTGACCACAATGCTATGAGTTTAGAAATGAATTACAAGGAAAGAAACGTAAAAAACACAAACACATGGAGGCTAAACAATGCGTTACTAAATAACCAAGAGATCACTGAAGAAATCAAAGAGGAAATTTAAAAATACCTAGAGACAAATGACAATGAAAACACGATGATGCAAAACCTATGGGATGCAGCAAAAGCAGTTATAAGAGGGAAGTTTATAGCTATACAAGCCTACTTCAAGAAACAAGAAACATCTCAAATAACCAATCTAACCTTACACCTAAAGGACTAGAGAATGAAGAACAAACAAAACCCAAAGTTAGTAGAAGGAAATAAATCATAA
>NC_041231.1:79548377-79550193 GCF_002837175.3 Physeter macrocephalus | reverse complement strand
CCAGGACCAGATGGCTTCACAGGTGAATTCTATCAAACATTTAGAGAAGAGCTAACACCCATCCTTCTCAAACTCTTCCAAAAAATTGCAGAGGAAGGAACACTCCCAAACTCATTCTATGAGGCCACCATCACCCTGATACCAAAACCAGACAAAGATACTGTAAAAAAAAGAAAATTACAGACCAATATCAGTGATGAATACAGATGCAAAAATCCTCAACAAAATACTAGCAAACAGAAACCAAGAACACATTAAAAGGATCATACACCATGATAAAGTAGGATTTAACCCAGGATGCAAGGATTCCTCAATAAATACAAATCAATCAATGTGATACACCAGATTAACAAATCGAAGAGGAAAAACCATATGATCATCTCTATAGATGCAGAAAATTCTTTGGACAAAATTCAACACCCATTTATGATAAAAACTCTCCAGAAAGTGGGCATAGAGGGAACCTACCTCAGCATAATAAAGGCCATATAGGACAAACCCACAGCAAACATCATTCTCAATGGTGAAAAACTGAAAGCATTTCCTCTAACATCAGGAACAAGACAAGGATGTCCACTCTCACCACTATTATTCAACATAGTTTTGGAAGTCCTAGCCATGGCAATCAGAGAAGAAAAAGAAATAAAAGGAATACAAATTGGAAAAGAACAAGGAAAACTATCACTGTTTGCAGATGACATGATACTAAACATAGAGAATCCTAAAGATGACACCAGAACACTACTAGAGCTAGTCAATGAATTTGGTAAAGTACCAGGATAAAAAACTAATGCAAAGAAATCTCTTGCATTCCTATACACTAACAATGAAAGAACAGAAAGAGAAAGTAAGGAAACAATCCCATTCACCACTGCAACAAAAAGAATAAAATACCTAGGAATAAACCTACCTAAGGAGACAAAAGACCTGTATGCAGAAAACTATAAGACACTGATGAAAGAAATAAAATATGACACAAACAGATGGAGAGATAGATATACGATGTTCTTGGATTGGAAGAATCAGTCTTGCCAAAATGACTATACTACCCAAAGCAATCTACAGATTCAATGCAATCCCTATCAAATTACCAATGGCAATTTTTACAGAACTAGAATAAAAAATATTAAAATTTGTATGGAGACACAAAAGACCCCGAATAGCCAAAGCAGTCTTGAGGGAAAAAAGCAGAGCTGGAGGAATCAGACTCCCTGACTTCCAACTATACTACAAAGCTACAGTAATCAAGGCAATATGGTGGGGCACAAAAACAGAAATATAGATCAATGGAACAAGATGGAAAGCCAGAGATAAACCCACGCACCTATGGTCAACTAATCTATGACAAAGGAAGCAAGGATATACAATGGAGAAAAGACAGTCTCTTCAATAAGTGGTGCTGGGAAAACTGGACAGCTACATGCAAAGGAATGAAATTAGAACACTCCCTAACACCATACACAAAAATAAACTCATAATGGATTAGAGACCTAAATATAAGATCGGACACTAAAAAAAAAAAAAAAAAAAAAAGCTTTTGCACAGGAAAGGAAACCATAAAAGAGATGAAAAGACAACCCTCAGAATGGAAGAAAATATTTGCAAACGAATCAACGGACATAGGCTTAATCCCCAAAATGTATAAACAGCTCATGCAGCTCAATATTAAAAAAACAAACAACCCAATTAAAAAATGGGCAGAAGTCTTAAATAGACATTTCTCCAAAGAAGACATACAGATGGCCAAGAGGCACATGAAAAGCTGCTCAACATCACTAATTATTAGAGAAATGCAAATCAAAACTACAATGAGGTA
>NC_041231.1:79539149-79548320 GCF_002837175.3 Physeter macrocephalus | reverse complement strand
TGGGAATGTAAATTGATACAGCCACTATGGAAAACAGTATGGAGGTTCCTTAAAAATCTAAAAATAGAATTACCATATGATCCAGCAACCCCACTACTGGGCATATACCCAGAGAAAACCATAATTCAAAAAGACACATGCACCCCAGTGTTCACTGCAGCACTATTTACAATAGCCAGGTCATGGAAGCAACCTAAATGCCCATCAACAGATGAATGGATAAAGAAGATGTGAATGGAATATTACTCAGCCATAAAAAGGAATGAAATTGGGTCATTTGTTGAGACGTGGAAGGATCTAGAGACTGTCATACAGAGTGAAGTAAGTCAGAAAGAGAAAAACAAATATCATATATTAATGCATATATGTGGAACCTAGAAAAATGGTACAGATGAACCTGTTTGCAGGGCAGAAATTGAGACACAGATGTCGAGAACAAATGTATGGACACCAAGGCAGGAGAGCGGCAGGGGGTGGGGGTGGGGGTGTGATGAATTGGGAGATTGGGATTGACATGTATACACTGATGTGCATAAAATTGATGATTAATAAGAACCTGCTGTATAAAAAAAAAGTTCAAAAATTCAAAAATAATAGAATATTACAAAAGTGACCAATAATTTAGTTTATATGTATGTACTTGTTTATATGGGGAAAAGCTTAAAAGAATATACTTGAATTTAGGTTAGTTGAAAGAGCACTTATAAGTCACACAAACAAAAGAAACATTTTGTAATTGTCAAGGGTAGAGCTTTTAAGGACCTTGATTATCTGTGGTAACAGGAGGAATGGGAAGGAGGATATGGATGACACTGTGAGTGTAGAATCAAATAACTTGGCAACCGAATAAAGGAGCCAGGTAACTGTGAATCACAGTGCTACCGGGTGCCTTGGACTTAGCACAAAGCCTCCTACATCTTGATTGGGGTTAGTAGCGGTGTTATCAATGACTCAGGCAAGGAAAAATGTCCTGGAGACCGGTTTGGCAAGCCAGATCTTAGAGTCCAATTACTGAATGAATACAAACAAGCCGGTTGTGACATCCAGAGTTCCAAGAGTCCATAAGTAAACCAAGTCTACAGAAGGCATTAAGACCTACCAAGGAGGAATGAAGCCTAAGCCTGGCATTGGATGATGACTTTTGGAATTGGCTAAAATACTGAATAAAAGATTCTTCATCCCTTCTCCACTTTTGAAACTTAGAGGCATGGCCATCTGGGACCTGCCGTCCTCTGGAAGTGCTTCACCTCTGAGGTCTTGTGTTTCAGATTCCATTCTCGATCATGACCTTCTACCACCCCACTTCCATCATGCTGCCTCAGGGTAGTTTCTTCTAACCCACTCAAATCACCAATATTTTTCAGTTCTTCCTGGTTATTCATGTTACGTATATGTATAGTCATATTGATATGACGTCTCTTTCCCATAGCTGTGTGAGTATATATATGTGTGTAGTATAGTAATATGGACACGAACTCTCTTTCCCATAGGTGTATGTGTATATATACATATGTGTGTACTGATGTATAGATATATAGGTACATATCTATATATCAGGTGCTCGTTCTGCTTGCCAAATAGCAATTTACATACATTATCTCTTTTAATACTCACTGAGCCCTTGTGATATAGATGATATTATTATTTCTATTTCACACATTAGGAAACTGAGGGGTTTAAAGTCTGTGTAAATTGCCCAGGGCCTTAGAGCTAGTACAGGTAGAACTGGATTCGAGTCCAGGTCTGTCTGACTCAGCTCTCTTAATTACCACATTTACCTTTGGAAAAGTATCTGGAAGACATGTACTAAGTTGTTAAATAATTACCTAATGAGGTTGGGGTTATGGCGGAACCCTCGTATTCTATATTTTTCTCCTTTGTTTGTTTGGATTTCCATCTAAAAATTATATCTTTTTCCATTAACAACAATTTCCTCATTTTTCACTGCCTCTGGCCAGTCTGCTCTCCCAGTTTCCAAGCCCAGATAGCCCTCCTCTGTCGTTTAGTTCCTGGACTGGCAAACATCGCCAGGGAAAGCACATCACCAGACAGACTGAATCCATGACTAAGGAGTGGATTCCAGTTACTATGGGGCTCAGAAAGCTTCAAACATCCTCAGGCAGTTCTCATTGCCATTTCCCAGATTTTCACTCTCCTCGTGCTTTCTTTCACTCAAACTATAGCCATATGTCTTTTCTTTTCCATAAAATGTCTTAAAAGTAGTCGACACATATCGTCTTTGTACCCTTTATTCCTTACTGACTCCCTGCTTTCACCCCTCTATTATACTCAAACTGGTCTTAGGTGTCACCAGTGCCTTCCTGATTGGGAAATCCCACAGCCCTTGCTTTAGTCAATTCTATTTAATCAACAGTGTCGATCATATTTTTAAAACTCCTTTCTCTCTTGACTTCTGTAAAGCTTCTCTCTCCCATTTTCTATCCTCACTTTGACCAACCTCACAATTTCATTCACGACCTCCTCTTCCCCTTACCTTCCATGAATGCGACTGTTCTTTAGAATTTTTTCTACCACTACCCTGTCTAAAAACTCTCCATATCAATTCCATGCACTCTCAGTATTTTTATCTCTAAATAAATGACTTCTGCCCAGGTCTCTATATTGAGCTTCAGACCTGTATAACTAACCACTCAGTGTGCTGTCTCACTAGAGGGGAGAAAAATCACGTTTTGTAGTATTTGCTGAATTCAAGCCACCCACATGAAGTCACTGCAGAGACAGCTGGAAAATGTGCACAGTGGCTCTCTCGAGCAGGGATAAGTTGACTTCACACACCACTTGGTACCCAAGGGCAAAGGGTCTCAAACTATTTTTTTGACATACTGCAGAAAATAGGTTTTATGTCAGTTACATATATACGCTATGGAAATCAAATTCTATGAAACAACACTAAACTTTACCACGTGTGATGCACTTTAAGAGTTGTCATGTTCCATTTCATTAAAAAATATTCGTACCCACTCACCAAGTAGATTTCATAAGCCATCAGTGGTTCAAGACCCACAATTTATAAACATCATCCTCGGGTCTTTCAAACTCAATATACACAGAATTGTGCTTATGATCCCACTTCTACAACCTGTTCCTTTTTCCCTAATTTCCTGTGTCAATCAATGGCTCCATCATCTACCTGGTTTCCCCAGCTAGAAATCTCACGGCCATTTTGGACTCACCCCTCTGCTTTATCCCTCACAGCCATTTCTGCCTTGTTCATATCTCTCAGATAGATCTTCCAATCTCAGTCCCCACTGTCACTATCCTGTTTTATATCACCTTTCACCTAATAGTCTCCTAATTCATCCCCTGCTTTTGGTTTCTCCAATCTCAACTTATCTTTTTTCAGTTCAAAGCCATCTTCTAAAAATAAGTAATGTTACTGCTCTGCTTAAAAACTTTGATGGTTCCCCAGTGCCCCAAAATATTTCTTATTCATTCAGAAAACATCTATTGGGCAACTACTGTGGGCCAGGCTCTGCATTGGACTCAGGGGAATAAAAATGCCATGGTTCCTATCCTCAAGGAGCCTACAGTCCAAACTCCATTGCGTTGCTGAGAAGACTCTTTTAGTAGTTCCGGCTCACCTTTTCACCCTACCTTCTGCTCCAGCCTGTCTGTATACCTGATGCCCTTGTCACAGTGGAGGACTGGACATCACCAAGGTGTATCCTTCACTTCTAGGCTCCGGTGCCTTGGCTCATGCAGTCCCACATTCTGTGGGATACCTCCCTCTTCCTTCTAGATGAGCTCCTACTCATTCTTGAAAGCCTCTGTCTTGGCCAAGCCTTCCTTTTCACAAGTTCCTATTCAAACATTTAAAATATTTAATCAATGTAATCATGCCCATATCCCAAATAGTTAAATAGTACTGAAGTGCTAAAAGAGAGAAGCCAGAGTCCCCCACCTCAACTCACCCCAACCGCAGCCCAATTCCCCAAAGGTAATCACTCTTAATGATTTTCCTTTTTAGATATCTGGTGATCTCCATGTTTCCAAAATAATATGCTATATTATTATTTCTTGGTGTATCATCCTAAGCACTGTCTATCTAATTTCTACTAGGAGAGTGAGCATTTAGCTCACATCCATCCTGGTCCTATCTTTTCTCTTCTCTAACCCTCCTAATAGAGTTACATCTCTCTACTCAGGCCCTCCACTACATCTCTCCTCTGCAAAGTCACTGTGCATCCAGACCTTTATTTTTTGTTCTACTAGCTATGGACATTACCTCTTTTGACTCTCAACTTTTTCCAAAATGAGACCCTTAGTAACTCAACCTTTTCTCCATCCTAGTAGGCCTCACTTCTACCTCCTTCTACCTACTTACCTATAGGTACTTCTACGTTTTAAAAATCAATCATATTTACATTCTCCTGTATAATCATAGTTCATTCTTCTTTGGCTTGTTTAAAAGGTGTTTCTAAGAGTTGAAAACCAATAAGCATGTTTGCACTGTTAGACTAGGTGAATGTTGTTTTCGATGGTCTAGTGCAATACTCTGATCATACTTTCTTCTCTGGGCCGTTCAGAGAAGTATATTTTTAGATTTCAGGTTTAATGGCGTCTCCACCCAATAGCTCAAAATCAATCCATTTTAAATTATATCACACTTACATCATGCCTTTCCTGGACATTTTCCCTCTTGGAGTTTCTAGTTTTAACTTTAATTGTTTTTAATTTTAAATTTAAGTAATTTAATCTTTTAATTTTTTCTTTTGCATTCTGTTACCTTCTAAGGGCCTCGAGGGTTTCCAAGTTCCCAATCATACTTTTAGTTTTATTGAATCCCATTGTTTCTTCCAGCTTCATTACTTTAATCAGGATGGGTTAGTTTCCAGGCCATCACCCTGGGGCTTCCCTCCCCGGCTCATCTGGCTTGGAGCCTCTTTTCCTTGGATCCTGTGCAGTGAGAATGCCTTTCACTTCCACCCCTTCCAAGGAGAATTAATAACTCACTTCTCAGAAACCCCACAGTCCTGTATTTACCTACAAGGGTTCACTTGCTATGGTGTGATTTCCTTAGCCTCCAGGGGTAGTCATCCTTGAAATGATACCTAACATAAAGTTTGCTCTCAATAAACACTATTTGAAAACACTATTGAGCACATTATTACTATTTATTCCAAAATCTTGATTGAGGACAGAGTCATCAGTTTTTTTCATGTTAAAGAGTAAAGAAGCACTTCTATATTGATGGAAAATGGGAGTAAGAATTAAGAGATAAGAAACAGCTCAACAAAGAATCAATTTATAAACACAAGTACCTTATTTTTTTTACCACATCAAAACAAAAACAAAACCCATATCAGATCCACTTTATAATCTGTATGTCTACGTTGACTTGCCATCGTTTGGAATGTGAGGCCCATTCTTTATTCATTTCACTGGACTAGGGTTGCCAGAAAAATTACAGGAATCCCAGTTAAATTTGAATTTCAAATAAACAACACATAATTTTGAGTATAAGTAGGTTCCAAATATTGTATGGAACCTACTTATACTAAAACCTTTTTGTCGTTTGTCTGAAATTCAAATTTAACTGGGTGTCCTATATTTCATTTGCTCAATCTGGCAACCCTACACTGGGGACCTTCTCAGGACATTAACCTGCTAAATGCCAACCAGTCTGACATCCTCAGAGAGAGTGATCTGATTACAATGGGAGGAAGCACAGAGTTGGCATGGAAAGAAAGAAAATATTTCATACTTGCCTTCAAGACCTGCTTTCAAAGCCCACCACCTTTTTAGGTGTGATGATCAATTTTCTGATTGTGTCTTCTGAATCTTCATCCTGTCTTAAGGTTAAAGGGAGGAGGTCCTTAGAGATCTCTTACGTAGTGTATCATGTACCCTTTTAGATTAATATTCTGGGGCAATTTGTTTCATAGGCGGTTATCCCAGGAAGTACGGGAAATTGTCATTAGGCTGAGATAGTTTAAATTTTCACCTATTGTCAGGTTTAAATAAGTCACTGCTTCTTTAAATATAATACTATTAGGTAAGCACCGTGTATGCTCTGTCCTAAGCATTTCACATACATTTGCATTTCATTCTCACAAGGTGCCTCTGACTAATGTACTTTGATTATCTCCATTTTACCCTTGAGGAAGCTGAGAAGCAGAAAGGATAAAGAACTTGCCCAAAGTGACATCACTAATAAGTGTGAGAAAGGAGCTATAATCCATGCCTTCTTAATCTGGAGTCCTCCAAATAAAAATAAAATAAATTTCATCTACAGTCCTGTCAACCTCGCCAAAAGGCCAAAAATCACTAGTTAAAAACATAAAACATTAACTCCACCCACGAATGTCAAACTACTTTCTCTGAGTCTCTAACTGAAGCTTTAAATGAATACTTTAAAATTAGGAAGTTGGATTGAGGAGAAAGCATTGGAAAATGGAGGAAGGAATTTCAGCTAAACCTCAAAGAACTGGGTTAAGCTGAGCTATGAGATGGCCCCTTTTCACACCATTTCCCCCCAAGTCATAAAAGCTCTTCCTGATTGCCCTTCACTGTATTTCCAAGGAGAAATGAAACTAACTCAGTGGCAAGCCTTCCAAGCCGGAGTATGGTCCACATAACTTCTAGTTCCAATGTACTATAAACCGGAAAGCGGACTGCGCAGGGCATTGCGGATTGCAGATGGAAACAGTAACCGGGAATTTAGTGAACCGAGCAAGGTCGGCGCAATGCGGGGGTGAACGGAACTGGGAAAGACCTGTTCGGAATCGAGTCTGAGAACAGGAACTGGGGGCGCAGCACCCGCTCTCTGCAAGCGTGGGTCGGTCCCGGGGCGGAAGGGGGTTAAGTTAACCCGCGGGTCCAGATTGCAGACCTCCGGCCCTGGGGGGGGTGCTGTGTGCGCCGAGCTCGCCCGCGTCCCAGCGCCTCTGCTGGTGGGAGGACCGTGGCCTCCTGCGGCGCCGGGGGAGGTCAGAGTCGGGGCGACCGGACCGCGCGGGGCAGAAGGGGCCCGAAGCCAGCGCGCAGCCCCTCGCCCGCCGCGCCGCGGCCGCGGTGACCCGGTGACAGCGGGCGACAGAGCCCGCGGTACTGGCAGCGAGCAAGCAGCAGGCGCGGTCGGCGCGCCCGGTCCCGGTTCCCGCGAGCAGCTCATCGCGGCGCCCGGGTGAGGAGGGACCCCGAGGCGGGTGGGAGCCGGGGGCTGCCGCCGGCTGGGGGGCTGGGAGGTTGGGGGCTGAAAGGATGGGGATGGGAGGATGGGGGAGGATGGGGGTTGGAGGGCTGGGACCCCGCCCGCACCCACCTCCAAGCCGGAGCCTGGCTCGCCTTCCCTGCCGCCCTCCGAACAGCTCTGGGATCTTTGCGGGGAGGGTGATGGAATTCGAACCCAGTTCTCCCAAACCTTTTCCCCGGGGGGCAACCCCTAAGAATTGGGCGCTGAGAGGGAATCCTGACAGGGGAACCCGGAGCACAGGGAGTTTTACACACACACACACACACACACACACACACACCACACACACACACACCACACACACACACACACCACACACACACACACACACACACACACACACACACACACACACACACACACACGAGTGTTGCTCCTTCCGGAGCCCAATTCTGAGAAGCTCCTGTGTGATCTGAATGACACCCCCCACACACACACACACCACACACACACACACACCACACACACACACACACACACACACACACACACACACACACACACACACACGAGTGTTGCTCCTTCCGGAGCCCAATTCTGAGAAGCTCCTGTGTGATCTGAATGACAAAGCCGTCCCTCTCTGCTCCGCTCACTTACTCCCCATGTCCCAGAGCTCCAGGCTGCAGCCCAGATAAGATCTGGGCTGTGCTACCCTGAGTCTGGGGGAGGCTTGTTTTTAAAAAGCCAAACAGAACCAGGAAGCAGAGAACATTCTCTTCCCCGTCATTACCTGGAGCCTCTCACAGACCTTTCTAGCTCTAAAAACGAAAAGGTCAGGCTTTCATTCAGACCTCTGGCTTCTAGGGTGGCTGTGGAAATGGGAGGAAGGAGGAGGGAGAGATGTGTGGGCTCATAAAAGGGGGCTGGGAGCCCTTGAGGGAATTAACGTGTTCAGGTTCGAGAGGGATTTGTGTTAACAAGTCAGTCTTGAACAAATTACCTTTGACCCCAATAAGAATGCTGAGCCAGGAGGTTGGTCTGTGAGTAGGAGCCCGGAAATGCATCCCTTCAAAGTGTGGACAGTTTCAAAGCCCTGGGACCTAATCTTGGGCTTACACTGAACTCAGGGATCCAAGCACTAAGTATTGGCCTGGTCCATGAGAAGGGGAAGGGGATGGCCTTCCTTTTTTTTTTTTTTTTCGGAACACGGGCCTCTCACTGTTGTGGCCTCTCCCGTTGTGGAGCACAGGCTCCGGACGCGCAGGCTCAGCAGCCATGGCTCATGGGCCCAGCCGCTCCGCAGCATGTGGGATCCTCCCGGACCGGGGCACGAACCCGTGTCCCCTGCATCGGCAGGCAGACTCTCAACCACTGCGCCACCAGGGAAGCCTGGCCTTCCTTTTTTAAAAATTTAATTTAATTTATTTATGTTTTATACAGCAGGTTCTTATTAGTTATCTATGTTATACGTATTAATGTATACATGTCAATCCCAGTCTCCCAATTCATCCCACCACCACCCTCCCACTTTCCCCCCTTGGTGTCCATACATTTGTTCTCTACATCTCTGTCTCTATTGCTGCCTTGCAAACCAGTTCATCTGTACCGTTTTTCTAGATTCCACATATATGCGTTAATATAAGATATTTGTTTTTCTCTTTCTGACTTACTTCACTCTGTATGACAGTCTCTAGGTCCATCCATGTCTCTACAAATGACCCAATTTCGTTCCTTTTTATGGCTGAGTAATATACCATTGTATATACATGTACCACATCTCCTTTGTCCATTCATCTGTCAATGGGCATTTAGGTTGCTTCCATGACCTGGCTATTGTAAATAGTGCTGCAGTGAACACTGGGGTGCATGTGTCTTTTTGAATTATGGTTTTCTCTGTGTATATGCCCGGTAGTGGGATTGCTGGGTCATATGGTAATTCTATTTTTAGTTTTTTAAGGAACCTCCATGCTGTTCTCCATAGTGACTGTATCAATTTACATTCCCACCAACAGTGC
>NC_041231.1:79499402-79539123 GCF_002837175.3 Physeter macrocephalus | reverse complement strand
TTTGTAGATTTTCTGATGATGCCCATTCTAACTGGTGTGAGGTGATACCTCATTGTAGTTTTGATTTGCATTTCTCTAATAATTAGTGATGTTGAGCAGCTTTTCATGTGCCTCTTGGCCATCTGGATGTCTTCTTTGTAGAAATGTCTATTTAAGTCTTCTGCCCATTTTTTGATTGAGTTGTTTTTTTAATATTGAGCTGCATGAGCTATTTATATATTTTGGAGATTAAGCCTTTGTCCGTTGATTCGTTTGCAAATATTTTCTCCCATTCTGAGGGTTGTCTTTTTGTCTTGTTTATAGTTTCCTTTGCTCTGCAAAAGCTTTTAAGTTTAATTAGGTCCCATTTGTTTATTTTTGTTTTTATTTCCATCACTGGAGGAGGTCGGTCAAAAGAGATCTTGCTGTGATTTATGTCAAAGAGTGTTCTATCTATGTTTTCCTCTAAGAGTTTTATCATGTCCAGTCTTACATTTAGGTCTTTAATCCATTCTGAGTTTATTTTTCTATATGGTATTAGGGAGTGTTCTAATTTCATTCTTTTGCATGTAGCTGTCCAGTTTTCCCAGCATCACTTATTGAAGAGACTGTCTTTTCTTCATCATATATGCTTGCTTCCTTTGTCATAGATTAGTTGACCATAGGTGCATGGGTTTATCTCTGGCTTTCCATCTTGTTCCATTGATCTATATTTCTGTTTTTGAACAGAAAATATAGACTATATAAGGACTATAAGACACTGTTGAAAGAAATCAAAGATGACACAAACAGATGGAGAGATATACAAGCTACAGTAATCAAGGCAATACGGTGTGGCACAAAAACAGAAATATAGATCAATGGAACAATCTGTTTTCGGATGGAATGCCCTATAAATATCAACTAAATCTATCTGGTCTATTGTGTCATTTAAAGCTTGTGTTTCCTTATTAATTTTCTTTCTGGATGATCTGTCCAGTGGTGTAAGTGAAGTGTTAAAGTCCCCCACTATTGTTGTGTTACTGTCGATTTCCTCTTTTATAGCTGTTAGCAGTTGCCTTATGTATTGAGGTGCTTCTATGTTGGGTGCATATATATTTATAATTGTTACATCTTCTTGAATTGATCCCGTGATCATTGATCATTATGTAGTGTCCTTCCTTGTCTCTTATAACATTCTTTATTTTAAAGTCTATTTTATCTGATATGAGTATTCCTACTCCAGCTTTCCTCTGATTTCCATTTGCATGGAATATATCTTTCCATCCCCTCACTTTCAGTCTGTATGTGTCCCTAGGTCTGAAGTGGGTCTCTTGTAGACAGCATATATAAGGGTCTTGTTTTTGTATCCATTCAGCCAGTCTGTGTCTTTTGGTTGGAGCATTAAATCCATTCATGTTTAAGGTAATTATTGATATGCATGTTCCTATTACCATTTTCTTAATTATTTGAGGTTTGTCTTTCTAGGTCCTTTTCTTCTCTTGTGTTTCCCTCTTAGAGAAGTTCCTTTAGCATTTGTTGTATAGCTGGTTTGGTGGTGCTGAATTCCCTTAGCTTTTGCTTGCCTGTAAAGCTTTTGATTTCTCCATGGACTCTGAATGAGATCCTTGCCGGGTAGAGTAATCTTGGTTGTAGGTTCTTCCCTTTCATCACTTTAAGTATATCATGCCACCCCCTTCTGGCTTGTAGCGTTTCTGCTGAGAAATCAGCTGTTAACCTTATGGGAGTTCCCTTGTATGTTATTTGTTGTTTTTCCCCTGTTGCTTTTACTATTTTTCCTGTGTCTTTAATTTTTGTCAATTTAATTACCATGTGTCTTGGCGTGTTTCTCCTTGGGTTTATCCTGCCTGGGACTCTCTGTGCTTCCTGGATTTGGGTGGCTATTTTCTTTCCCATGTTAGGGAAGTTTTCAACTATAATCTCTTCAAATATTTTCTTGGGTCCTTTCTCTCTCACTTCTCTTTCTGGGACCCCTATCATGCGAATGTTGGTGCATTTAATGTTGTCCCAGAGGTCTCTTAGGCTGGCTTCATTTCTTTTCATTCTTTTTTCTTTATTCTGTTCCACGGCAGTGAATTCCACCATTCTGTCTTCCAGGTCACTTACCCATTCTTCTGCCTCAGTTATTCTGCTATTGATTCCTTGTAGTGTCAAGCTACCTGATGGGAGGGACTGGTGGTGGGTAGAGCTGTGTGTTGCTCTGGTGGGCAGAGCTCAGTAAAACTTTAATTCACTTGTCTGCTGATGGGTGGGGCTGGGTTTCTTCCCTGTTGGTTGTTTGGCCTGAGGCCACCCAGCACTGGAGCCTACCCGGATCTTTGGTGGGGCTAATGGCGGACTCTGGGAGGGCTTACGCCAAGGAGTACTTCCCAGAACTTCTGGTGCCAGTGTCCTTGTCCCCATGGTGAGCCACAGCCACCCCCCGCCTCTGCAGGAAACCCTTCAACACTAGCAGCTAAGTGTGGTTCAGTCTCTTATGGGATCACTGCTCTTTCCCCCTGGGTCCTGATGCACACACTACTTTGTGTGTGCCCTCCAAGAGTGGAGTCTCCGTTTCCCCCAGTCCTGTCGAAGTCCTGCAATCAAATCCCACTAGCCTTCAAAGTCTGATTCTCTAGGAATTCCTCCTCTAGTTGCCGACCCCCGGGTTGGGAAGCCTGACGTGAGCCTCAGAACCTTCACTCCAGTGGGTGGAGTTTGTGGTATAACTGTTCTCCAGTTTGTGAGTCACCCACCCAGTGGTTATGGGATTTGATTTTGTTGTGATTGCGCCCCTCCTACCATCTCATTGTGGCTTCTCCTTTGTCTTTGGATGTGGGGTATCTTTTTGGGGGAGTTCCATTGTCTTCCTGTCAGTGATTGTTCAGCAGTTAGTTGTGATTCCGGTGCTCTCACAGGAGGGAGTGAGTGCCCTTCCTTCTACTCCGCCATCTTGAACCAATCTGGATATTGTTTTTTGTTTGTTTGTTTGTTTTGTTGGGGTTTTTTTGTTTTGTGGTACATGGGCCTCTTACTGTTGCTTCCTGTCGATGATTGTTCATCAGTTAGTTGTGATTCCAGGGCTCTCGCCAGAGGGAGTGGGCACATGTCCTTCTACTCCGCCATCTTGAACCAATCCCCAACTGCTTATTCTTTGTGATTAAATATGAGGTGAGGTGACCAGCTCCCCCAAGCAGAGTGAGTGACAAGGTAACATTCTGCACGGTCTGAGCCATGGCAGCACTCAGGATCCCGCCAGCACGGAAGTCCTGCTGACTGCGGCTCGGGGATGGCCTTCTGGCCGCCAGGAGGCACAGGTGAGCTGCCAGCACCCACTGATTTCCTCGGGGACAGTGTTCTAGCGGCCCTGCCGAAGCTGGTGAGAGAGCTACAGACTTGGCTCCCTCTGGCTGCTGCGTCTGATCTCAGGTAACCTCGGCCTGCAGCGGCTTGAGGCAAGATTTCGGTTCCCGCCAGAGACTGAAGTCAGGCGGGGGCAGTGAGCTCTGAATCTTAGCCACTAGACCAGTGGCCAGTGACAAGCCCCTGTCCTGTGTGGCTTTGCAGAGAATGAATTTCCACAGAGAAACGGAAAGTAGTGAAACAAGCAAAGTGTTTATTAGGAGGAAAAAAGAGTACGTGTGGATGCACACACAGGCGGCCTCAGAGACAGAGTTGCGCCTTCATGGTAGTTTGAATCTACTCATATGGGGCATTTCTTCTGGGTTTCCCTTGGCCAATCACCTTGCTTTGCCTGGTTCTGAGTCCGTATTTGGGTTATCTCAGGGCCCTCCCATGTGCGCGTGGGCATTTTTTAGCCAAGATGGATTCTAGCAAAGAGGCCTATGGGTAGGTTGACACTGCTCCCTTTTTGACCTCCAAGGAGACTTTCTGCGCATGTATAGACGGGAAGGTCTCCTTGACCTCTAGAATGAAAAATATGTGGTCTCTTATCTGGGCAGGGCTTAGCTCCTCCTCCTCTTCCTCTTAGAGTATCTGTCCACAGGGGACAGACTTCAGCAGTTCAGCCTGGGGCCCATCTATCTCCTGCCTCACTTCCACTTGTCACACGTGGGCACTGAACGTTGGCTCCCCTTCCCAGACATTTGTGCAGGAGCTGCTGCCGTGGCTGGGGAGGTGATTTACAGTTGAGAAATCCACACTGAGGTGTGAAAGGGCACCCCGAGGAGTTTCCTGCAAGCAGAGCCCTGGGCAGCTGGTTCCTCACTTCCCCTCCACTGTGTGTCTATGCCCTTCGCACATCAACTGTGGGAAATACGTGTTCCATCACCCAGCTAGGTTTGTGGTCCCATACAATTTACCACCTTCTTTGAGGCTCTCAGAATAGAGCATCAAGGAAAGTGCCAGCTGGGTGCCTGGGCAACTGGAATGAGCCTGGGAATGTCAGCTGGAGTTAGGAATCTGGATATTTCCTGGAAAGGAAGATGATCCTGAGGTTATTTACACCTTGGCTCATCTTAAGCCTGAATTTTTTTTCAAGACCCTTTGATAATCGGCTTGACGGACTTCTTGACACATTGAGAAATTTCCATAAAAGTGAAGCATTGAAGAGAAAGTAACGAGTGAAGAGAAACTGAAGGGGAACATTTAGCTCTAAAATCATACTATTCCAGAATTTCCAGAATTTTGAGGAAGCTTTGTAGTTTGAAGGGATGGGCCGTGTGTTCTTACTGCCTTTCTCTATGAAGCCTTGTCTTGTCTTGTCACTTTGCTCCACATTACAGGAGTGACTCACAACACACTAATAGACACAGTCTAATATATATAGGCTTGTAGTTTAAAAAAATAAATGTAGCCGTTGAAGAGAAAGAAAAAAATCTACTATACAAATAGGTACCAGTTGAATTAAGTGAGCTAGTTGATTCCTAGTACAAGCTTCATTCATTCCTTCAATGACTTCAAGAAATCTTTATTGAGCACCTACAATGTGCCAGGCGTTGAGTCTAGCACTGTGAGTAGGGCAGATGCGTTCTCTGTTCTCATGGAGTTCACATTCTATATAAAACTGAGGGATGAGCAAGGTCAATTCAGAAAGGACTAGATGTCTTGAAGAAAAGGAAACAGAGTGCTGTGATAGAGTATTGTGGAATGTGTGTGTGTGTGTGTGTGTGTGTGTGTGTGTGTGTGTGTTTTATGTGCAGTTGGGAGGAGCCCGGCCTCTTGGATTGGGTTTTGAAGAGAGACTTTTCTGAGAGGTGGCTTTGGGAAGAGCCCCCAGAAGATGGGCAGGCAGCCCTGGTGAAGGGAACCACAGGAACACAGTGCTGGGAAGAAGCTTGACGTGTTCAAGTCACAACTGGAGGGAAGTGTGTCTGGAGCAGGTGAGGGAGGAGGGCATCAGAGGCTTGAGGTTGAGGGACGGGGGTCCAGGTCATGTAGAGATTTGGAGGCTGAGGTAAACAGTCTGGACTTCTGTTTCAAATGCAGTGGATAACCTAGAGCAGAGGCGTGACTTGATAGATTTACATTTTTCTCAGGGGTTCCTCTGGGTGCCCTGTGGGGGATGGATTATAGGGCGAGGAGAGGAGAGGTGAGGAAATCAGCACCAGGGTTATTTATTATGGGGACATGGCGGAGGGTGGGAGCAGTAGGTGGGCATAAGCTGTGTTTCCGGGCAGAATGGCAAGTCAATGTTTCTCTCTCAAATTTCCCATCTCCATAATGAGATGACATTGCTACATCTGCCCCACTCATCTTGTAAAAAGAAATAAGCTAATGACTATGCTCTTTAAAGTAATGCAAGATTTTACTATTCTAATTTGCTAATATGATGCTACTTTGAATTCCCCGTGCTTCATTTGCAAAAATTTTATAATAATCTCGATGTCTTTTTCTTTATTCTTTTCAATAAATATAGTTTATTATACATAAAAAAATATTTTGCTCTGCTCAGAGCATTGGAAAACCTTAACCAAGAGTTACTAATAAAACACACCGTCGTAGAATGCAGGGAAATTAATGCTAACGTAATAGCCGGCTTACTTTTCTTTTCCTCTTCCATCAAAAATTTTAATGTGGAATAAAAAGTAGTTCATTAAACTTTGATGTTCACCATTAAGTAAAATTCAGAAATGAGCGATGGGTGATCAAGAGGCACAAACTTCCAGTTATAAAATAAATAAGCTCTGGGGATATTATGTACAGCATAGTGATTATAATTAACAATCCTGTATTGTATAGCCAGCTTACTTTTAAAATTTGAATGTGATCAGATAAAATTCAAAATAGAAGCTGGAAACTGGAACTTTTTTTTTTTAGTTAGCAGATTTGCCTTTGTCCTGGATATGGCTGGGTACGGATATCTGTGTGTGCAAAGATGTTGCTAATTGGAAATCTATATGTGGCAGCAGAATTTCTGGAGGGGGCTGGGAACTAGAGTTGAATAGGATTTTTTCCCTTAGGGAAGCATCCTTTCTCTGAGGAAACTCTTGAACTTTCCCTAGTTGACCTCTGACTCAATTTTAAGAGGGCAGGCAAGAGTTTTGAAGTTGTTTACCAACTAGGGTAGGACTGACCTTCTCAGTGGGCCAGACAGATACCTGCCACAGTGAGGCAGCCCTGCTTCTCCTTCCTGCCTCATTTTGACATGCAACTTACTAGAAGGAGATGCCTCTGTTTAGAAGAAAATAGAAGCCCTTCCTCATTTTTTTTTTTTTTTTTTTTGCGGTACGCGGGCCTCTCACCGCTGTGGCCTCTCCCGCTGCAGAGCACAGGCTCCGGACGCGCAGGCCCAGCGGCCCTGGCTCACGGCCCCAGCCGCTCCACAGCATGTGGCATCCTCCCGGACCGGGGCACGAACCCGCGTCGCGTCCCCTGCATCGGCAGGCGGATTCTCAACCACTGCGCCACCAGGGAAGCCCAGCCCTTCCTCATTTACATCGTGTGCAGTGGAAGATGCAGTTCTTAGTGACTTAATGGTCGCCCAGTTATCTTCCCTTGTCAGACCCCATTAATTATTTGTTGGTCAGTGCGTCTGAATTTCAGCTTGAAGTGGCCAGGCTGGTGATTCAAATTGCAGACAAAATGTGACTGTAATTCTAGAATTTGTACACTTTCTCTCCTGCCATATTTACCATCATAGTCCCTTAGGGATGGGGGTGTTTAGGGCATCTTTAAGAGAGAGGTTACTGTTTCTCCTGGAGGCCACAAATCTATTCTGTTTGACGTATATAATGCTTTGAAATACTGAATTAGGTGCTCTTTAAAAATCAGTCGGTTTTACACACAAATATGGTTTTCCAGCTTTACTGGACCTGGTAACATGGAGCTCTCATTCCAACTTGGCAGCAATTAACTGGTTTCAGAATGGAATAAATATTTCTTTATTATTAAACAAGAATATGGTTTCACCTGCATCCCTTTATACCAAGGTTTCTCAGTCTCGGCATTATTTATATTTTGAGCCATATATGTCTATGCTGTGGGTCTGTCCTATGCATTGGAGGGTGTTTAGTGGCATCCCTGGCCTCTGCCCACCAGGTGCCAAGTAGCAGTGGCCTCCAAGTTATAGCAACCAAAAATGCCTCCGGACATTGCCAAATGTCATCTGGGGAACAAACTTGCCCTAGTTAAGAATTACTGCTGTAAGATAATGTTCTAGTTGCCCTTTAGCCTGTTTCAGAATGAAGTAAATATTTTTTCTTTATCAAACAAGGATATAGTTGCTTAAAAACATTGCTTATAGAAAAATGTATGAGGTCACATCTAATTATGAACAGGAGTTTTTAATACTTCCTGAGCAGGGGAGGGAATGGATATAAAGTAACAGACATTTGGACTGTCAAAATTACATTTTTCTGTAATTTTTGAATTTTTAAACGACTATGCAACATCAATGTAAAATAACAACAAAGGATACTGCAAGTAAAAAAAATAGTAATAAATTGCTTAGAAATCATGGATGGAAGATTGACAATCTACTGCTTCATGCTACTGTAAAATATCTGTAGCAGAAGATTTTATCTTCTTCCTCAATTACTGTTTGGTATTGGGTCCATTTTGAGATATATAAGCCACCTTCTATGACTTTAGTTGAAAGTAAATTGGCCTATTTGCTCTCTGTTCCCTTTCTGTAACTTTATATGCTCTGCATTAGTTTTCCTTTGCTGCTGCAACAATTTATCACAAATGTATTGGCTTAAAGCAACACACATTTATTATCTGACAATTCTGTAGGCAAGAAGTCTAACATGGCCTCACTGGGCCAAGATTAATGTGTTTTTAGGGCTGTATTCCTTTCTGGAGGCTCCAGGGAGAATCTGTCTCCTTACCTTTTCCAGATTTTAGAGATCTCCCATATTCCTTGGACCTTCCTGCATCTTCAAAGCCAGCGATGATGGGTTGAATGTTGACATTTCATCACCCTGACCTTCTTTTCTGCCAACCTCTCACTTTTAAGGACGCTTGTGATGACACTGGGCCCACCTGGATAATCCAGGATAATCTCCCTATTTTAAAGTCAACTATTTAGCAACCTTAATTCTACCTGCAACCTTAATTCCCCTTTGCCATGTAACCTAACATATTCAGAGGTTCTGGGGATTAGGATGTGGGCATTTTTTGCAGGGAGAAGAGTATCATTATTTTGTCTGCCATACCCTCTCATTCTAAAAGGGAAACAGGAAGAATTTGACAGAGTACTGATACTTATGAAGAGCATTTTCTTTCCTCTTTACCAGTGACAGAAGAGTTAAGACGCATGCATGCCCTAATCTCTGGCCAGAACTTCTCAGAGTTATTCATCAGCTCTTGACAGATATTCTGGACTTGAGAGTGGACATTTCACCTGTTTTGGTTTTTTTTTATGTGGACCATTTTTAAAGTCTTTACTGAGTTTGTTACAATATTGCTTCTGTTTTATGTTTTGTTTTGTTTTTGGTTTTTGGCCCCAAGGCATGTGGGATATTAGCTCCCCTACCAGGGATTGAACCCTCACCCCCTGCATCAGAAAGCTAAGTCTTAATCACTGGACCACCAGGGAAGTCCCTCACCTGTTGTTTTGGTTTGCCTTTTGTTTCAAAAAGGGAAATAATGCCTGATGAGAATTTAACAGTGACAGACGGAAAATAGGATTACCACAGGTCATGGTGGTATATGGAGATCTCAGCTGAGAGGTAAAAGAACAAGTAGGAAATGGTGGTTTCAGCAGCAGACATGAAATCCACAGAAGAAAGGCAAAGATTATACCCACTTTCAAATGGATTTAAATAGAATGTGTTCTCTGAGCTCTCGATTAAAGATCTTGATCTACCAGGATGATATTTGATTTAGTGGTCCAGGAGCCAAAATTGAAGAAAATGATTTTCAGGCTTTACTATTTTAAAAATTGTTGATTTTTTGCAATAAGCATTCTCATTGATTTAAAATATTGGAAAAGAAAAGTAGAAAGAAGGATAAAAATTTACCTTTAGTTTCTAACTATACAAAGCTCCGTAAAGGAGATAAACTTTGTAAACACTTGTATCTCTTTTTATTTTGTTTCTCCTTGTTCTTGTTCCCTTCTCCTCTCCCGACCCCCTCGTTCTCCTCCTCCCCCTCCTCCTGGTTCCTCTTTTCTTTTAGGCATCTGGGATCACAGATAATTCTCTTAATTCTCTATATACCATTTTGCTTAATATTAAACGTAAACACTTTTCATGGTCATACAAACTCTTCTTAAATATCCTCTTTAAATATTTCTTATTAGTAAAGCAATACATTTTATTGGAAAAAATGTGAAAAATTATGGGGAAAAAAGCACCCATAATTCCACCACCCTTATTACTTAATATTACTTAATAGTCTTTTCAGTATGAATTTTTACCTGGCAATTTTATATTCTTTTTTTAAAATTAAAATTACATCGTAAACAGTTTCCTAAATCATAAAGAACTATTTTGTAAATATCATGTTAATAACTGAATATAATCCCATCGATGATATTCTCTTATTGTTTGACATCTGTAGGGTTTTCATTTGTGTTGTATATGTGTGTTGGCTATTCTGGAGTTGGAATAAATGCTGTAGGGCATTACATTTTTAGGGTTTTACTTCCCCGGGTATAAGATTTGTGTGTGTGTGTGCTGATCTCAGAAATGTAGTGAAAAGTTCAAAGGATATGGACAATTGAAGTCTTGCCAAGTTGCCATCCAAAAATCAGGTACTTATTTATACCCGCACTAGAATTGCTAGCTTTGCTTTGGTAAATTTGGCAGTGTTAAAGAATAGGCAAGACCTGTGTTCCCGGCTTTTTGTTTACTAGTTATTGCTCTGTCTGTCCGGTTACATCTTTCTCCAAGAAAAGATTGTATTGGCTAGTGGTGGTGGTAATGGATTTTCATACGTTATGATTATGAAGACTGCTGTGTCAAGGGTTTTAGTGTTGTCACCTTGGATTCTCTGTTCTAAATGTCCAAAGTCAATATTAGACTTTTCAGGGTCCTAGTTCTTCAACGTAAATACATTTCTAACTAAGTTGTATCCCGTGGTTGAGAAAAAGGCACTTTTCTGCAGAAAGAGAACTTGGAGACATAAAAGACTTCTTATGAATTATTCCTCTGTGTTCAGATTCAAGAGCCTCATGGTCATCCTCCCAGAGATCTTAATGACCATCAGAAGGTAAAAGGAGCCAGTGTCCCAGCAAACCAGTGACTTGCAGCCAATTATAGTAGTTCTTTTTTCAGAAAAGCAAGAAGCTCTGATTTCCTTTTAGCAACATGGGAAATGTTTGGTCATATTTACCTAAAATGTGTAATTCTTCTGTAGAAGATGGGTGGCTGCTTATAATAAAATCACATTAAAAAAAAAAAGCTTACCTAAGAAATAAAGCTAGAGAAATTAATCAGAAACCAGAGGAATGTGTTGTTAAGGATCCCCCTCCTTATGTACATAGAACTATGAGAAATTTTAAAAGATGAAGAGTACTGGACCTTTAGCAGAAGAAGCTTCATTCTATTGGGGGGAAAATGGAAAAGAACCCCTACATGGGGTTTTGTATGCTTATGGTAGAAGCCAGCCATACCTTCAGCACTTAGTACTCGGCACATGGTGCTTATAGGTGTTTGAATGGGTGGAAGGGTGAATGGATGGTCAGGTGGATAGGCTGTTGTGGCGATATACACTGCGGGAAAAGTCAGCACCATTAGAGAGGAACACACAGTCCTGTGGGCATTGTGGGGAAGGGTGGGGCTTCAGGCTCCAGAAAGCAGCAAGGGCATCGTGGGAAGACCCCCAACTAGATGAACTGGAGAATAAGATGAAAGGCAAATGTGGTGATGCATACATATAACACATTGAATGCATTGATGAAGAATTCACATATCTTTGCAAACCTAACAAACAAAGACTATGTATACTGTTAGATACACCCGCCTGCTTAGCAAGAAGGCTCAGAGTTACAGTTATCTGCCTTAAAGTAGATAATTTTCAACCCTGATTCTTTCTGAGGGCGTGGTTTTGTCCCATCTCCTAGGTAAGACAGACCCCTGCCTGTGCCTGCTTGCCCTTTATGTAGCCCAGTGGTTCCCAACTGGGGGCAGTTCTCCCCTCCCCAGAGGACACTTGGCAATGTCTGGAGATATTTTTGCTTGTCACAAGTTAAGGGAGAGGGTGCTGCTACTGGCATCTGGTGAGAAGAGGCCAGGGAAGCTGCTCAACATCCTATGATGCACAGAGCAGCCGTCACAACCAGGAATTACCACGTCCCAAGTGTCAGCGGTGCCAAGGATGAGAAACCCCATGGAGTCTGAGCCTGCACCACTGGCCCCGCCTTGGAAATGCGGGAGGACACAGTCACCGGCTTTCAGATCTCTGGGCTCTTTCCTTTCTCGGGATGTAGTCTTGAGAAGCTAATCTACTTTGCTTCAAATGGAGCTAATGTGGTTCCTGGGGAAGAAGGGAAAGGGGGACTCATTGAGGGTTGATGGTTGGGCTCTGTGCTGGCATTTTCTCACCTCATCAACCCTACAAGATAGGGACTGTACATTCCTTTTCATTGATTAGGAGATTTAGGTTCCAGACACGCAATCACCAGCTAGAGTGGATCCTTCTGATTGCAAACTCAGGCCCTTCCATTGCCCTGGGAAGCCCCGAGATCCCCTGTCCAGGATCCACATTCTTCACAGGAGCACAGATGCTCCTTACCTATAGGGCAGGCCTCACTGCAAACCTGATTGCCTGGTGATCGGGGCGCAAGGTCTTCTGGTCCCAACGAGACCACTAGTTTACTGTGTGGCTCCAGGCCAGTTGCTTCCCCTCTCTGGGCCTCAGTCTCTTTGTATGTAAAACATCGGGATTGGACTAGTTAGTGTCTCCTAGTTTGACCTGAACTAGAGTAGGTTATGTCTATCTTCAGCTAGACCACAAAACTGGGCACTCTTTGAAGCATGTTTTTCTCTTTTGTTTGTCATCCTGCACCTCACCCCCACCCCATACACACAACACACACACACACACACACACACACACACACACACACACACACACACGGGGACTCCCTTAATTGCCTAGCACAGTGCCTGGCTCATGGGTACTAATTTGAAATTTAATAACCACAAACCACTGATTCTTTCAGGAAGAAAACCTACCCCAAATTTTTAAACTGAAACTAAGCATACCTTTCTCCTAAAATTAGTGCTCTAAAGCAAAGTCTCAAATCCAACATTGTCCCTGAATTGGACCTAAAATATCTAAGCGTGTAGCTTCTTTCTGACAGGAAGCCAGCCTTTTAGATTCAGTCGCCCCAGGAAAGAGCTAGGGTTTTGTTTCTTTTTTTTTTTCTTTTTTCCTATTCAAGTGATGTATGTTCACTCTTGACAAATTAGAAAAAGAAAACTAAAATCACCTATAATCCTACCCCTTAAATGTAACCACTGAGGATATTCTGGCTTTATATTCATCCAGATTTTTTTTCTATTGGTGTATAAATGTACATATTTAAGGAAAAAGCAGAGCCTACTGTACTGATGGTTTTTTCTCACGTGCCTCAGAGGGCGGGGCTTGGTAGTCAAACCACTGAAACCTACCAGTCAATATGAGTCACCCAATCTGCAAGCCTCAGTGTGTTCTTGTTTGTTTGCTTTTTATTTTTTTAATTTTATTGAAATATAGCTGATTTACAATGTTGTGTTAATTCCTGATGTACATCAAAGTGATTCAGTTATATAGTCTTTCTCTTTCTCGTATTCTTTTCCATTATGGTTTATCACAGGATATTGAATATAGTTCCCTGTACTATACAGTAGGACCCTGTTGTTTATCCATCCTGTATATAATAGTTTGCATTTACTAATCCCAAACTTCCAATCCTTCCCTCTCCCACCCCCCTTGGTAACCACAAGTCTGTTCTCTATGTCTGTGAGTCTGTTTCTGTTTCAGAGATAAGTTCATTTGTGTCATATTTTAGATCCCACATATAAGTGATATCATATGGTTTTTGTCTTTCTCTTTCTGATTTACTTCGCTTAGTATGATAATCTCTAGGTCCATCCATGTTGCTGCAAATGCAAGCCTCAGTGTTTTAACTGTAAAATGGAGGTAATAACACCGGCCTAACTCTATTCTTTCTGTGAGGACTAGAGGTTACATAAAGTACCCAGCTAGACAGTGCTGGCACACAGTAGATGCTCAATAAAAGATAATTATTTATGCCTCATATCACCTTCTTTACTTTCTAAACCAAACCAGTGATGAAGATTTGGATTCAGAAGGTCTGAGTGGCAGTTGAAATATTGCTCTATCTTTAAGAGTTTCTGCCTAATATTAAAGCCAATCAAAACCAAAATCAACAAGTGCAGTTGCAGGAAAACCAACCCCGAGTCTCTTCTCAGATGCCTGGGACACGTTAATCAGGAGTGTTTGTGGATTCTTCCAGAAGCCATGCTTCATCAAGTCCCCTTCCTGGTCCAAGGAGTTCTCATCCAGCTTTTTAGAAAACATAAAACTGATACAAAATGAATATCAAAATCGTCTTTTTTATTACTTAGCTAGACTTTTGCCGTAGCATCAGTGATTCAGTCTCAAAAGGACTTCTCATCCAGAACTGCCTGTTTCACTGTTACACCTCCTGAGAAAGGACTGGCTTCTGCTTCCCCACAGTTAGAGAAAAATTTGTTTCAGAAAAGAACAGTTATCCCATTTTTATTTTCAATTCTGAGAAGAGGTAGCATTCCAAGAAAAGGACTGTTTGCTCTGAGGTTTCACCCCACCCCACCCTTAAGTATTGTTTATTAACCATCTCCTGCCTCAAACACAGATCTTACACTGAAAAACCATACTCTGAATCATCCAAGCCCTAACTGATAATAGAATGCAGGCTCACTCACTCTTGTTTGAAGCTTGGCAGCCAGAAGGTGCGGGGGGTAGCCAGAGTGGGTTACTGCCCAGGGGATCTGATTTGGAGGACATTAAAACTCCTCTTTTCTCCAAAACATTTCTCCCCATTAGCATATGAGTCTTTCCTTTAGAGTAGCTTTTGGGGGGCTTTGAGAAGATGCCTCCAGGAGAGAGGGCTGTTATTTAGAAGTTAATGAGGAAAGGCTCCGGAACACCCCAGTACTTATTAGCAGCTTGTTATGTTAGGGAGCTATCACCTTGAGAGAGGCCATGATGGTAAACCCCAGGGATGCCCTAGGTATTACCAGATCACTAATCATCCGAAGAGGGGAAGGAGAGCAGCTAACACGAAGTTCCTTAAGAAATGTAGGAGAAAAAAAAGAAAAAAGAAATGTAGGAGAAATGCTAATTATAGTGCTTAGGGGAAAGGCGAGTCCTTATGAAGCCCGAAGATCTGTTCGGCAGAACTACCTAGGAACAGAGGAGATGGTGCCCTCGGAGTCACTTCAGTCCACAAAGGAAAAGTCCTCCTGTTCCTATGTCAAGGACCTGATTGACACCTTAGTTTTTATTTAGTTAGCATTATTGAGCGACTGCTTACCTACAATGGGCAATGCACGATGCCAGGGATGCAAAATGAATATGCTAATGTTTGCATTTAGCCGCGTGCAAATATGCTGTTTGACATATATTTCTCATTTAACCCTAAGTAATATTATTATCATCCTCAGACCCATTTTACAGGCAAGAAAATGAGGCACAGAAGGTTTCCATAGTTTGTAGGTCACACCGAGGCTGGGATTCAGACCCAGGCAGTTGGGATGTAGGCATTAAAGCCCAAGAGGTCAAGCCCCGCCCACTTTGTGTACTGAGAACCTGGTGGCGGAGGGTCCGCGCGTGGGTTTCTGGGCCACCTGGTGGCCCAAACCAAAAAGAAGGCAGGATCCTTCATCCTCCTTCATCCTCCTTCAAGAAACATTTACGAGTGCTTGCTATATGCCGGGCTCTTTGTTAAGCAGCAATAATAAAAAGATTAATGCGACCAATCCCTGATCTGGAGGAGCTCGCAGGCAACCGGGGGAAGCAATTCTGCACATTGTACAACAGCCTTGCCGTAGAGGGTTGACAGTACCCGGATGCAGGCATGCATGGAATGTACCAAGCAAAGAGGACGCAGCTTTCTATG
The DNA here is from genome assembly GCF_002837175.3 of Physeter macrocephalus. Taxonomy (NCBI): domain Eukaryota; kingdom Metazoa; phylum Chordata; class Mammalia; order Artiodactyla; family Physeteridae; genus Physeter; species Physeter macrocephalus. Next base: position 79,523,648 of record NC_041231.1, on the reverse strand, counting down.
CCGCCGGTGCCACCGCCGCCTGACTGTACCCCGACTGGTGAGCTTCTGCTAGCTGAGCTGGGAAGTGCCTGCTCCTTTTGTACCCTGGAGAAGCCAGGCTCAGAGGACACCTCCCTTCCTGGCTGCAGGGAAACGTTGGTATTAGTTGGCCACTGCTTCGTGCGGTCAGCTGGGGACATCTCGGTATATCATTCCACCCCACAGCAGAGGAACAGGGAAAGACAAGGCATCTGAGGCACTGGGAAGGTGGCGAGAGAGGAGGAACCGTGTGTGGGTCCTTCTGTCATTCAACCCACAGGAGTAAAGGAAGAAGACCGCTGTCTAGTACCGCCCGTGCCAAACGCTCACTCTGTGACCCCAGGCAGGCTACCTAGCCTTACTGTGCGTCAGTGATCTTCGTCCCCGGAAGGGCGAATGGAGATGCTAAAATGGGCTTCTTTTCTTTTATGCCTGTTAGACATTTATTCCCACTACATCTTGTGAATAATCTCTTATAGTACTCATTATGACTGTTCGACAATCGCTTTCCCTGCTAGGGATTTTAAAGACAAAAATCACGTCTATTTTTGACATCTTTTAATCCCAAACATAGTGACTGACCCATAGTCACTCTTAAAATTGAGTAAATGGATTCGTGAACAAATGAATGAATGAGACAGCCAGTCATTAAATTATCTGGAGAATTATTACTCTGGGAATGAGGTCAGATAGCACATATATAGGGTGATGAAAAAAACTCAGCAAACAGTACTCTTACTGTTCCATTGCAGACATTTCCAAACACTGCCTCCTGGTACTGGCTATACTAGAGCCCATAGGGAGCTAACATATAGATGCCTGGACCTGCCTTCTGAAGATTCTGCATCAGGAAGTCTGCGATGGGTCTCAGGAGTCAGCGTGTTCAAGGGTTCCGCAAGAGCCTTGCAGCCTGCCTGAGGTCAGGCAGGGAAGTGGCACGGGCCATTTCACCCGGCCGTAACTCTGCCGGTTCCACTATAAGGACAAAAGGTGATGGCCCTGGCACTGGTCTGGTAAGAATCATGGGGAGGGCAGAGCACCCCAGTCCCACTTGGAGGGCTTGGGGAAGCCCTGCTAGCCATTGGCTGTCTCTCATTCTTCCTGAGGTTATAGACAGGGAAGATGTGATGAATAACCAAGTTGCTATGGACAAGTGAGCCTTCTTGGGGTTAGTGCAGGGTTCCTAAAAATCACTGTTGATTCCTTATGTGTTTCACTTTGTCTTCTCTTTTTCACCTCTTCATCCCTGGTGATCTTCCAAATGGGCTGAACGACACTCCCCTTATTCAGCCTGGGCTGTAAGCCCGAGGAGTGGTAGATACTTTCTGTGGCTGATGTTATTTGATGAAAAACCAAGTTGTGACATTGTAACAGAGGGGTAGCAGTGGAGGCTTGTGAGGATCCAGCCTGGCCTCAGTGCAACTTCTTCTGTTGCTTATTTGGGAAACTTAGCTATGTCTCGGGATTCATACACAGTACTCTGAAGTTTCCGAGGGTCTTGGCATGTTGCTCCAGTATCAATTAGGGCAAGAACAATGAGACGGAATCTCATCTCTTTGGAGAACAATTTCTAATTCTTTGTTACGTCAACTCTCAATCCAGCTCTGACCAGTTTAGCATCATTAAAATAACTGTTCTGTTCATTAACTTTAGAAGATTTTGGTTTTAGAGTGAACAGAATTTGACATTATATCAAGACACCATGTGGTGGGTAAAAGCAGGCACTCAGGCAATCTGGGCTTAAGCCCTTCCTCCAGCACTTGCTAGCTGTGTGATTAGAACAAGTCAGTTAAACTTTTCTGGCCTCAGTTTCCTCATCAATAGAATGGGGATAATTAAACTTCCCTGACAGATTGTTTTGGTGATGATTGAGTAAGGGGCCATGTGCCAGAAACTGTGCAAAATGCTTGGCACTTAGTAAGTGTTCAACTGTTAGCAATATTGTCATCTATTTAGTGAGCAAACTTTTTTTAGCAACTCCTAGGTGCCATTTTTAAATAAAAAGACAAATTATAGGGCTTTTGCTTAGTAAGTACCCATTGACTGAATGACTGCAGATCTGATGTTACTCAGAATCGGCCCTGTTGCACTGTCATAATGGAAAACAACTTAACCTGGAGATTTCAATGGGTTAACACAACAAAGATTTATTTCCTCTTCATAAAAGGCCATATAAACTGGCAGAGGCTCTTTTCTGTTCAGTGATGAGGGATCCAGACTACCTCCGTCTGGAGACACACATGTGGCTTCTAAGTTTGCTGAATGAAGGAAAGGAAGGAATGGAGAGACATACTGACTCATAAATGTCCTAGGCCACTTCCATTCCAATTCCCATTTATCGGAAATCAGTCCCATCTAGCTACCAGGGAGGCCAGGAAATTCAGGGGAGCACATAGCTACTCTGGAACGCTAATTTCTGTGCCACAGATCTACATCCTCCTGCAGAATAACCATGCCAGCTAGTTAGTACCCCGTTTGTATCAGTGGGACAAACACCCACATGGATCATTAAACACGGCTCAGTTTATGTGAGTAATCGATGTGTTAGAAACTACCAGGATTCAGAATTTATCCATGCAGCAGGCATTTATTGGTGCCTACTATGTGCCAGGCACTGTTGTAGGTCCTGGGAATACAGCAGGGAAAAAAAACAACAACAAAAACCCAGCCCCAATTCCCTATGCTCACAGAACTGACTTTCTGGAAGAGGAAGATAAACAATTAACCAGTAATCCAGAGAATCTTCCCTGGTGATAATATTATGGAGAAAAATAAAGCAGATGGGGGCAACAGGGCACATATTGGTGTATGTGTTGGGGGGTAGATTGTAATTTTAAACTGGTCAGGGAAAGCCTCACTGAGAAGGTAACATGGAAGCAAAAACCTAGGAGTGAGGGAGCCAGTTAATTGAGTATCAGGGCAAAGAGCCTTCCTGGAAGAGGAACACAGGTACAGATCCCAAGGTGGGACAAGGGGGGGGCCTGAAATGTTGGCTGGATGGCAAGGAAGACGTGAAGTTGCAGTGAGTGTGTGGGTGAGTGTGTGGGTGAGTGTGTGGGTGAGTGTGCAGGAGAGGCTGGGATGTCGGATCAGGAGTCTGTTGAGTACAGGCTGTAGAGCCTTATATGCTACTGTAAGGTCTATGGCTTCTGCTCTGTGTCATATGAAGCCATTTGGGGGCTTCGAGAAAGAGGAATGGCATGATAACTCTGGCTGCTATATTGGGAATTGACCCTAGGGTCCGGGGAGACCAGTTAGAGGTTATTGCAAAATTCAAGAGAGAGAGGGTGATGGCTTGGACCATTTCCATCACCCCAAAAAGTTGAGGGGAGAAATTTTCAAGGGGAAAAGTGATTCACAAATACAAGATAGTTTTTGCTGACAAGATGTTAGCAAAGGGCCTCCCTGTAATGTAAATTATTATTATCACAAGTCCGGTTTTATTCATCAGTTCTACGGACATTTATCCCACACAAGCTGCATGCCAGGACCCCTGTTAGGCACTTGGGACAGCAAGTAAGATCTGCCCCCTGCCTTTGGGAGGCTCTCGGTTGTAGCAGGGTTATAGAGATCCCCCAAAATATAACATCATCAGCACCAAAAACAAACCCAGCTGCTGCAACATGATTATTGTGCAAATCTGATGGAAACATTAGCCAAAACATATTGAGCGTTTACTATGTGCTAGACATGCCCTTGGATATGATTATGATTATGATATGTGATAAAATTATTATAGTTTGATGCTCTTCTTTCTAACCAAACTAGACTGCTACAAAGTTAGGGAACTAGTGGCCGAAAACCTAATATTATAACCTAAAAGTGTTATTTCTGGGCTCTGCAATTCAGCATGACCAAGAACTCTGACAGCCTAGTGCCTACCAAAAACCCATTCTAGAAAATGCATGTGCTGTTTTTTTCCCAAATGTCTTCTCCCTTTATAACACACGGAATAACGTTACTAGTCCCTTAATCTCACTGATAGGTTAGCCTATTTAAGTCCTCTTTATTGCATGTCTTTTTTTCCCTTTTAATCATCTGCCTTGAAGAAGGTTAAGCTGAAACGGCTGCTCAGCTTCCAAGATGTTGCCACCCAAACTGCGCGCGCTTTTCTGCCTCTGCACCTGCCTCACACTGGTTCATCCTTTTTACTGGCAAGACCTAAATCCTGTTGTCCATGTTGAATCATCAGGTAAGAGGTATATTTGTTCAAGGGCTTGAGCTACTGACCTGATGCCAGACTCGAAGTGGTCCCAGGGAAGTTGCACGTGTGGACTTCTAAGAAGATTCTGATGAAGATGAGATCCTCAGTTCTCCCGGGGGAGGGGGGAGGGCCTCACTCTTTCCTCTTCTTAATGAAACTAGAGAAGTGCCTTCTTCTTCAGCATCAGGACTGCAGGACAGCCTAGGATGAGGCCTTTTCAGACAAGCTGGAAACTCAGCTTGCAGTCACCGTAGGGAAGGTCCGCGCCGCCCCTTCTATACCTCATTGCCCTGACCCATGCCCTCTCGGTGCAGTAACACACGTCCCCTACAGTGCTTTCAGAGGCAACCCCAAACCTGCCCCCATGAAGGTGAAGAAAAGGCAGGTGTCTTGATCAACAGGTGTAGTCCTGGTTGATGGTGGAGCGTGTGAGAAGATGGCAATTTCGAGTTTGGGATCCAGAGGGGGACAGTCTTTTCTATCTAATGACAGGCAGAAGCAGGGACCAGTAGGCACTCGGAGCTCCAGATGAGAATGGATGTGCATCCCTTGCTCTTTTCTTACTTTGCAGGGTGGAGGGAAGGAGAAGAGGGGGAGGCTTAGTCAAGCCCAGGAGTGGCGGCCAGAATGGGACATCCATCTCTAGACAGGGACATCTACTGTCACCTAGAATAACCTTGATTGAAAAGCGATTCCTTCTGGAGCTTTGTGAATTCCTGCTAATCCCAGAGGGCTGGGAGGCATGAACTTCTCTATCTAGTCTCCTCAGGTCAGCAGCGTCAGTGGCCTCTGCAAGGTGCCATATTGTCTGTACCCACAGACCCATGCACCTGGGGAGATATGGTAGCCCTGGATCTAGCTGTGCAGTCTTGATGGGTGACTCCTTACTGGGACATTTACCAAAGATCTTTCATAACCAGTGCCTTACAAATCTGGCCCTGCTTCAGAGTTGGGGAAATGATTGCAACGGCAGAAAAGGGGCTAGATCTTCTATCTATGTTTGCATAGGAAATGGCATCATATCTCACAGGGCCATTCATGCAACAATACTTATCAGAGAACTGAGGTGTGCGCCACACACTGGTGACTAAGACAGAGGGTTTGTGCTCAAGCTCAAGGAGGTTAAATTAATTCTCAAGGTTAAATTAATTCTCCCATTACTTTATCTGTACATTGAAAACAGGTAACATCTTACATGACGAGCAAATTCTTACCTAGGAGACATTTACATCCTGGGCTTTTTATTGGTACAGAGTGGGAATTTTAAAACATGTTCTCTATTCCCTCATGTCTGAAAATCACTGGAAAGCTGTTACTGGACAGTCAGAAACTTGAGGACACTGCTTGATTCATCTTTGTCAACCCAGCCTGGAGCCCAATGCCCCATCCATTCGAAATACTCAAAAATGAATGCGTAAATATTTTTTTAAATTATTAGAAATAGTTTAGTCAATAAAAGATGAAAATAATAGATGATTAGTTGTATCATTCTTAATAAACGAATACATAGAAAATATGATCATGCAGCCAAAAATTTGTAAACATGGCTAGAGATATCCCATTTGCTAATGGAGGACATAAAGCCATATAAGAGAATGTAATTTTCCTAGCACGTGTACATTCCATCTCCAACCCCAGGAATGAACATCAGGACTATTTGATAAATGAACATCACCAAAAATGTATAATAAGATTAACAGCATACCGTAGGTTCTAATGCTCCTATTAAAATAGAGTTGCAGAAAAATAGGAAGTGACATTTCTAAGTTCTGAACCACAAAACTATATCATCTACAGAGTGGCCATTCAACCTGGCAGGTCTCTTCCCTGCCTCTTCCTTTGTGATGAGTGCTGATAGTTGGTTAGAGAATGGGAAATCTAGGACCATAACCAGATTAGCTGCGGGCTGGTGAACCTTTTCTTTCTTTTTCTTTCTTTCTTTTCTTTCTTTTCTTTCTTTCTCTTTCTTTCTTTCTTTCCTATTTTATTGACGTATAGTTGATTTACAATGTTGTGTTTAATTTCTGCTGTACAGCAAAGTGACTCAGTTATACATATATATATTTTTTCATATTCTTTTCCATTATGGTTTATCGCAGGATATTGAATACAGTTCCCTGTGCTGTACAGGGAGGACCTTGTTGTTTAGTGAACCTTTTCTGCAGCCGCCCTGGCACTCACCAGCCACAGGGCCCTGGAGGCCTACACTCAAACCTGGGTCAGCTCGAAGTTTCCTGAGACCTTTTCAGGGGTCAGTTGTCCTGGAATAAGCAGCCCTGTAGCCTCACCTGGACCTGGGCTCCTGAACGCTGGGTGAGGCTTTTTGGTGGAGCAGGTTTTAGAGGACCAGGCACTCCGAGGTTAGTGGAAAAAGTTTCCAGAGCCTTGGTAGAATTGACATATCACAAGAGGAAACTTGTGCAACTTGGAACATTCCCATGGCTCTAGAACTGAACTCCCAATTCCAGAGGTAGTGCCTCCAAGGCAGCTGTGGGTTCTCTGGGGCTCCTCACCAAACTGTGTGAGCCAGAGTCCCTAGGGCCACACCATGGTTGCCTGTGGGTGGCGGCACAGCAGAACCCAGGCTGCTCGTCACAGAAGGCCTACCCTACTGTCCTCTGGACTTGACGTCTCCCTGTTACATCATGAAGGACCGCTCAGCAGACAGTCTTAAATAGGAGAGATAAAGCCTTTTGTAATTCTAAATAGACCCTAAAATGTTAGCCTTACAGGCAAAGCTTTTTAAAGAAATGTTTCTGAGGAAACACCTTGGATTTCGAAGCTACCCAGAGAAAAGTGGTATGATCTAGTGTAGATCTGCTAAAACTCCTCCTCAGGTTTGAATTTGGGTAACCAGAGTTAGCTAACTCTAGGGGAAGTGGCAAATAACATCAGTTGTCTGCCTCTTCTGGGCTGCGATCTGGGCAAGCTACTTGACGTAGATGATCACTTTATCCTTACAGCTGTCCTGAGAGTTGGCCAAGTGATTTTATCTCTACTTTAGAAATGAGGATCAGAGAGAGGAATAAATTGCCTAGGGCAGAGCATCATAGCTTGTAAGATATACAGCTGGAATCCAAAATAGGATCACCTGGCTCCAACACAGGTGTCCGTTCATCTCGACCACTGCCTTCCTCGGAACTACCTCCTGCCATTTGACCATGAATTGCTGACCATGTGTCAGGCCAGGTAGTCTGGTATCTTAGCCTAGTGCTTCCTTACACTTTAATAGGCACATCTTTTCAGATTCAGTAGAACTGGGGTGAGGCCTAAGAGGCTTATCTCCAAGCTTCCACATGATGCTAAAGATGCTGGTCCATGGACCAACTTTGAGTAGCAAGGCCTCATGCGTTGAAAGGCTCATCGCTGGCAGGTGCTTCACACACTAACATGGAGAATGTCAATGGGCTTCTTCTCATGACCCCATACCTTTCTGAGAGATACCCTATGATATCAGGCACCATACCTAACATAGTTCCAAGTGTCTACGTGGCAGAGGCAGACTGTGAAAGGAAGCACAAAGGAATCTGTCCAGCAAAGCAATCACCTCTCACAGTCCAACAGAAGGAAATGAGCAGGCAAGCTGAATCTAGAAAACTGAATCTAGATACACTGATATATGGACTCACCATCCTGAAATTACATGTGGGCTTGATTGGGGGTTAGAAAGGGGAACAGGTGAAACTGCAGGTGTGTTAAAGGGTTTTGGCACCAGAGAGAGAAAATGTTTCAAGAGTGGGTGGGTCAAAGAATAGAGGCCATGGGCCTTCCCTGGTGGTGCAGTGGTTAAGAGTCCGCTTGCCAATGCAGGGGACACGGGTTCGAGCCCTGGTCCGGGAAGATCCCACATGCCGCGGAGCAACTAAGCCTGTGCACCACAACTACTGAGCCCGCGTGCCACAACCGCTGAAGCCTGTGCACCTAAAGCCCGTGTTCCGCAACAAGAGAAGCCACTGCCATGAGAAGCCCGCGCACCACAACAAAGAGTAGCCCCCGTTCGCCGCAACTAGAGAGAGCCCGCGCGCAGCAACGAAGACCCAATGCAGCCAAAAAATTAATTAATTAATTAATTTAAAAAAATATATATATATATATATATATGTGCCATAAAGCATTTAGCAGAAACAAAAGAGACCCAGTGACAGTGAAAAGCTTAGTTTAGCTCATTTTCACAGATATTTTTTGAGCACCGCTTATGTGCTAGACATAGTGTTAAAGATGTGAGGATACAAAGATATGGATGCAGCTCTTACAAAATAGCCTTAGGAGACAGAGTGTGCAGACACATAATTTTAATTTAATATGATAGGAAGAAAGATTAAAATATATACAGGGAATTGATTTGATACTGAGGATGAAACGATTAAGTCTGGGGTGGTGGTCAGGGAAGGCTTCAGAGAAGACCTGACATCTGATCAAGATGTTAAAGGTTGAATAGGAGTTTGCCATGGGGATTTCAAGCTCAGGGAACAGCATTTACTAAGGAGTAGATGCATGGAACAGCCCAGTGTGTCACTCAGCAGTGCTGGAGCACAGGGAGGGAAATAACAAGGGAAAAAGCAGAAGAAGAGGAGGAGCCAGTGGACCTCCACATCATGGAGGGTCTTTCTTACAGTGCCTGGGAACTTGGGATTTAACTTGTGCACCTGTGAACCTCTACGAGTTTCAACCCCCAAACACTGGAAAGATAAGCCACCCCACACTGGAAGCCATGTGTAGATTTAAATATAACCTACAAATTGCCTTCCAGAAAGATTCCAGTACATTCCCCCTTCAAGAAAAAATACCTGGTGATGATAGGAAAGCATTGAAGGATTTGAAGAATTGCCTGGTGAGATTCATGCTTTAAATCACTCCAGGAGTTATGTGAAAGATGCAGTTGAAGGAGTCAGGATCCAAGGTGAACAGTACACTTGGGAGAGTTGGCCACTGTCCAGTCAAGAGCAGTTAAGGTGTAACTGAGACAGTTGAGCTAGTGGGGTAAGGATACATTGGAGAGAGAATCCTAAGCTAAAAACAAATGTTAGAGATTGGAACTTGGTTGGATGTAGGGGATAGAGGAGAAAGAGTTAGGAGAGTAGCATGATTCCCAGGTTTCTGGCTTGGGATCCCCAAGCTAGGGAATTCTGGAGTTGCATGCTGTGTGGTTGGAAGATGAAGAGGGGGAGTTGGGAGATGGTCATTTTTAGTTTCATTCTGGACCATAGGCTTTGCTGTTCCAATAGGAGGGCTTCCAGTGGGAAGTCGTGAGCCCAAATCTAAAAGGTCGATAAAGTTCATGTTTAGGAAAAGCAGATTTGGGAAGTGGTCTCTAATATGCTCTGGATAGGAGTCGAAGGTAAGGGCAAGGCTGGAAGGATTAGGAGGTGCTGACCTCAGCATCTTAGGGAAAGGGCTATGTTGACCGCCATCTTTTTGCCCACACAGTACTTCGCCTACAGCAGGCCCTCAATAATTATTTGTGTATTTTACTAATTAGTAAAGAAATGGAGGCAGTAGTCACTTGATTGTGTAGTCACTTGATTCCCTTGGACTTTCTTTGTGTGATAAAGTCTGGGGTGTAATGGCTGACAAGTGAAACAATATTGACCTGTTTTCCAGCGTGGGTCAATAAACTACAGGCTCTGATGGCTGCTGCAAGGTTTGGCCAAACTAAAATCCCCAAAGGAAATGGATCTTATTCCGTCGGTTGTACAGACTTGATGTTTGATTACACGAATAAGGTAATGATTTGATTAACACCACTTATCCTTATATTCTAATATTGACTGTGGCTATGGCCCATGAGAAGGTTTTGAAACCTGACCTTGCCCTCCCTGAGAAAGACTCATTTTGCCATTTGTATGGTTTCCTGGGAAGCCTTTGGCTGTTTAATTCATTCCCCAATTCGTTGCTCTCATCGGATTAACTATAAACTCTTTTTTTCCCCTTCTTTGATGGCTGAAACCGGGCTGCTCATACTTTCTTTTCACCCAAAAAGCATACTGTTGTTCTATTTCTCTTCCTTTTGACTGCATTCATTCACCACGGCAACTTAAAAAGCTCTCTGGACCTCTTGTGCACACTAGAAGTATTTGGGTCCCCACTAATTAAATATGCAAAATAGCTGTTAGAACATGTTTAAGAAGCAACTTGACTAAAAGTCCATTAACTTCTTTCCTCTACAGGGCACCTTCTTGCGTTTGTATTATCCATCCCAAGATGACGATCACTCTGACACCATTTGGATCCCAAACAAAGAATATTTTTTTGGTCTTAGTAAATTTCTTGGAACACACTGGCTTATGGGCAAAATTTTGAGCTTATTCTTTGGTAAGATTTGTGTTGATTCTGCTTTTAGGCTCTAGAATATAAGAAAAGCTTGAAAATAGCAGGAGTTTCAGGCAGTTAAAGACCAAAGTAGATTGTCTCCAGTCCAGACATCTCCTAAGATGACAAAGTATTTCTTAAAAGGCTAGGTAACTATCAGAGAATCAAGGGTTCTCATTTTGTCTATTCTTAATATGATGGGGTGCGTGGAGGGAGTGAAGGTATCAGACTTTCAGACTGGCTCTAACATCTCTCTATGGCTGGCCTGATTTTTGCTTCTTACATATTCTTGGAGGCAATCATGTGGTCACAGCAGCGGGGCTGATGTGACCACTACCTTCTATGCTCTGCGCTAAAGTGCTTTCTACAGTTGGGCAAAGAGAGAAAGAAAATGGAAGCCTCCATAACTCTCCAGATCCTAAACAAAGGAGTGAAAGCTAATTTCTTACATGTCATAAATGAGGAAACTACTCTCATTCCCATCACCAACCCCCAGGCGGCCAGCCTCTCTCACTAAGACAATCCGATGTGCATTCATCACTTAATGTGTCTATATTTCACTAACATTGAGTTGTCCTTCCTTATCTGTTTGACCAGACACTACTGTTGGGCTGATGTTAACCATGTCTTCAAATTTCCCCCTCAAAACTACCTACAACTTTTGGCATTCATTTTAAACATCTCATTGGAGTTTTCCTAAGAATCAATTTATAAGAGAAATGATGAAAATATTATCACTGTGCATCTTTATGGTGCTGAATAACTTATAAGTCACTTCCATAGCAATCATCACATTCAGTCTTCATGACCACATCTCCATCGTATTGATGAGAAAGTGAAACACAAATAGTTGATGATAATGATGACAATAACAAGTGAGAAATGAAGGAAGAAGAGACAACACCTTCCATTTTTTTGAGCCCTTTACTATGTGACTGGATAGGTGTGCTTTACATTTTCCTACTTAAATATGACTCTGACAAAACCCCCATGAGATAGATATCATTTCCCTCATTTTATAGAAGAGGAGTCTGAGGCTCAGAGAGTTCTCTTGACTTGCCCAAGGTCAGTAGCTAGTAAGTGGCAGAGCTTCATCCAAAGCCACATCTAAGCGTGCAGTCAAAGGTCTCTCCACCTTTCTCTTGATTTTGATCAAGTTAGAATGAGATGAGTCTCCGATCTGAAGATTCTGGATCTCAGTGTAATATTCCTGAGGTTTACTGGTAGTTTAGTTTCAGAACATTCCCTCTGAAGTTTTGCCCAAACCTGGGATTAATCATAAGGAACAGCCTTCCCGAATACACCTCTAAGTAGGAAAATGTCTCACCTCAAGTTCAGAGCTGGCAGTGAGAACTGATAGTTAATGATCCTATGGTCCTAGGAAAAACACACAGTTCAGGCCCTTGGTTGGTGGTATCTAGTAGGAGACTTTTTTAATGAATTTACTATTAATGCATAAAAACATAAATTCCATGGTCAGAATTTCATACTAAGGAGATATGTTAAATTAACTAGCAACACTCAAGTAGAGAAAACACTAATTACACTCTCCCACTGCTGTCTAGGTTCAATGACAACTCCGGCAGCCTGGAATTCCCCTCTGAGGACTGGGGAAAAATATCCACTCATTATTTTTTCTCATGGTCTTGGAGCATTCAGGTAAAGTTTCAGAGGTTGAACGACTTTAGCCTCTAGGGACAAATGACTGAATGCAGTTTTCCCCCAGAAGAAGGACAGGCAGATTTTGGAGTGTCAGGCTGTCCCCTGTCCTGGAGGACTTGGCGTTCCTCAGGGATCTGTTGATCGGTCCTATAGCCCTGTTTTTTCCTGCCTCCAGCCCACGGAGACCAGCTTCACAACAGAGGAGACAGGCTGTCGCATTTGGGGTCGTTGTCCTTCTATATTATAGTATTTACACACTCTCAAAATCATTCATTGTATTAGTTCAGGTCCTCCGAGAAACGGCCGCCACGATTAGATTCGCGGTGAAAGACATGCATTTACAAAATGCCCATGAAGGATAGAAGGGAAGGGGCAGAAGCAGAAAAGATGGGGAGAGCTTTCAGATCATGATGCAGGCTGGACACCTGGGAAGGAGACGGGAGACGGAAGGACTGGATATGGAGCATCTCGAGACTGTGGCACTATTCTAAGAAAGATTGGGCCAGGCCGATGGAGGGCGTGCTTGACCAAGAACCGCTGCTCAGAGGAAAGGACCCGCGTTAAACCCACACCGTGTCCAGTCACTGGGACCAACCCACAGGAAGCCTAGCTTTCACTCGGATCCACAGGGGCAGGAGCTGGGAGGGGTCTTTAGTCGACTGTGATCTCTGTGCCATGACGCGTGGAACATTTTCATGGCCACCACACGCCCTCCACTTTCTTCCTACATCTTCTCAACTGCCTCCCCGTCTTCCACCTCAGGGGATTGGAAGACGTTGAGAAGAGTGGCTCTTAGCTGGTAAGAAGTTGTGTAGCATCTGCAAGAAGAAATCATCGTAGTCCAGCTAGTTACTTGATTCCTTCTGGACCAGTGGCTGGCATCTCAGAATCTGAGGGCCAGCTCCAGCCTGCTGCCCGCTTCTGTATATGAGGTTTTATTGCATCTCAGTCACACTCATTCATTTTCCCCATTGTCTCTGCCACGTTTGTGCTACAACAGCAGAGCTGAGTAGTTGTGACAAATAGTGTAGGGCCCACAGAGCTGGAAGCAATTACTCTCTGGCTTTTTATAGAATAGGTTTTGCTGATCCCTGTACTAGATGATCTTCCCTTCCTGAGTTGGTCCTGCATTGTCAGGAGTAGAAGACATGGTGCCTACCTCCCTTTTGTTACTTATGGCCATTTCCTATTGACTACATGATAGGAGAAAAGATTGCGCAGAGCAAAGATGTGGAAGGGATTCTGAATGTAGCTGCTAATTAGCATATGATTCTTTAAGCATCTCACCCTGTCCAGTCATTTACATAACAGCTAACGTGTGTTCGGTATTTCCCCTGTTGCAGACACGGTTACAAGCACTGAAACTGTGTAACTTACTTACTCCTTACGGTAACCCGACCAGGTACCATAACCTTATAACATCACCCTTCTACAGATAAAGCACTAAGGCAGAGAAAAGATAAGTGACTTCTCCAAGGTAGAGAGCTAATAAGTGAGGGAACCAGGATACAATCACCTGCAGTGGTCAGAGTGTAGGTCCTGTTCTCTTAAGCAGCACATTGTACTGCCTTCCTGCACTATGTATTATCTTATCAAAACCTTATCACTATTCTAAAGCAAAGGCTTTATTATCTATCCCCATTTTACAGATGAGGACAGAAATGCAGTAATCTAATTACCTAAAGTCATATAGCTGGTAAGTGGCAGACCCAAGATTAAAACCCAGAACTCTCAGTTTGGGATTGACATGTACACACTGCTCTATTTAAAATGGGTAACCAACAAATACCTACTGTATAGCACAGGGAACTCTGCTCAATATTATGAAACAGGCTAAATAGGAAAAGTATTTGAAAAAGAATAGATACATGAATATGTATAACTGAACCACCTTGCTGTACACCTGAAACTCTCACAACATTGTTAATCAACTATACTCCAATATAAAATAAAAAGTTAAAAAAAAAAAAAAACCCAGGGCTTCCCTGGTGGCGCAGTGGTTGAGAGTCCGCCTGCCGATGCAAGGGACACGGGTTCGTGGAGAGGCCACAACAGTGAGAGGCCCGCGTACCGCAAAAAAACAAAAAACAAAAGAAACACCAGAATTCTCAAAGGCAATATTTATAATCACTGCACCAGTGTTTCTCAACCTTGGTACCACTGATGCTTTGGACTGGATAAGTTCTTGTGGAATGTAGTCCTGTGCATCATAGGATGGTTTTAGCAGCATCCCTCTATTCACTAGATGCCAGTAACACCCTCCCCCTACTCATGATAATGAAAACCCCTCCAGACGTTGTCAAATATCCCCTGAGGGGTAAAATCAGCCTCCTTTGAGAACCACAGCTCTCTGCTTTACCCCAGGGCACTACTGCAGGGGTATAATTACCTCCATATTCCTAGGTTTATTTGTGGACCCCTTGTAATCATGACTGGTAGTTGAATGCTTCCCTCTTTTTGTTTTGAAGGACAATTTATTCTGCTGTTGGTAATGACCTGGCATCTCACGGGTTTATAGTTGCTGCCATAGAACACAGGTACGTCATCTGGTATGTGGCTGAGCTCTACCTTTCATAAAGGTTTATGAAAAGTGCTGATAGAATTGTCAACTATGGTTACATGATGAGCAAGAAAGGAGACTGAGTTAGATTGTCAAGTATATAAAAAAATAGCTAACACTTCTAGAATATTTATTGAGTACCGTGTTCACAGACCATCTCATTTAATCTTCATAACAATCCTTTAAGATGGTTATCATTACCACTGTTTCAAGGAGGCAGAGAATGAAGCTGAGGAAGGGTAAGTAATTTGCCCCAAACCACACAGCTAGCAAGTGACAGCACTGGGATTTAATTCCAGGAGAGAGTTTTCAACACCGCAGCCTCCCAGAATTGTGAAGATGGAATGGGTTGTTTACAGGCAACCATGTCTTTTTCTTAGAACTCCCTTGGGGGCTTCTTTGATTTAAAAAAATGTAGAGTGCAAGAAAGGGAGTCAGAAAGAGTCAAGGATGGGGATGAGGAACACAGGTGAGATGAAGGAGAGAAAGAGCAACCGTAAGTAATTGATTCTGTTTGTATTACAGAGATGGCTCTGCATCTGCGACTTACTATTTCAAGGACCAGTCTGCTGCAGAAATAGGAAACAAGACTTGGCTTTATCTTAGAACCCTAAAACGAGGGGAGGAGGAGTTTCCTCTACGAAATGAGCAGGTATGTTGCAAGAAGAAGAGAGGTGGCATGGCGACCAAAAAGCATAGGCAAAATGATGAGACATTTGTTCGTTTAATTTTACATATGGCAGACCGTGCTCCTAGATCTCCTTACTTCCCATCCCCAAAAGATCTGTCAGAGGATTCTCTGAGTAATCAGATTCCCTTAATGAAATATCTGGATCATAGTAAAAAAAAGACCAACATAAAAATCCTAGGAGATGACAGTGAATATTCAGAATCCTTTTGTATTAGAACTAAAGACTACTTTTCACAGAGGTGGTATAGAACAGCATTAAGAGTCCAGGCCTTAGAATGCAACTTTCTATGTTTGAATCCTGGCACCGTCACTTTGCAGTGGAGTGATCTTGGACAAGTTACTTATTCTTTTTGTTTTGCTTCCATGTTTTACCTGTTACGAAATAATGAATATTAACAGTATCTTTCACATGGGGCTTTGAGGAAGATCAAGTGAAATAAAGCACATTGCTTTCCACCTCTGTGCCAGGTTTTATAGTGGGTGCTTTTTATATATGTTATTGCATTTAATCCCACCCACATTTCACTGAGGCATTATTATACAATAAATGGAAGTTCAGAGAGGTTAAGTAAATCATCTGAGGTCACACAGTGGGTAAGCAACAGAGTCAGGATTTGGACCAAGCAATAACTACCTGTAAAGCTGGTGCCTGGGTCATCATGCTAGGTTGTGTTCTAAGCACTAATCTCAAAGTCATTTCCGGTTTATAAGCAACCACGTATTTTTTCCACCTGCCCCCTCTACACAAGCTTTAAGTGTTACAACTTTTTACTTTGCCATTTCCTTCTTCTAATCATCATATTAGGTACTGCAACGAGCAAAGGAGTGTTCTCAAGCTCTCAGTTTGATTCTGGACATTGATCGCGGGAGACCAGAGAAGAATCTATTAGATTTAGAATTTGATGTGGAACAGATGAAGGTGAGCTAAAAAAAAAGCCATTTTCCCCTGGCCTAGACTTCTTTATTGCTCTCATTTTTGTCTGCTTTACTGCTGTAATACAAGATACAATATGATAAAGGGCTGCAAAAAAAAAAAAAAAGTACCTGCAAAATATTCCAACAGTGAGGAACACATTAGGTTGAACTACATATGAAATTGCCACCAGCCAGCTTTGATCTACAAAAATGGCAATTTCATATGTTTCAACTTAATACAATACAGTGGAAGTATTGTAATTTCTTGGGCAGTTCCTGCATGTTTTTGAGCTTGATCTTGAAACGCTGGTGAAAAGTTTTAGACAAAATATTGGGGTGGGGTGGAAGGATATCAGAGTGGACCGCGTGAATGAAGACTCAAACGTGTGTGTACGGGGGTGGAGTGCAGGGAAGGAGAGGGCACTAAGATGATGGTATGTCCTCCAGACACAGTGAAGCGTTTGTGTCCCTCGGCTAGCCACTCTCCTGTCTCCATACCTTTGGACGTGTTGTCCCCTTGGTCTGACACCCCGTCTTCCTGACTCAGTCCTGCTTAATCGTCAACTCAAGTCGGGTATGACCTCGGCCATGAAGCTTTCTTGGGCCTCACTGCCCACCCTGGACCGGGCTAGCTGTCTACCATATGTGCTCCATGGTACGACCCTACTGCATCTGCATCATGTATCTGTAGCTCCTTCGCTAATAGACTGGGAGCTCATGGAAAATGAACTATAATGCCTGGCACAGAGCAGGTGCTCAATCAATACTCAGGGAATGAACAAACTAATAAGGATGGAGGGGGAAGGGGGAGAAATCAGCAACGATGTTGACGTTTAAGTGTGGGTGAAGAGGAAGGCCATGAAGTTTACCTCTGAACTCTTAGAAATGTTCAACAACTATGTGTGTGTCTTTGTGTATATATAGGTAAGCATGTATGTATATGTACATATATGTGTATATGTTTAAATATGTGTATGTGGGTGTGTGGGTGTGTGGGTGCACGTGAACGTAGGTATGTGTATATACAGTTCTTTTCTAAGAAACCAAGGTACTTAACCATGCCTGTGAAAAAATAAATTTATAGTTCACAAAATCACTGCCTAGCCTCCAAACAACCTGCAAGATACAGATGAATTTGTATCATGCTTTTTCACATAGGACTCTATCGATAGGGATAAAATAGCAGTTATTGGACATTCTTTTGGTGGAGCCACAGTTATTCAGAGTCTTAGTGAAGACCAGAGATTCAGGTAAGAGAATGAGTCTCAGTTTTTGGAAGCGGGGGGAGTGATAACACATGTGAGATAGAATTGATCAAATTCTTAGTGAGGAAGAGATCCTTTGGAATTCACAGGTTTGTTCTTTTGCCTCCATAAAGTCCTCCATATGAATTTTCCTAAACAGAAACCATCTACTTCTCTTGCTATTGAAAACTCTTCCCATCTCTCAATATTTTTCCTCATTATTATTTATCTGCTCAAGGGCTTATTATTTTCATTTGGAAGTTTAGCTTTATATATACGTATTATCTGTGACGTAATGATTGTAATAATAATATTGTCATCTTATACTATTTTCTAGACTTCCCCAATAGGTAGGGCATTTTTTAATTAATTTTTTTCATCTTTAAGATGAAGTGTGGGCTAAAATTACGTAGTTATGTGGGTGGAAGTCAGGCCCCCAGTCTTCTAACTTGAAGAAATATTTTCTTTCTTGAACCATTTTATCCCAGATGGATGAGATCATGTAGAAACAACCATGTAGAAAGAGGGTAGGATCATTTGTGAAACTTCATCTCACATTTCTTACAATCTGTTTCAACATAAGGGGATTCTCTTCTTTCCTCCATTTAGCACATAAAAGAGAGTGTCCAAAAGGCTAAGAAACATAGGATAACTTACTTTGAAAAAGAAAATTAATTACAATTCATTTTCAAATGATATACTCCATAGGCTTTTCTTCAACACTCAGACACTCTTCCAGGTGAAGCATCTCTAAATATAAAGGAACGGGTCTAACTGCTACTCTGAAAGAGGTATAATGAGTACACGACAGTGTCCAGAAGGACTAGAAACACAGGGGCAATAGTGCATGTACTGTATTTTTTCAGATACCCCCCAAATTTGAAGAATTACAGTACTTATAATATTTTAAAATTTATCTTGAAAGATAACAAAAAATGAATAATTTTTTTAAAATATTATGTCTTTCTAAAGGTTGCAGTTCTTAAATGCCTCCTAAAGAAAATGATTGTATAATTACAAGTTTGCTACCTTATAAAGCTAATCATATCCCTTTCCCACAGTGAAGTATAATACCTCTTCAGCTCAGTGAGATAACCCATAATGATCTGGTGCGTTGTGTGTCTCTGAATCCTTGCATTATTAGAAATTCCTGTATCTGGGCCAGTGTGTAACCAGACTTCTTTGATCAGGTGCGGTATCGCCCTGGATGCATGGATGTTTCCAGTGGGTGATGAAGTATATTCCAGAATTCCTCAGCCCCTCTTTTTTATCAACTCAGAACGATTCCAATATCCTTCTAATATTATAAAAATGAAAAAATGCTACTTACCTGATAGAGAAAGAAAAATGATTACAATCAGGTAAGTATCAGTAAGTGACGTATTACATCATCTGAAACAGAAACTCGAAACTTGGATAAACAAGTAACAGATATCATTTGGTTGCTACTCTAGAATTATTCAATTTGTTGTTTAGACTTGGAATAAGGGAGAATATTAGATAATCTCAGTTTCCAAGTGCATTGAGACTTACTCTTTTTAAAATGCAAATTTTTGAGTAGTGTTAATATACTATTAACTATGTTAATATGCAATACAGCACGTGCTGATACTTAAAGTTTGCATCAGGATACATGCTACTTTTATCTAAATATAAGAGCAAGCCTATACATTTTTAGGGCTGGGATAGGGGGAAGTATTCCATCAGTAAGCTAGGCTAAGAACTCTTTAGAAAAAAAGTAAGATCATCTGTTGAGAACTGCAGTGTGTTTATCTGTTTGGTAAGTAGATGAATTTATAAATTCTCAAAAGCTATAATAGAGTCCCTTCAAGGGTCAGCAACATGCTTATATCGTGGATATGAAAAAGAACTCCCAATAGCGTTTTGAACTCACAATGAGATGTTACAAAGCAAAGACTGAGCTCCTTCCTCTTCTATCTGAAACCTGATTTACTTAGAAGGGCACAGAAGAGGTGGCAAGAAGGAAACACACACAGTAAAGGCAGTAAACACTCCCAGGACAGAGAATGGAGTACTCTTTTCCAATTAAGGTGGTCAGAAAAGGCTGCTTAGAAGAAATGGGGGTAGAATTGGGTCTTGAAGGATCAAGAGACATTATTATTATTTTTTTTAAAGATTTAATTTTATTTTTTTTGGTTGTGTTGGGTCTTTGTTGCTGCGCGTGGGCTTTCTCTAGTCGCGGTTAGCAGGGGCTACTCTTCGTTGCGGTGCGTGCACGGGCTTCTCATTGTGGTGGCTTCTCTTGTTGTGGAGCATGGGCTCTAGGCGCGCGGGCTCAGTAGTTGTGGTGCACGGGCTTAGTTGCTCCACGGCATGTGGGATCTTCCTGGACCAGGGATTGAACCCATGTCCCCTGTGTTGGCAGGCGGATTCTCATCCACTGTGCCACCAGGGAAGTCTCTCAAGAAACTTTAGATAGATGGTGAGGAAGGATCTAGATATTTAAGGTAAGGATGTCAACTTAGCTTATCGGTATGTGGAAGTCTATTTAATGCTAAAGCAGAAATATTACAGAACACCCTACCTTCCTTATTGGCTATCACTCTCTGTTTTTTCCCTTCTCTGCTAGAAAGAAGAGCTTGTACTTAATATTCCCTGTCCTTACATCCATTTACTCTGACTTCTGCAGTCTGTCTTCCTGAACCGCCACCAGTGAGCTGAAAATGGCCCCACTGAGGACACAGGAGTTTCAGTCGCCTATTGGCAGCCTCAGCCTCTCTCTCTGCATCCCCCCCCCCAACTGTTGACTACCCCCATTTCTCCTCCATTGGGTACACTAACCCCACTCTCTCCTGCTTCTCACATCCTGTAGATGGATTCCTCCCTTTCTCCCCCACCCTCTCCTCCTCTCAGGCCATCTCTCCACTGTTGGTGGCATCCGGGGTTCTGCTCTCAGCTCTGCCGTGACCCTGCCTCTATTTACCTTCTTTATACTTTTGACTCTCAAGTTTGGATTGGGATGTGGGGAAGAGTGAGCAGAGTCTGGGCCTCGGTTTTGCGTGGAGATACCTAAAAGAATGGTGGTTTGCTTATAAGCAGCAAAGTGAAGAGGAAAAATGGCATTGGGTGGGACTGGAAAGGTGTGTTTTAGCCTTGGGTAAAGATGTCTGGCCACAAATTAGAAAAGTATAGAATTTGTATATTATTAATGAAATCTATGGAGGAGATGAGACCACAAAGTGAGAAAAGAATTGGTCTAATAGAATCTTGAGGATTTAGGGGAAGAGCCAGTGAAGAACAGAGTAGTTCGGGCAAGGAGGGAAGATGCGATGTCAAGGGAAAAAAGAGGAAAAAAAATGCAAGAAAATCAAGTGTCACATGTCCCAGAGGTAGTAGAAAATGTGCGCTAAAAAATGGCCGTTCTGGGGAGGAGCTTCAAGATGGCAGAGGAGTAAGACGCGGAGATCACCTTCCTCCCCACAGATACATCAGAAATACATCTCCATGTGGAGCAACTCCTACAGAACACCTACTGAACACTGGCAGAAGACCTCAGACCTCCCAAAAGGCAAGAAACTCCCCACGTAGCTGGGTAGGGCAAAAGAAAAAACAAAGACAAAAGAATAGGGGGCTTCCCTGGTGGTGCAGCCTGTGCTCCGCGACGGGAGAGGCCACAACAGTGAGAGGCCCGCGACCTGCACCAGTGGGAGGGAGCTATGAAGGAGGAAAGGTTTCCACACGCTAGGAAGCCCCTTCGCGGGCGGAGACTGTGGGTGGTGGAGTGGGGAGGCTTCGGAGCCACAGAGGAGAGCGCAGCCACAGGCCGCGGAGGGCAAAGCGGAGAGATTCCCGCAGAGGATCGGCACTCACCAGCCCGAGAGGCTCGTCTGCTCACCCACCGGGGTGGGCGGTGGCTGGGAGCTGAGGCTCGGGCTTCGGAGGTCGGATCCCAGGGAGAGGACTGGGGTTGGCGGTGTGAACACAGCCTGAAGGGGTTAGTGTGCCACAGCTAGCCGGGAGGGAGTCCGGGAAAAAGTCTGGAGCTGCCGAAGAGGCAAGAGACCATTGTTGCGGGATATGCGAGGAGAGGGGATGCAGAGCGCCACCTAAACGAGTTCCAGAGATGGACGCGAGCCGCGGCTATCACCGTGGAGAGCAGGGACGGGCATGAGACGCTAAGGCCGCTGCTGCTGCCACCAAGAAGCCTGTGTGCGAGGACAGATCACCCTCCACACCTCCCCTCCCGGGAGCCTGTGCAGCCCGCCACTGCCAGGGTCCCGGGATCCAGGGACAACTTCCCCGGGAGAACGCACAGTGCACCTCAGGCTGGTGCAGTGTCACGCTGGCCTCTGCCGCCGCAGGCTCACCCCGCATCCGTACCCCTCCCTCCCCCCGGCCTGAGTGAGCCAGAGCCCCCTAATCACCCGCTCCTTTAACCCCGTCCTATCTGAGCGAAGAGCAGACGCCCTCTGGCGACCTACGCGCAGAGGCAGGGCCAAGTCCAAAGCTGAACCCCAGGAGCTGTGTGAACAAAGAAGAGAAAGGAAAATCTCTCCCAGCAGCCTCAGGAGCAGCGGATTAAATCTCCACAATCAACTTGATGTACCCTGCGTCGGTGGAAAACCTGAATAGACAACGAATCATCCCAAATTGAGGAGGTGGACTTTGGGAGCAATGATATATATATTTTTTTCCCTTTTTCTTTTTTTGTGAGTGTGTATGTGTATGCTTCTGTGTGTGGTTTTGTCAGTATAGTTTGCTTTTACCATTTGTCCTAGGGTTCTGTCCTTTTTTTTTTTCTTTAGTATAATTTTTAGCGCTTGTTATCATTGGTGGATTAGTTTTTTAGTTTGGTTGCTCTCTTCTTTCTTTCTTTTTTTTTTAATTACTTAAAAAACTTTTAATAACTATTTTTTATTTTCATAACTTTATTTTATCTTCGTCTTTCTTTTTTTTTCTCCCTTTTATTCTGAGCCGTGTGGATGACAGGCTCTTGGTGCTCCAGCAAGGTGTCAGGGCTGTGCCTCTGAGGTGGGAGAGCCAAGTGCAGGACATTGGTCCCCCAGAGACCTGCCAGTTCCACGTAATATCAAACAGTGAAAATCTCCCAGAGATCTAAATCTCAACACCAAGACCCAGCTCCACTCAATGACCAGCAAGCTCCAGTGCTGGACACCCTATGCCAAACAACTAGCAAGACAGGAACACAGCCCCACCCATTAGCACAGAGGCTGCCTAAAATCATAATAAGGCCACAGACACCCCAAAACACACCACCAGACATGGACCTGCCCACCAGAAAGACAAGATCCATCCTCATCCACCAGAAAACAGGCACTAGTCCCCTCCACCAGGAAGCCTACACAACCCACGGAACCAGCCTTAGCCACTGGGTGTGAACACAGCCTGAAGGGGTTAGTGTGCCACAGCTAGCCGGGAGGGAGTCCGGGAAAAAGTCTGGAGCTGCCGAAGAGGCAAGAGACCATTGTTGCGGGATATGCGAGGAGAGGGGATGCAGAGCGCCACCTAAACGAGTTCCAGAGATGGACGCGAGCCGCGGCTATCACCGTGGAGAGCAGGGACGGGCATGAGACGCTAAGGCCGCTGCTGCTGCCACCAAGAAGCCTGTGTGCGAGGACAGATCACCCTCCACACCTCCCCTCCCGGGAGCCTGTGCAGCCCGCCACTGCCAGGGTCCCGGGATCCAGGGACAACTTCCCCGGGAGAACGCACAGTGCACCTCAGGCTGGTGCAGTGTCACGCTGGCCTCTGCCGCCGCAGGCTCACCCCGCATCCGTACCCCTCCCTCCCCCCGGCCTGAGTGAGCCAGAGCCCCCTAATCACCCGCTCCTTTAACCCCGTCCTATCTGAGCGAAGAGCAGACGCCCTCTGGCGACCTACGCGCAGAGGCAGGGCCAAGTCCAAAGCTGAACCCCAGGAGCTGTGTGAACAAAGAAGAGAAAGGAAAATCTCTCCCAGCAGCCTCAGGAGCAGCGGATTAAATCTCCACAATCAACTTGATGTACCCTGCGTCGGTGGAAAACCTGAATAGACAACGAATCATCCCAAATTGAGGAGGTGGACTTTGGGAGCAATGATATATATATTTTTTTCCCTTTTTCTTTTTTTGTGAGTGTGTATGTGTATGCTTCTGTGTGTGGTTTTGTCAGTATAGTTTGCTTTTACCATTTGTCCTAGGGTTCTGTCCTTTTTTTTTTTCTTTAGTATAATTTTTAGCGCTTGTTATCATTGGTGGATTAGTTTTTTAGTTTGGTTGCTCTCTTCTTTCTTTCTTTTTTTTTTAATTACTTAAAAAACTTTTAATAACTATTTTTTATTTTCATAACTTTATTTTATCTTCGTCTTTCTTTTTTTTTCTCCCTTTTATTCTGAGCCGTGTGGATGACAGGCTCTTGGTGCTCCAGCAAGGTGTCAGGGCTGTGCCTCTGAGGTGGGAGAGCCAAGTGCAGGACATTGGTCCCCCAGAGACCTGCCAGTTCCACGTAATATCAAACAGTGAAAATCTCCCAGAGATCTAAATCTCAACACCAAGACCCAGCTCCACTCAATGACCAGCAAGC
This sequence comes from Physeter macrocephalus, assembly GCF_002837175.3. NCBI lineage: Eukaryota > Metazoa > Chordata > Mammalia > Artiodactyla > Physeteridae > Physeter > Physeter macrocephalus. Next base: position 79,499,503 of record NC_041231.1, on the reverse strand, counting down.
TCCAGTGCTGGACACCCTATGCCAAACAACTAGCAAGACAGGAACACAGCCCCACCCATTAGCACAGAGGCTGCCTAAAATCATAATAAGGCCACAGACAC
>NC_041231.1:79497784-79498720 GCF_002837175.3 Physeter macrocephalus | reverse complement strand
CAACACAATAAATGAAATTAAAAATTCTCTAGAAGGGATCAATAGCAGAATAACTGAGGCAGAAGAACAGACAAGTGACGTGAAAGATGAAATATTGGAAATAACTACTGCAGCTCAGAATAAAGAAAAAAAATGAAAAGAATTGAGGACAGTCTCAGAGAACTCTGGGACAACATTAAACACACCAACATTTGAATTATAGGGGTCCCAGGAGAAGAAGAGAAAGAGAAAGGGACTGAGAAAATATTTGAAGAGATTATAGTTAAAACTTCCCTAATATGGGAAAGGAAATAGTTAATCAAGTCCAGGAAGCACAGAAACTCCCATACAGGATAAATCCAAGGAGAAATACGCCAAGACACATATTAATCAAACAATCAAAAATTAAATACAAAGAAAAAATATTAAAAAGCAGCACGGGAAAAACAACAAATAACATACAAGAGAATCCCCATGATGTTAACAGCTGATCTTTCAGCAGAAACTCTCCAAGCCAGAAGGGAGCGGCAGGACATATTTAAAGTGATGAAGGGGAAAAACCTACAACCAAGATTACTCAACCCAGCAAGGATCTCATTCAGATTTGATGGAGAAATTAAATCCCTTACAGACAAGCAAAAGCTAAGAGAATTCAGCACCACCAAATCAGCTTTACAACAAATGCTAAAGGAACTTCTCTAGGCAGGAAACACAAGAGAAGGAATCGTAATAGGAACATACGTATCGATAATTACCCTAAATGTAAATGGATTAAATGCTCCAACCAAAAGACACAAGCTTGCTGAATGGATAATCAAAAAATACCTAGAAACAAATGACAATGAAAACACAATTACCCAAAACCTATGGAATGTAGCAAAAGCAGTTCTAAGAGGGAAGTTTATACCAATAAAATCCTACCTTAACAAACAAGAAACATCTCAAATAAACAACCTA
>NC_041231.1:79496084-79497774 GCF_002837175.3 Physeter macrocephalus | reverse complement strand
AGCTTGCTGAATGGATAAAAAAACAAGACCCGTATATATGGTGTCTACAAGAGACCCACTTCAGACCTAGGGACACATACAGACTGAAAGTGAGGGGATGGAAAAAGATATTCCATGCAAATGGAAATCAGAAGAAAGCTGGAGTAGCAATTCTCATATCAGACAAAATAGACTTTAAAGTAAAAACTATTACAAGAGACAAAGAAGGACACTATATAATGATCAAGGGTTCGATCCATGAAGAAGATATAACAATTGTAAATATTTATGCACCCAACATAGGAGCACCTCAATACATAAGGCAAATACTAACAGCCATAAAAGGGGAAATCGACAGTAACACAATCATAGTAGGGGACTTTAACACCCCACTTTCACCAATGGACAGATCATCCAAAATGAAAATAAATAAGGAAACACAAGCTTTAAATGATACATTACACAAGATGGACTTAATTGATATTTATAGGACATTCCATCCAAAAACAACAGAATACACATTTTTCTCAAGTGCTCATGGAACATTCTCCAGGATAGATCATATATTGGGTCACAAATCTAGCCTTGGCAAATTTAAGAAAATTGAAATCATATCAAGTATCTTTTCTGACCACAACGCTATGAGACTAGATATCAATTACAGGAAAAGATCTGTAAAAAATACAAACACATGGAGGCTAAACAATACACTACTTAATAACGAAGTGATCACTGAAGAAATCAAAGAGGAAATCAAAAAATACTTAGAAACAAATGACAATGGAGACACGACGACCCAAAACCTATGGGATGCAGCAAAAGCAGTTCTAAGAGGGAAGTTTATAGCAATACAATCCTACCTTAAGAAACTGGAAACATCTCGTATAAACAACCTAACTTTGCACCTAAAGCAACTAGAGAAAGAAGAACAAAAAACCCCCAAATTTAGCAGAAGGAAAGAAATCATAAAGATCAGATCAGAAATAAATGAAAAAGAAATGAAGGAAATGATAGCAAAGATCAATAAAACTAAAAGCTGGTTCTTTGAGAAGATAAACAAAATTGATAAACCATTAGCCAGACTCATCAAGAAAAAAAGGGAGAAGACTCAAATCAATAGAATTAGAAATGAAAAAGGAGAAGTAACAACTGACACTGTAGAAATACAAAGGGTCATGAGAGATTACTACAAGCAACTATATGCGAATTAAATAGACAACCTGGAAGAAAGAGAAATTCTTAGAAATGCACAACCTTCCAAGACTGAACCAGGAAGAAATAGAAAATATGAACAGACCAATCATAAGCACTGAAACTGAAACTGTGATTAAAAATCTTCCAACAAAGAAAAGCCCAGGACCAGATGGCTTCACAGGCGAATTCTATCAAACATTTAGAGAAGAGCTAACACCGATCTTTCTCAAACTCTTCCAAAAGATAGCAGAGGGAGGAACAATCCAAAACTCATTCTACGAGGCCCCCATCACCCTGATACCAAAACCAGACAAAGATGTCACAAAGAAAGAAAACTACAGGCGAATATCACTGATGAAAATAGATGCAAAAATCCTCAACAAAATACTGGCAAACAGAATCCAACAGCACATTAAAAGGATCATACACCATGATCAAGTGGGGTTTATCCCAGGAATGCAAGGATTCTTCAATATAGGCAAATCAATCAATGTGATACACCATATTAACAAATTGA
>NC_041231.1:79495516-79495710 GCF_002837175.3 Physeter macrocephalus | reverse complement strand
AAGAAGTAAAGCTGTCACTGTTTGCAGATGACATGCTACTATACATAGAAAATCCTAAAGATGCTACCAGAAAACTATTAGAGCTAATCAATGATTTGGGTAAAGTAGCAGGATACCAAATTAATGCACAGAAATCTCTTGCATTCCTATACACTAATGATGAAAAATCTGAAAGTGAAATTAAGGAAACACTC
>NC_041231.1:79494182-79494500 GCF_002837175.3 Physeter macrocephalus | reverse complement strand
GGAGAGGGTGTGGAGAAAAGGGAACCCTCTTGCACTGTTGGTGGGAATGTAAATTGATACAGCCACTATGGAGAACAGTATGGAGGTTCCTTAAAAAACTAAAAATAGAACTACCATATGACCCAGCAATCCCACTCCTGAGCAAATACCCTGAGAAAACCATAATTCAAAAAGAGCCATGTACCACAATGTCCATTGCAGCTCTGTTTACAATAGCCAGGACATGGAAGCAACCTAAGTGCCCATCAACAGATGAATGGATAAAGATGTGGCACCAAAATATATCCAATGGAATATTACTCAGCCATAAAAAGAAAC
>NC_041231.1:79470551-79494113 GCF_002837175.3 Physeter macrocephalus | reverse complement strand
CGTATGCTAACACATATATATGGAATCTAAGAAAAAAAAAAAGGTCATGAAGAACCTAGGGGCAAGATGGGAATAAAGATGCAGACCTACTAGAGAATGGACTTGAGGATATGGGGAGGGGGAAGGGTAAGCTGGGAAAAAGTGAGAGAGTGGCATGGACATATATACACTACCAAATGTAAAATAGATAGCTAGTGGGAAGCAGCCGCATAGCACAGGGAGATCAGCTCGGTGCTTTGTGACCACCTAGAGGGGTGGGATAGGGAGGGTGGGAGGGAGGGAGTCGCAAGAGGAAAGAGACATGGGGATATATGTATATGTATAACTGATTCACTTTGTTATAAAGCAGAAACTAACACACCATTGCAAAGCAATTATACTCCAATAAAGATGTTAAAAAAAAAGGCCATTCTATTTGATGTTAGGCTGTTGGTGAATTTCAAGTCCATCAATAAGGGATATTTATGAGGTGCTTACAGTTTAAATACTACAACACAAAATTTTGTTTGTCTATCTTTTAACCTACTTAATCCAAGGCTTAAATGCAAAGTGTTTTTGCCCAACAGCAAATAGATATCCAGTTAAGTGTGGTGGTAAGGGGGCAGGATTCTGGCTCTGAGTTCAGGGACCCTCAACATATAAAACATTCCACCTACTCAAATTGAAAGTAATCATGTCCTCTACAAAGCTGGAATCATCTCTTCTAAAACCAAGATGCCAAGAAAGACAGGAATCTTTGCCTCATTGATCTAGAGGGGAGGAAGAATATATGCTCTAGGACCCCTAAATGAACAGCTTTGTGACCCTCAAGTACATCTAAGGAGATCAAATCTACAAGTTTTGTTTCCTTGATTTTCATAAATAGGCCAACCAGGCCAGCATCTTTCCTGCACCGCAACTTCGGAAATAATTTTGTCCAACAAAGTGATTTGTAAATGTCTTCTTTCTCTTTCAGGGGTTCAGTCCATCAGAATTTTGTTGACTTCACTTTTGCAACTGGCAAAATAATTGGCTACATATTCACACTGAAAGGAGAAATAGATTCAAATGTAGCCATGGGTCTTAGCAACAAAGCTTCGTTAGCATTCTTGCAAAAGCATTTAGGTAAGAAAGGGATCTTCTTTCCTGACATAAATCAGATGATTCTCAGGAAAAAACTATCTATCTTAACTGTGCATGAGTCCCATTTTGACTGTTCCCAGTTGGTTTACAATGGAACACTGTAGTCACTCCATTTGAAAACAATTTAATTTTGCTGCTTTGCGTACTATGTGTCACAGGCAGCAAACCTACCTGTTAGAGCTAATAGTCTTTCTGTGAAGGCTGGGGCGGATTTCCATGCGGAGGATTCGGACAGCATAGTTCCTCAATCCCATCTCTCATTCAGATGTTGCAGCCACACAGAGCTCACACAGAGCCCCTTGCCTCCATAATGGCGACACAGTGTGGGTCGTTTGTGAGGCTAGGGTGCCACCTAGAGGCACTGAACTGTTTAACACTTTCCAAAGTTGAATATGTTTAGTGACATTTGTATTTTACAGGACTTCAGAAAGATTTTGATCAGTGGGATTCTTTAATTGAAGGGGAAGATGACAATCTTATTCCAGGAACCAACATTGACACAACCAACCACCATACCACCCTGCAGAACTCTACAGGAACAGAGAAGCCGAATTCAGATTAAAAGAGCTTTTTAAAAAGTCTTGTTTAAAAACTGTCTGAAAGTGTGTGTGTGTGTGTGTGTGTATGATTTTAATGTATTTTCTCAAATAACTCATATTTGAAGATGCAGGCTATACCACAATAGTGATTGAAGCTTGGATTAAGATTTTTTTTTTCCTTTAAATGTAAAGAAAGACTGCTACATATAAAAATCATATCAGCCTAAATTTTAGTTTTACTAAAGTGATCCTTTCTCGGTGTCACAATAAAAAACTGATTTTACATTACTTTAATGGACAAGTATATTAAAACAGGCATCATGCCATTGAAAATGTGTTACAATCACCTAACACTCCCTAAAAACATAATAAAAACAGATTTTCTTGCCTCTTTTTTTTTTTTCTATTATAAGCAGTAGAATTGAGTTTTAGCAACATGGTCTTCTGGGTGGGATTTGGTAGCACTTCCCCTTGACCTTGGGTCATGGTAAGAGAAATCAGGCCAAGCGGATAATAAAGCCATTGCTTGGGCTTCCCTGGTGGCGCAGCGGTTGCGCGTCCGCCTGCCGATGCAGGGGAACCGGGTTCGCGCCCCGGTCTGGGAGGATCCCACGTGCCGCGGAGCGGCTGGGCCCGTGAGCCATGGCCGCTGGGCCTGCGCGTCCGGAGCCTGTGCTCCGCAACGGAAGAGGCCGCAGCAGAGGAAGGCCCGCGTACCACAAAAAAAAAAAAAAAAAAAAAAAAAAAAAAAATAAAGCCATTGCTTTACCGGGGGATGGGTGCGCCTGCACAATTTCAATATAATGACTAAACGGGGAACGGATGGGGGTAAGAATATTGGTGACAAAGCAAAGGCAGCAGATTAAAGCAAGTTGGTAATTTGTTTGCATTTACTTTAATGGTTTACCTCTGAGGCACTCTATTTACTAAAGAAAGGTGCATATGATTCCAGCCATCACACATTAAATCACTGATTCACCCGAAGGCTGCAACAGATAAGAAAGGACATAATTTTAACTGCCTCATTTTCCACTAATTTTATTGATATTTAATGAATTTTTAAATTTTATATGTAGTAGTGGGAGGGGAAAAGCACAATAAATGGAGGTAAAAAGATAGCTGAAAGATTTGTGCACTTAAGTTTCTGGGAGTCATGGAAAATGTGTTTTGTTTCCCAAGGGGTATAAACATTTCTGCCCCTCATCAGTTAAGTATATTTTGGTCTAAGAATGGTCTTGTTCCTATGAATTCTCCATAATTAAGTTTAATTAAAGCCTGTGTGGACAAGGATAATCAGTACTTAGTAAGCAAGCCTGGTTAACTATTCTATCCTTATTCCTTTTGCCCAGTTAATAAGTAACTGTGTTTTCTGATTTGGCACTCAGGCCTATCTTAATGTTTTAATGTGCAAAGACACTCATTTTGAGAAATATGATTTCTCCTCTAACTGTTCAGATTAAACATTTTTAAATAGAGAGTTAAACTGCTTAGCATGAAGCTGATGGCTTTCCATAATCCGACCCTAATGCATCTTCTCTGACCTTTTCTCCCAGTAATTAATTCACAACTATATCTCCTACATGAATGAGCCAAATGTGTCTAATCATTATCCCAGGAACAAGGAATATACTCATCAACCTCAATTACGTTTAATGCAGAACCCTCTCCTTTTTACGTGTTGAAATTATACCCAACTTTTAAGGTTCCTAATTCTCACTATTCCCATCAGGCTTCAGGGTCTCATGTTTCAAATACATACATCTTTTTCCCCATTCACATGTAGCAAACCTCCTTACTCATTTTAGAAATGGATAACCATTCCAATTGTACTGATGTCCCATTCAATAGCACCTCTTTAAAATCCTTTGTTGGTGGCACATGCTGATGCTGAAAGGAGAAAATAACTGCTGAAAGGATCCATCGAGTTAAAGTTTAAAAAATACAACCTACCATAGTGCATACTGAGTATCTTTTGGGGGAAAGAAGGAAATATTTATCAAATGCCTACTCCTTTTCTGGCACTTTACATATATTATTTCTAATCTTAAAAACACTGCAAGAAAGGTTTTATTAACCCCATTTTACAGATGAAGAAGGTCAAGACACAACAATGTTATAATAACCTACCCAGGTCACATATCTAGTAAGCAGCATATAGCTAAGATCTGTTTCCTAAAGATAGGACCTATACTTTGCATACTACCACTTATGCAAAACCATGTTTTAAAAGCATGGGCTTTGAAGTTAGATGGGTCTAGGTTTGATCAAGCCTCCGAGATTTGCTAGCTCTTTGACATTAGGCAAATTATTTATCTTCTCTAAAAAGCTTCAATTGTCTCACCTATAAAATGTGGATAACATTAATATGCACCTCAGAATCAAGGATTAAATGAGAAAATGCATTTAAAGTACCAACTGAGTGATTAACACATAAAAGCTAACATTTAATATTACTATGTTTCCCCCAATTGTAGAATGGTGGTTCGTTCCATGACTATAGATATTCCAGAACCACAGATATTTCCTTTTTAATGAAATGACACCACTATACTTTTAAGGACAAACTTTATTCAAATCTTGTGTCATATTAGTATACTTCTAAATTCAAACAGAATATTAGTCAAAACTAGACAGAAAGGCAAAGCTTCAGAAAGAAAACAAAAATTTTGAAGGACTTACTGCTAACAAAGCCATCCTCCCAAGTAGCATCATATAATATGCTTGTCATAAACCTATAATTTTCTATTTTAAACACTATATTCAGAAGAAACCCAAATAGTTTTTTTTTTGCAGTGTGAGTAATGTGTTAGCAAATTGTTTAGCAAAATAAATCCAACTGATTAGAAAGATAATACATTTAAAGGGAGAGGAAAGATCCCAGCTCCGTATATGCAGAAATAGCACTATAAATACACTACACAGGCAGCCTGAGATCTGTTTTGTTTTGGACACATATCAAGCTTTTCTGAAACGACAACTTCTTATGATTATGTGCCCTCAATTTTCTGAAATATTCTGTTGGTCTGGGCGAGGTAGCACTTGTTTAAGAGCAGCTTCTGACTGACAGGCCACGTTTATGGACGCAGTTAAATCTCTATCATCTCCAGACCTCTTTTCTGAAACAAGATGAGAAAAACCTCAAGTTGAGAAAGAAACATAAAAATAAGAAATGTGTGTGTGTGTGTGTGTGTGTGGCGTGGGGCCATGCTGCAGCATGCAGGACCTTAGTTCCCCGAGCAGGATCAAACCTGTGCCCCCTGCAGTGGAAGCACCGCGTCCTAACCCCTGGACCGCCAGGGAAGCCCAAGAAAATTCTTTACATGGGTGCTACCATGACAAAATTAATGTCCTCTAAAAATGGGGAGAGGGAAGAGATGAGCATTCTAATTACTACAGGGAATTATTCCGACTGACATGCTTTTTTAAAATATTTTGGTCCTCACATTGTACCTATTATCATATAAAACTTCTCGAAAAAGGTTATGAAATTGGCATATTTTATATTTTTCTAGGATGATATTTGGTAAGGCTGATAACCAATTCGTTCTTCTCTTTCCTTAGTGCGTATTTTTCACATAATACTAAAGTCACCAAAAGCTGATTTCATTCTCCATGTGCCTCAATCTAAGAATCAGTGTGCTACTTACAAACAAGATCATGCAATAACCAGGAACATCCCAAAAACGGAATTATCATATACACTAAAAATCTCAAAAGAAATTCCAAGAGATTATTTAACAAAGATCATTTGAACATCTGAGCTAACAGAAAAAATCCTTTAAAATATGAATTTATCATACACCTTCAAGATTAATTCAATCAACAAATTCCCTGTATTTCAAGAAATCCTCTTCTTGTTTACTTATCACCATTTTTAGCTGAAGTGGTTTTTATTTTCCTACTGCTAACATCCAAGGCAATGGATAAACCATTTTTATTTGAGGGATTCAGGGTAATCGTACCTTAAAGACTTGGCAATTCTGGTTGGTAAAAGTATTTTGTTTTAAAAACACAAGTTACCTTTGACCACAGTATCATCCAATGACAGGCAGTAAAGATCTTTTCCCACTGTCCGGAATACAGCCTAACAAAAGAAACCTTTGGATTACTACCACTTCTTTATTATAAATACAAAATAATTAAAATCAGAAAGGGGACCATAGATACACCAGAAAAAATGTTAACAACAAAAAGTAATCCTATTAAGACTATGCCAATTTGATTTTATAATGAAGTATAACGTCAAGTATATTTTCTATTCTTCAAATACCCATTTATCTGGACTATCTCCACTGTAGCATTCCATGCAGGGACTAAAGTGTCCTTTTCCAATTTTCAGCTTTCAAGAGGTGAAGAAGGTCAATGATTTTTTTACAGTGAACAAATTCAATGACCTAAATGTCCAACAAGAGGAGAAATGGTTTAATGAATCATTGTCCAGTAATGTCGTGTAATATTATGCAGCTATGGTCTTCTGGTTGCAGCCAAGATGGAGTAAGCTGACTTACACTGATTACAATGGAAAATTCTGGAAAGAATACAAAAAGCAACTACCTGAGCCTTCTGAAAAGTAAATGTAAAGTAAAAGTAAAAGTAAAAACTTGAATAACGACCCAAAACAGGGGTGAGTTTCACAGGATTGTTGGGTTTTTTTGTTTGTTTGTTTGTTTTCTCTTTTTTTCTTCCTTTTCTCCTGTTTTTTGACCAGATGTTGGGCCAAATCAGAGCTGCCAGGCTGGGGTGGGCAGCAAAACTGAGCAAAATCCCCTCTTTCTAGCCAGTGGAGTGGAGAAAGAGGCCCCAAATACTAAAGGGTGGGGCGTGGGGGGGAAATCCCTTCACTGTTTTTCTTTTTTTCTGCACAGCAGTCACAGTGCAGGCACCTACAAATCTGAGGGAATACGCTGGCCAGTGGATTGAGGAAAACGGCCCTTTGTTATCTGAAGAGTCGAGAGGCAGGGGGTGGGGTGCGGGGTTTTCTCTCTCTTTTCTCTATCTGCTTCACGCCTGAGGCAGGCCTGTCAAACAGAGCTGCCTGATCAGCACCCAGGGAAACACTGGGAGAAGCATGCTTTCTGGCCAGAGGACCAGGAAACGGGGCCCCTGGGGGCTGAATAAGAGAGGAGCCTTGGAGCCTCAAAGTATGGAGGAAATCTCAGAGAGGAAAGGAATTGGAAAATTTGAACCCCTAATATTACATGTGAACCTAAGGTCATCCCGAACGATGCAAATGCAGAACAGTATCAAGAAAAGAAAAGCATAGCTAAGTCTTTAACCCCTGAGTGACTGTATAAACCTCTGCCCAAGTTCTAGACTAACCCCTCCGTGTCTTATGCCCTGGGCATACCCAAACATTATAGCAAAGATGTTGAAGACTAAACTGACACTGGAACCACCAAACACAGAGAGAGAGAGAGAGAGAACTTGTGGTATGAACCTAATCAGGTTGACCACCTGCTAAAACAAAAACGTTAACATTTTCCAGAAGATTTTAACAGCCTCCAAAGTCTTACAACATCATATTCAAAACATTCAGAATATAATCCAAAATTACTCAACATACAACGAACAAGGAAAGGCTAATCATTTCTTAAGACAATTAGTAGAGGAAAACCCTGCCATGACGAGATACTGGAACTACCAGATACAGATTTTGTAGCAAGAAGTTCAACAAACTGCAAACAGGATAAACTCAAATGTCTAGACATACCATAACAGCATGGGAGATTGCCTACCGTATAATCTTAAATGAAGAACACAGAATATAAAACTGTACAATGAAATCAACCATGTTCAAAATATGTAGATGATATATTTATATTCCATATAAACAGAAAGATTATTCAAGAAAACCAAACTCATCAGTCCATTTGCCTTTGGAAGGATGTATTACAGGTGATTGATACTTCCTCTTTTTAACTTTGCCATATTCCCAGATTTTCTGCATCAAACGTATTTCATAAAGGTCACAAATGCCAAACAATTTTCCTTTTTTTAAATCCCAAAATGAAAATCAATGAGTAAAACATTAATAAGAGATACTGGGCATAAAATCTAGAAACATTGCGTTATTGCTATTTTCCACTGTTATTATTACAATAGTAGTATTTTTTCCTCTATTATTCCTAAACACAAGGGCTTTGGAAATAGTTCCAGTCACCTTTCAAAATGAAAGAGAACACTCTCATTAATTACTATTTACATAAACCCATACCTCACATGGACTCTTATCCAATTTGGGTATACCATTCCAGACATTCTCAGGGTTCACTACCTCTTCCATACCATTTGAAAGGTTCAAAACCTACAGGAGAAAAAAAAATAGTAAAAACTGGTCATTCCAAAAGCTGTAACTGATTTATGTACCACAGCAACCGTTTTTAAAATGAAATACTTTAAAAGGTAGTTAAATGATTTTATTGAACATCAATATTACATTTCAACTCAATGGTACTTCAGTTCAAAACACGTACGTTGAATATCTATGCCTAGAGATCAAAGGCATAAAATTTAGATCTCAAGAAGTTCAAAATTTGGTGGAGAAACAGACCACTAAGCAGACAATTACAATACAGTGTAGGAAGTACAGACTCCTGCAATAGGAGGTATAGGAATACAATACAGGTATAAAGCTTTTGTTGGCGGGGGACAGAGAGGAGTGAAGAGATGCAGAGATTTAGAAAATAATGCTAGTGAATGCTTCCTGGAAGAGGCAATGGCTAATCTTTTAAAGATAAGTGGAAATTAACCAGTTTGGGAAGGGGACAGAATACAGGCAAATAGAACTGCATTGTTAACTATATCAAAGAAGCCAAACACAAGAGTATATATAAGAGAAATCAAGCAGTATGGTGTTCATCTAATATAAGATACAAAACCCAAAGGAGTAAGACCTAAGGCTGGAGAGGTACATGGATGCTCAACCCCAGAGAACCTCCTGTGGCACGTTAATGACTTTTCTAGACTTGAGGATCTCAGATTTTCATGGTGCAAGAGTATACGTTACTGGTCCTTCCCCTGGAAATTCTCAATCAGCCAACCAGGACAAGGTCCAGGAATCTATCAATACATTTAAGAAATGTGCCAGGTGATTCTGATTAAGGTGGTTTTCAGACCACGGGAAAAACACAGTCTACTGGAGGTTTCCAAGAGGTTTTCCACAAGCGAATGATGGAGTCAGATTTGCATTTGACAAACTTCACACTGGCAGTGTGGAGAATCAACTGAATAAAGACTAGAAGTAAACCAATAGAAGGTTATTAGAGGTATCCAGCTGTGAAACGAGAGACTTAATCAACACAGTGGCATTAGGTATAAAATTTTTTAACTAAGAGATAAGAAGTGGAAAGTGCAGAACTCAGTGACTGATAGATAGGATTTAGGAAGTAAGGCAGATGAAAGAGCCTTGGATGCTTATATATGAACTTTTTAAATGATTTTTGCACTGCATCAAATTATCAGGGGGAATGAGCAGGTAAATAATCTATTCAATTGGATTTTCTAGTCTGATAAAGTTTGGTAAAATTTCCTTAACAATCTGCAAGTACATTTTGAGACAAAGTACTTCAGTTTTACATACCCTTGTGCCTTCTTCAGCTATTTCCAAAATCTCACATTTAGACCACGTGTTTCTTAGACTTGACCACACAGCACATTTGGATCCGACAGTAAATCCTTTCAGAGTGTAGGTGTTCTCTGGTTGAGCTGCCAAATTGAATAGAGCAAGACTCAATGCATACCTCTTAATTCCTTAAAGATATGCAAGCAAAGCATTTCCCTAACATGCATTTACTATTCTCATATCATCAATATCACATATGGTACAACATGTTCTAAGTCTCCCTCCCTCGATTTTATTTTTAAATTCTTCCAGTGGCCCTTCCCCTTATAATTCCTTACCACTCTCCTCAAAAAAACATGACCACGATGTGCTGTTTTTTTAAGGATGTGAATCTGATTTCTAACATTGAGAGTTGCTACTTAAAGCTGGCTATTATTGCCAGATGTAATGTGGTCTGTGGTTACAACAGTCATTTCTACAACAAAGCAGCATGGTACATACAAGTGAGCAGACATTTTTATCACAAAGCTGTTACTTATTATTAAAATCTGACAATGAGGACTAAAAATCCAGGGTGGTATTTAAATAAATTACCATACATCCACAGGATGGCATACTACAAAACTAAAATATTTTTGAAAGCATATTTAAGGGATTAAAACGCAGGATTCAACACTGTATGACAGTATGACCTCTAGTTAGTTTTTTAAACTGTATGTAAGTAGACACACACAGAAAGGGTGAGAAATGTCAGGAAGGAAGTATATACACCATCATAGCATTCACAGTGGCCATTTCTTGGTGGTGGAATTATGATGATTTTCATTCTCCTTAGTCTATTGTTTTCTCTATTTTGTACAATGGCTCAAATCTAATAATATAAAAATTGACACTTAAAAAGTCTAACATTGATTTTTAAAAACCCTAAAAGATAGCTATTTTGTGTAACTTTCAAATCTCATTAAGTAGCCAAGAAAATAGCCCCAAAATAATTTATAAAAAAGTTAATGAAGGGCTTCCCTGGTGGCGCAGTGGTTGCGCGTCCACCTGCCGATGCAGGGGAACCGGGTTCGCGCCCCGGTCTAGGAGGATCCCACGTGCCGCGGAGCGGCTGGGCCCGTGAGCCATGGCCGCTGAGCCTGCGCGTCCGGAGCCTGTGCTCCGCAACGGGAGAGGCCACAACAGAGGGAGGCCCGCATACCACAAAAAAAAAAAAAAAAAAAAAAGTTAATGACAATAAATGTTCTCCAATATTTACGCATGGCTGTAAACTTCCTTGATTAATACAGTCTCCCTAACTCGGTTTTTTTAAGGGTTTCTAAACGAATGGCAAGGTATATGATGAAGCAAAACAGTTAATTCTTAAAACTGTGCTGAAATGATCCCTACTGTAAATGCATGCCTACATTATGCTTGGCAAAGGAACACTATATTTTTCAAAACTTACCAAAAAACATAACCTCTTGATTTTAGAGATGATTTGTTTATATTTTAAATGTGATTACTTTTTGGAGACACAGACTTGAAGCATTCTATTTTTAAAAGCAAAATTAATAATTCAGCATTTCACCCAGCATATAAAGAATTATTTTACGTTGATTTTACTACTTAACTACCCACGTTTAAAATACCCTTCATAAAATCCAAATCTGATTCTCTTCTCAGGTTTTAACCTTCCCTCCCCCAAATTAATATTTTAAAAATTCAAATAAGAATTATTCTCTTTTCTTTAAAACAAATATGTACTTTTCACTTAGTTAAGTAAAAGCAAATGGGAAAAAAACAACAACAGCAACAAAACCCGCACATACCCGAGACATGATCTGGTAAAGCGTGATTGTGTTTCCTTCTGGGTTCTTCTTCAGAAAACACAGAGTTCAACGATGACACGGCATCTCTAAACAGAGATGTATATTCTGTAAATACTTCTTTATAGATATTCATTTCAATCTGCATCTTGGCATAGCAAGTCTTTCTGTGCTGGCACAGCCTATGCTCATCAAAGCATTCCGCACAACTGGACCTTCTTGTGTCGTCAGCACACAGGGATTCTTGGGCTTTCTGACTAACTCTTAAAGACAAAGGGTTTATTTTGTCCTCTAGACACAGCTGGGCTGTAGGTAATTCTAGTTCAGGCTGTTTCTCGGCTTCACAGTTGAGGGGCAGTAGCCCTGGCAATGGTGGCAGGGTGGCCGCTGGGTCACAGCCTTGGGGAAGAGGCACAGACAGAGGTACCAGGCCCAGCTCTTCTTCCTCCTCATCTGCAACTAAGGAATGCTGCAATTCAATGGATTCCAGCTCCAGGAATTCTTTGGACTCATCATCAGGAGAAAGCTCCACCTCAAGGGAATTCAGTTCCAGTGCCTCCTTTGTTTCGGTGGCATGTGATAACAATGTGCTAAATCCTGTAATTAGGTATTTATCATCAGACTTTGCTTTGTCACCCAGATGGCACTCGACTTTACCTTCCAGCATCTCAGTGCCAATTTCATCTTTGCCTGGGTTTTCAAAAGTTTCAAAAATGTTATCAGTTTCGGGGTCAAAGAATTTACCTGGTTTGGTTTCAATGATGTTTAAGTCTTTGTCAATTCTTTCCAAGAGCTTACCTGTCTGTGATTCGACATAGAGTGCTTTCTCTTGTCCAGCTTTGCTACTTGATTTCTGAAGCCCAACATTGGGACTGAGGGACCCAAGAGCTCCCTTTACGTCTGGGCCATTTTTTTCATAGGGCAGGTCACAGTCACTCACACCAATCTTTGAATATTTCTTCATTTTCTCACTAATACTTTCGCCTTTGCTTTTCAAGTCAACGATGGCTAAAAGGATATCACAAACATCCCTTTTGATTTCTAATATTGTTATCTCCAAAATATCTTCTGTTACTATTTCATAAAAGTAGTCATTTCCCTCTTGAGGGCATGCACCTTCTGAAATATTAAATCCTGAGAGGCAACATGGAAAGGCTTGCATGGGAACTGCCAACAGTTCAGAAGGGATGTTCCAGAGGGCTTTGGGGTCCACACAGTCTTCAACGTTTCCAAAGTCCACAAGCCTGACAGACACAAGAGAATCTTCACAAATATTGGTGACAAGCGCCCTGTAGTAATGCCCGTCTTCTCTGTATCTCACTATGCAAGGATCTCCAATATGAGGGCAGGGGATGCAGCTTCTCCAAGCTGTCACCTGCTCTCCAGCAGTTTGTACTTCCACTTCTAAATACTGAAGTTTTTCTGTGTCCGCAAACTGACACCAAAAATATTCAGGTCCATCGATCACCGTGGCATAAGCTCGTATCATCTTCATCTTTGGATTATACCAGTTAAGAAATACAGAAGTGTCTACGTCTGTTTTGTTGACAGACTTTGAACAGGCACCTTTAAGTATTTGGGTAGAAAGTCCTATTTGAGATTTTTCACTGAAAGCATATCTGCTCATCATATCTTCTGCTATGATCCCATGTTCATCAGCAAGAATAACTTCCCATTTGTCTTGAAATTGAACAAATTCGCATCTTAGTTGAGCCTCCTCTGTCCTTCGGGAAAAGTAATGCATCATTTCCTTATGGTTTAAAATCTTAGGAGCTCCAAGACCCCTTAAGGAACAGTGAATGCACAGTCCGGGTAATAATGCATTAACAAGGTCAAGTTTGCCTACTGTGTTGGTGTGAACCACAGAAACATTGCCATAATCTATAAACTGCACAGAGAGAAGGTCATTGGGTTGTTGTTCCTTGACCACAGCACGATACCATAAATTATCTTCTGGGAAAACAGCACATATTATATCTCCTATTTGCAAAGGTGGACCTGCATAATATTCAGGTCTTGTTCTAGCAGTGTTTAACCTCTCTGAAAGATGATTAATCTCAGCCTCATCTTCTGTTAGTTGAACATAAAAGTCTGAAAGGTCATTTATATGAGAAACATACACAGTTGTTTTAAAGCCAGGCATTATAGTCTTCTGAGGGAACTCAGAAAATTTTAGAGGCAAACCTTTGTTACATGAATCTCCTATTTTTCTCTCTGGAAGAGTGGCTTCTAGTTTTGTGGCTTTCAAAGGGGGCGCAGCCGAACTTTCTAATTTCTTTTCTACTGGTAATGGATACACTTGATTATTTTTATTTGCCACAGAGTGCTGATATCGAGTGACTAAGTTTGTCTTCATTGAACTGCATACAAATTTGATGTCCTTACATGCTGAGCTAATCTTAGGTTTGTATGATTCTCCTAAGATCGCCAAACTGTCTGATTTGTTCTCTATTGATTTACTTAAATACTTTGTAGGTGACAACTTCACAGCTTCCTTTTTTGCTTCTAGAGTTTCAGTTGTAGAGAGGAGTGATTCATTTTCTTTTTTTCTTGTCCCACCTTTGGAACCCAGGAGTTCTAACTTCTCATTAATATTAGCATTAATTTGAATACTGTCATCATATAGTTCTAAAATCAGTCTTCCATCTGTATCTTTTGCTACAACCAAAGCCTTCAATGACTTATCTGAAATAGTCTCCTGAAACCACATTGTAACTTCTTCTGGTATATGATCAGGAATATCAGATAATGAACATTTAACGGCTTGCATGGGCAAAAGTAAGACATCATATGCATCGCTAGGTATTGGAAGCAGATCATCATTTGTTACCACATAAATATTCCCAAAATCAACAAAAAAGACTTTACTTGGTTCTTTTTCTATAATTATCCCCCTATACCAGTTTCCATCAGTATACCTGGCAAGGCACAATGTGCTGGGGACCAAGGGAGATGTTTTTAAATTCAGCAAAACTTTACTTAATTGTGTAATATGATATGACAACTGTTCTAAAATATTTGCATTTCTTCCCAGCTGGCAATAAAATGTCCAAGGGTCATCGACATGTGTTATATACACTGATTCTTCCCTTCCAATTTTCGTATCATGTGTAGAATAGTAGTAAGAACGGAGCTGAACAGAGGACTCCAGAGGCTTCTGAAGTTTTACTGGTCTTGCAAGTCTCTGTTCTACCAAAAAATGGCATGCACTCTGGAAAGGTGTTAGCAAATCCACGACATTAAACAGTTCTTCAACGTGAATGGAAGCCAAAGCAAATATTGTGCATTTTAATTCTAGATTGTCTTCCCATGCCTTATGCACAAATTCACTAAAAGCTTGGATTGCCTTTTCATCCCAAACAAAAGGATTGTGACCCGTTGGTTGAATTAAATTATAAAGGCTGCACCTAAAAGCTTGAACCTTAACCTTGAGAAACTCTTCACTAATTGAATAAATATTCTTCACAGATACTGCTTCTTCGTCTCCATAATCTACAAATATGACGTTGACATGCTCTGAAGATTGTGCCCCAGTAATCAGAGCTCTGGACCATTTTCCACTTGCTGTTCGTTTTGCCAAACAAGCAGGGGTGGTTCCCTGGTAGGGAGTAGCTGTATTCTTGCAATGGTCTTGAATACTACACATTAGCGCTTTAAATCCTTTTATGTTCCTGGTCAGCTGGCACCAGAAATAGCCAGGGTTTTCAACATGAGACACTTTGACTTCTACTGTACTTCCAACTTCTAGCTCCTCTTTACAAGAAGAGCCTGGCTTAATGTCCAAGAAATTCTGTACAAGAGGAGAATAAACAGACACTCTTTTCTCTTTGTCCTGTACAACTAGTCCAGTTGAAACGTTTGTCACAACTGTTGTGTCATTCACAGTTTCTGGAACAGCTGTAGTTTCACCCTCTCTCTTGACTTTGTGTTCTACTTCCTTCTTGGCAGAAGATATTTTGTTATTGTCTGCAGTAAAATGGTTTGAAACATACCCTGGAGAGTGGGCACTTATGCAAATATTTTCCTTTGTTTCAAATTCCTGATACTTGGCAAATCCAGCCTGAGCAATTACCTTACTAACATTTTCTTCCCCTGTTCTTGATTCATCAAGAATCTCAATAACATACTGACTATCCTGCTTATCAAGGACATGGATAACTAATTCTTTGTGGAGCACAGTCTTTTTAAAAAAGGAAATTGCCTCCTGGCTCCAATTTTTTCCCAAAGGCCAAATATCAGCCAGGGTGCACCTCAGGGCCAGTATTGGTAGCCGCCTAAACTGAGGGAGCAGCATTCTCACATCATGCAGGTCCATATTTTCTGAATTGCCCCGGTCAACAAAGAATACATCCACACTCTTGTCGTCTAATCGGGTGACCATAGCCCGATAATAGCCACTTTCTTTCCATTTCACACAGCAAAGGTCATCGGCTTCAGGTTTCAAAACAACACCATCCAGCTTACTGGCAGAGGCATAGAAACTGCACATTCTCCTCATCAATTTGCTGAAGGTGCCGTTGTGTTTCCTCAACCTAATCCAAAACTCAGAAGGATTTTTCACAAACTCCACCTGGGCATCATAGAAGGCGTTCATCTTTAACCTGATAGATCTCAAGGCTGGGAGTGAAATCTCTTCATCCACTTCTTCAGCAGAAGACTGAGACTGAAAAGCTGTTTCCAGTTCCTCCTCCCCGCCACCCTCCTCCTCCTCTATTCCCTGGCTCTGAAGGAATCGGTCAGCCAAGCAACAGGACTGCACTCCGAACACACAGTTAAGATTAATCCCATCTTCTCCATACAGGGTGACGTAATACACATGCTCAAAGGAAGAGTAAAATTCAATCTTTGCGTTCACTGCCTGGCCCAGAAACAGTGCCTTCAGGTCACCGACCTGTGACCGAGACCAGCCTCTGCCACCATCCCAGAGTCCGTACAAAGCGCAAGGGTACGTCACCACGGGCACTCGAAAATATTTGGGCAGCAAGTAGCGAAGGCTACTACAACTCACTAACTCCTTCCTTCCATAGTCCACATGAAGTACCTGGGCACAGCGCTGGGGCCGGAAAGTCTCAAGCAAGAGCGCTCTGTACCAATGTCCATCCAACCCGCAGGATGCGCACGGAGAGCCCGGCTTGTCTGGGCTCTCCTCCCTCTCCTCCCAGGTGGCACTGGTATAGTTCTCATCCCCTGTCCCGGGGGAACCCCTATATATCTCGGCCATGCTCTCAGAGAGGTGGTGGATCTCCTGCGAGAGGCTGCGGAGCTGGCAGTGAATGCGGTGGGGATGGCACACCTGGGTGACCACCATGGGCTCTGTCACGCCCAGCTGCAGCTGGGGGTAGAAGTAATCCAGGCCAGGCTGCTCCTGCTTGGGCGGGATTCGTGGGACGACAGGGGCCCCGGGGCCCAGGACAGCTGTGGTGGCTGAGAGGTAGCGCTTGAGCAGGGAGCGGAAAAGGCCGTCGGGCACCTGCCGGGCCAGGCCGAGCTCCTGCATCTGCTGGTACAGCTCGGGCACCTCCAGGAGGACCAGGCGGTGGCGCAGCAGCACGTCCAGGACCCGTCCGTGCATCTCCTTGCCCTGCAGGTTGCTAAGGAAGTCCACAGCGCTGGCAGCCCAGTGCTGGGGCTTGCCCCCACCCACGCCGCCGCCACCTGCAGGTACCAGGCCAGCCAGCACGCAGCCCAGCACCTCCGACGGCAGGTGGAAGAACTCGCTGCGCCCAGGCACCAGCGAGCCCGCGCCGGCTGTGACGGTGCGACCCTCGTCCAGCAGGAAGACGCGGCTCTCCTGCGCCTGCCGGCTGACCACGCGACCGCGGTGCCACAGCAGACCCGCCTGCACCAGGCACAGCTCGCCCGGCGAGGCCGAGGCACCGCCCAGCGCCCACGGGCCGTGCGCGGCCGCCGCCGCTTCCTGGATCTCCCGGCTCAGCCTCACGTACTCGTCCCGCCGCTCGCCCACCAGCCCCCAGAGCTGCACGGGGATCACCTCGGGCTGCACGTCCACGAAGGACACCCGCAGCACCAGCGAGGTCCCCGGCGTCGGCAGCCCCGGCGTCGAGCACATCTCTGCCGTGCCGCCCGGCCCGCGAAGCCCCCGCGCCGCTGGAAGGAGAGCCCCGCAGACTCGGGCTCGCAGGACACACGGACTGGGAAGGACACCAAGCCGGGCGTCCCCGCCGCAACGCCGCCTCCGGTACTCCCGGACTCGCGCTGACTGGTAAGACCCTACGGCCCGACCAACCGCCCACGGTTGCGCCGCCGCGCAGGCATTTGTAGCGCGAGGCGGCCCGGCTTCCGGCCGGGCGGTGGGGCGGAGCCGGCCCGCGGGGCGGCAGCGGGGACCGGTGCTGGGGGGCGCAGGAGGGGCCTCGAGGGCCGAGACGTGGCGGGATCCGGACGCCACCTGCCTCTTCTCAGAGCGCCTTCGACTCTGGAGCACGCAGGGAGCCGGCCGGGCCTGGGGCGGCGGCGAGGCCCAGACCACGCAGGGACCTCCTTTTCGGCGGTCCGGCTGAGACCGACGAAGCCCGGCGAGCCCGGTGCGGTGCTAGCCATTGCAGAACCGGGGAGAAGAAAGGGAGGCGCCCACCGCACGTTCTGGGCTTTGGGCCGGAATTCTCGGAGGCCCGGGGCTCTCCTGCTGCGGGCCGCGCGGGGGCGCTTGCGCCCCCGGGGCAGGGCGTTGGCTGTGTGCTCTCAGCGTTGTGGCCTCGAGCAGGTAGCTGACCGTGTCTCTTCTATGAACCTGTTTGATCGCCTGGATGGATGCAGTTGTGATAAGGGTTAAATTAAAGTATGAGAGTATATGAAGACTGTTAAATGTTTCTTTCCCCACGATTACCCAGTGTGAGTTTCTCTGCTCTTTCGTTTGCCCACTTTGCAGGCGTTTAGTCTTCATTTACGTACGGAGCTAGCACAGAACTGGGCTCAGAGAAGGAGGTCAAGAGTCATGGAAGAAACATGACTTCCAACGCTTGCTGTATCTGCTATGGCGGAGGGCCTCTTGGCTGGACTGTCGTTCTTTTTCCCACCTAAATCTTACCAAGGTAACCCTTAGGAGGCTCTGTTTGTCAACGGGAAGGGGAATGGAAAAGTGCAGGCAAACTAGGCGTAACTCCCAGAGTTACTACATTTGTGCTGAAATGTTTGTTCATTGGCGAAGTTAGGCACAGTCCTAGGGGTTTCTCATACTTTTCCACTTCACTTTTTCACATTTTGAAATGTCATCAAATTTAATAATAGGTGAAATCAAGACAGTGCTTAATATAACCCTGGCCTGACTGTGTAAATCTCAGTGTCTTCAGTCTATCCAGATTAGAGGTTGCCAGGTGCTTCCAAAGCCTCCCGTGCTTGCTATGCAGTTTCACATTGTGTGGCAGTTGTCTTTGATCACTCTGTCATCCCACCAGCTTGAAAGCGCCTTGTGGCAAGAACTGTTTGTTGCATTCCTGGAATCGAGCAGGGGGGCTGAGGCAATAAATACTCGCTGAATGAATATATGAAAGAATGATTTTGATTTCTCTAAAATGTTAGACTTTTACCTGATAAACTCATCCTAGAAAACTCAGTTCAATTTTCCAAATTTTCTCTAATGTTTTACATTAATAATGGAAGAAAAAGAAACATTTGGTTTAAACGCATCTAGCAAGTTCTAGCTCAAATGTCTCTTCCTCATGACTTTACTATTCCCAGGCAGAATTGATTATTCCCCCCTTTTAAATGCCTCTATTATATTATCTATCACATCTTGCGATTGTTTCCTTTTGCTCTGTTCTACCAGAGTGTGAACTTCTTGAAAGCAGGAACTCTTCTCATTTATTTTTGTATTCTCAATGCCCCGCACAGTGCTGGACTTTTGGTTAGCACACAATAAATGTTTAACAAAAAAAAAAAGTAGATAATCTGGCACTATATCCTTGATGATGGAAGGAAGGAGTTCATTATAAAATGGTCTTACTGTCATTTGGGATTGTTTGATCCAACATGGAATCATGATTTCAACTAATCTTCTATTTCAGTTCAAGCTGTGTAACCCAGCTCTTACAGAGACCACAGCTTTGTAGACAACAATCTAAGCAAATGACTTCTGTTTCCTGTTTAACTTGCCCCCCCACCCTTTTTCTGTAACTCAGAGCCTCTAATCCTCAATGTCAAGGTGTATCATGTAGCTGATGGGCTGATAGGAGCCATTCCTCACATCCTCCCAGATATTTCCAGTGTCCTGCCTCTGCTGCAACTGGGATAGGTAGCTTTACTTTGCTCTGTCTTGCTCTGCTGCTGGACAGGGATCTTTAAAAAATCAGACCATGGCACTGTGAAGATTAAACTCCTGCTCTATATTTCCCATACTTTATTAAGCAAAATATCTTGAGTTCCATAAAAAATAAAAAAAACTTCGGTCTTCTTTTTTTTTTTAATTAGGGAATTCCCTGGCGGTCCAGTGGTTAGGACGCCACACTTTCACTGCCCAGGGCCCAGGTTTGATCCCTGGCTGGGGAACTAACATCCCACAAGCCATGTGGGGTGGCGAAAAAAAATTTTTTAATTAAAAAAAAATTCCTTAATAAGACTCCAGTAGTCTGAAGAAGTGGTATCAACTGTTGTATATGACTTTTATTTACAACCTCAGTGAAGCTTAATAAATTAATGATGATTTCCTAACATGAAAGCACAAAACTTTCCTCCTCTTAGGCTTAGAGGGCCTTGGCCTCAGAAAAAGTGAGAGGGAGTAATCCGATCCTTTTACAAATATTTAAGAGTTACAAGAGAAAAGGATAAGGTGAGGGATAGAATGTTTCTGAGAGATATTTGGACACTATATCGTGAGTTATTTCAGCATTTTTTTATGGAAAAAATGCAGAGAAATTGGGCAAAACATATGAATCCTTTATTCTGTGCTATCATATCTGTATATGGAGAACTCTAAGCAGAAACATGTACACTTTAGACTCTGTAGTTTCTAACCAGTAATTAGCCCCGTTTAAAGATGCTTACTTAGAAAATTACTGTTTAATAAATATTTTTTAAAAATTATTCAAGTGAGAAATACCCTGTTAAGAGAATGAAAGGACAAGCTAAAAGGAAGGACAGGGAAAAAATACTTGCAAACCACATGTTTGACAAAGGACTTGTATCTGCAGTATATAAAGTACTCTCAAAACTTAACAGTAAAAAAAAATTGAAAATGGGCAAAAGATATGAAGAGACATTTCACTGAAGAGGATATACAGATGGCAAGAGCAATATGAACAGATGTTCAACATCATTAGCCATTAGGGAAAACCATTAAAACCACAAGCATATATCATGACAACCCAGGATAATGACTAAACTAAAGCAACAGTGATAAATATCAACACTGACCAGAATGTGGAGAAACTGGATCATTCCGATTGCTGGTGGGAATGTAAAATGGTAGGCCACTTTTTAAAAACTAAATGTGTACTTGCCATATGACCTAGCAATTGCACTCTTGGGCATTTATCCCAGAAAAATGAAAACTATGTCCATGCAAAAACCTCTACATAAATGTTTATAGCAGCTATATTCCTAATAGCACCAAACTGGAAATAACCCAGATGTTCACGGGGTAGATGGTTAAATAAACTGTAGTACATCCATGCCATGAGCTATGACTCAACAATAACAAGGAAGAGTAATGAACTCTTGACACATGGATCAACTTGGAAGGTTCTCAAGGGAATTATGATGAGTGAGAAAAAAAAAATCCCCAAAGATCACATATGTATGAATCAATTTATATACTATTCTTGAATTAACAAAAGTATGGAGATAGAGGACAAATTAGTGGTCGCCAGGAGTTAGGGATGAGGGGAGAGGGGTGAGTGGCTATAAAGGGGTAGCAAGAGGGCACTGTTCTGTGTCTTGAATATGGTGGTGGTTTATATGAATTTAAGAAGGTAATAAAATTGCATAGAACCAGACACCCACACACACTTGTAAAACTGGTAAAATCTGAATCTGTGGGTTATACCAATGTCATTTTGCTGGTTTTGATTGTATACTACAGTTACTCAAGATTTGAAGATGTTATCATTGGGGGAGGACTGGGTGAAAGGTGCATGGGACTTCCCTGGACATTTTTTGCAACTTTATGTGAATCTAAAATGATTTCAAAATGAAGTTTTAAAAAAATTCTATGAAATTCAGATTTCAGTGTCCACAGCTAAAGTTTTATTAGAATATACACACACACACAAATAATTCAAGACTATGCCATTATATGGGGTCAATTAGAGTAGAAGGAGCAAACCAAGGAAAGTTATTTATCTGTCCTCTTGGTTTCCACATCTGAAAATGGGTTTAAGACACAGACCTTACAGGAAAGTTCTCAAGCATGATTTAAGTACAGTTAACATGTGTGCATTGAATAAATACTTGAGATGCAAAAAAAACATAAAAAATCCCTGGTTCTCATTGCAGGATGACATGGACAGTGAACTTTTCTAAGTTAGTTTTCTCATCTATAAAAATGGAATTATACTTAACTTTATTATGAAGATTAAATGACACAATATAGATAAAGGTCCCACCACAGCAGGCATATAACAAACTAGAGTTATTAGTAATTAAATAAAATAAAAATTTAAAATACTTTCTTAGTTCTACTAAGTTAAAGGTTAAAAAATCTTAAATTAGATTTTTTAAAAATTAGGTTTACTGAGGCATAATTTACATAGAGTAAAACTCATTTTTTTAATTGTGTAGTTTGATGTTTTGACAAATGTACACAATTACATATTTGTATACAGTATACAGTGTGCATTTGTATACAATATAAATGCACATCACCACAAATGTACAAATATATACAGTTGTAAAGGTACACCACCACAGATAAAATATAAAACATTTGTATTATCCAAATGGTTTCCTAATGCTTCTTTGCAGATTATCCCCTCCCTCCATCATGGGCTCAGTTCCTGGCAACCACAGTCCCTGGCAACCTCTGTCCCTGGTAACAACTGTCCCTATCATTTTGCCTTTTCCCAAATTCATATAAATGGAACCATACAGTTTGTAGCCTCTTGTGTCTACCTCCATCATTTAGCATAATGCCTTTAAATTCATCCATGTTGTCTGTATCAATAGTTTATTTTTATGATTGAATAGTTTTTCACTGTATAGACATACATTTATTCGCTAGATAATGGACTTTCAGGTTATTTCCAATTTGGGGTGATTATCCATATAACTGTAAACATTCATGTACATGTTTTTGTGTTGACGTAAGTTTTCATTTCTCTTGGGTAAATACCAGGAGTAGGATTGCTGGGTCATATAGTAAATGTATGTTAACCTTATAAGAAACTGTCAAATTATTTTCCAAAATACCATCATTCTGCATTCCCACCAACAATATATAAACTGTTCTGCATCCTCATCAGCACTGGATATTGTCAGGCTTTTTCATTTTAGCCATTCTTGTTGTCTGTAGTGGTATCTTATTGTGGTTTTAATTTGTAATTTTTAATGATGTTGAATATTCTTCATGTGTGTCTCTGCCATCATCTGTCTTCCTTGGTAAAGTATCTGATCAACTCCTTTGCCCATTTTTAAAGGTATTGTCACCTTATTTTTGAGTTGTAACAGTTCTTATACATTCCGGATACACGTTTTGTTATCAGATATGTGTTCTGTGTATATTTTCTCTCACTGTATGGCTTGTAATTTTCTTTTTTTTTTATTAGTTATCGATCTTATACATATCAGTGTATACATGTCAATCCCAGTCTCCCAGTTCGTCACACTCCCCCCCCACCGCTTTCCCCCCTTAGTGTCCATACGTTTGCTCTCTACATCTGTGTCTCAATTTCTGCCCTGCAAACCGGTTCATCGGTACCATTTTTCTAGGTTCCACATATATGCATTGATATACGATATTTGTTTTTCTCTTTCGGACATACTTCACTCTGTACGACAGTCTCTAGATTCATCCACGTCTCTACAAATGACCCAGTTTTGTTCCTTTTTATGGCTGAGTAATATTCCATTGTATATATGTACCACATCTACTTTATCCATTCATCTGTCAATGGGAATTTAAGTTGCTTCCATAACCTGGCTATTGTAAATAGTGCTGCAATGAACATTGGAGTGCATGTGTCTTTTTGAATTATGGTTTTCTCTGGGTATCCCTGTAGTGGGATTGCTGGATCATATGGTAATTCTATTTTTAGTTTTTTAAGGTACCTCCATACTGTTCTCCATAGTGGCTGTATCAGCTTACATTCCCACCAACGGTGCAAGAGGGTTCCCTTTTCTCCACACCCTCTCCAGCAACTGTTCTTTGTAGATTTTCTGATGCTGCCCATTTTAACTGCTGTGAAGTGATACCTCTTTGTAGTTTTGATTTGCATTCTCTAATAATTAGTGATGTTGAGCAGCTTTTCATGTGCTTCTTGGCCATCTGTATGTCTTCTTTGGAGAAATGTCTATTAAGGTCTTCTGCCCATTTTTGGAGTGGGTTGTTTGTTTTTTTAATATTGAGCTGCATGAGCTGTTT
>NC_041231.1:79468164-79470248 GCF_002837175.3 Physeter macrocephalus | reverse complement strand
TAGGAGGTGGATCAAAAAAGATCTTGCTGTGATTTATGTCAAAGAGTGTTCTTCCTATGTTTTCCTCTAAGAATTTTATAGTGTCCAGTCTTACATTTAGGTCTCTAATCCATATTGAGTGTATTTTTGTGTATGGTGTTAGGGAGTATTCTAATTTCATTCTTTTACATGTAGCTGTCCAGTTTTCCCAGCACCACTTACTGAAGAGACTGTCGTTTCTTCATTGTATACCCTTGCCTCCTTTGTCATAGATTAGCTGACCGTAGGTGTGTGGGTTTATCTCTGAGCTTTCTATCCTGCTCCATTGATCTACATTTCTGTTTTTGTGCCAGTACCATATTGTCTTCATTACTGTAGCTTTGTAGTATCATCTGAAGTCAGGGAGTCTGATTCCTCCAGCTCCATTTTTTTCCTTCAAGCCTGCTTTGGCTATTCGAGGTCTTTTGTGTCTACATACAAATTTTAATATTTTTTGTTCCAGTTCTGTAAAAAATACCACTGGTAGTTTGATAGGGATTGCATTGAATGTGTAGATTGCTTTGGGTAGTATAGTCATTTTCACAGTGTCGATTCTTCCAATCCAAGAACATGGTATAGCTCTCCATCTGTTTGTATCATGTTTAATTTCTTTCATCAGTGTCTTATAGTTTTCTGCATACAGGTCTTTTCTCTCCCTAGGTAGGTTTATTCCTGGGTATTTTATTCTTTTTGTTGCAATAGTAAATGGGAGTGTTTCCTTAATTTCACTTTCAGATTTTTCATCATTAGTGTATAGGAATGCAAGAGATTTCTGTGCATTAATTTTGTATCCTGCAACTTTACCAAATTCACTGATCAGCTCTAGTAGTTTTCTGGTGACATCCTTAGGATTCTCTATATATAGGATCATGTGATCTGCAAACAGTGACAGTTTTACTTGTTCTTTTCCAGTTTGTATTCCTTTTATTTCCTTTTCTTCTCCTATTGCCGTGGCTAGGACTTCCAAAACTATGTTGAATAATAGTGGTGAGAGTGGACATCCTTGCCTTGTTCCTGATCTTAGAGGAAATGCCTTACATTTTTCACCATTGAGAATAATGTTTGCTGTGGGTTTGTCATATATGGCCTTTATTATGTTGAGGTAGGTTCCCTCTATGCCCACTTTCTGGAGAGTTTTTGTCATAAATGGGTGTTGAATTTTGTCAAAATCTTTTTCTGCATCTATTGAGATGATCATATGGTTTTTATTCTTCACTTTGTTAATATGGTATATCACATTATTGATTTGCATATATTGAAGAATCCTTGCATCCTAGGGATAAATCCCACTTGATCATGGTGTATGATCCTTTTAGTGTGTTGTTGGATTCTGTTTTCCAGTATTTTGTTGAGGATTTTTACATCTATATTCATGAGTGATATTGATATCAGGAGGAATTCCTAGAGAATCAGACTTTGAGGGCTGGCAGGATTTGATTACAGGACTTCGACAAGACTGGGGGAAACAGAGACTCCACTCTCGGAGGGCACGCATGGAGTAGTATGCGCATTGGGACCCAGGGGAAGGAGCAGTGACCCCATAGGAGACTGAACCAGAAATACCTGCTAGTGTTGGTCTGTAATTTTATTGTAATTTTACTGTAATGATATTGGTCTGTAATTTTCCTTTTTTGTAGTATCTTTGTCTGGTTTTGGTATCAGGGTGATGGTGGCCGCATAGAATGAGTTTGGGAGTGTATTTTATTGATTTGAGTCCTCTCCCTCTTTTTCTTGATGAGTTTGGCTAGTGGTTTATCAATTTTGTTTATCTTCTCAAAGAACCAGCTTTAGTTTTATTTATCTTTGCTATCGTTTTCTTTGTTTCTATTTCATTTATCTCTGCTCTGATCTTTATGAGTTCTTTCCTTCCCTAACTTTTGATTTTGTTTGTTCTTCTTTCTCTAGTTCCTTTAGGTGTAAGTTTAGATTATTTGAGATTTTTCTTGTTTCTTGAGGTAGGCTTGTATTGCTATAAACTTCCCTCTCAGTACTGCTTTTGCTGCATCACATACATTTTGGGTCATTGCATTTTCATTGTCATTTGTTTCTAGATATTTTTTGATTTC
>NC_041231.1:79383671-79467612 GCF_002837175.3 Physeter macrocephalus | reverse complement strand
TCATTATGTAGTGTCCTTCCTTGTCTCTTGTAACATTGTTTATTTTAAAGTCTATTTTATCAGATATGCGTATTGCTACTTCAGCTCTCTTTTGATTTCCATTTGCATGGAATATCTTTTTCCATCCCCTCACTTTCAGTCTGTATGTGTCCCTAGGTCTGAAGTAGGTCTCTTGTAGACAGCATATACACGGGTCTTGTTTCTGTATCCATTCAGAGAGCCTGTGTCTTTTGGTTGGAGCATTTAATCCATTCATGTTTAAGGTAATTATTGATATGTATGTTCCTATTACCATTTTCTTATTTGTTTTGGATTTGTTTGTGTAGGTCCTTTTCTTCTCTTGTGTTTCCCACTTAGAGAATTCCTTTAGCATTTGTTGGAGAGGTGGTTTGGTGGGGCTGAATTGTCTTAGCTTTTGCTTGCCTGTAAAGCTTTTGATTTCTCCACGGAATCTGAATGAGATCCTTGTTGGGCAGAGTAATCTTGGTTGTAGTTTCTTCCCTTTCATCACTTTAAATATGTCATGCCACTCCCTTCTGGCTTTTGGAGTTTCTGCTGAGAAATCAGCTGTTAACCTTATGGGAGTTCCCTTGTATGCTATTTGTCATTTTTCCCTTGCTGCTTTCAATAATTGTTCTTTGTCTTTAATTTTTGCCAGTTTGATTACTATGTGTCTTGGCATGTTTCTCCTTGGGTTTAGCCTGTATGGGACTCTCTGCGCTTCCTGGACTTGGGTGGCTTTTTCCTTTCCCATGTTAGGGAAGTTTTCGACTATAATCTCTCCAAATATTTTCTCGGGTCCTTTCTCTCTTCTCCTTCTGTGACCCCTATCATGCAAATGTTGGTGCATTTAATATTGTCCCAGAGGTCTCTTAGGCTGTCTTCATTTCTTTTCATTCTTTTTTCTTTATTCTGTTCCGCAGCAGTGAATTCCACCATCCTGGATCATCTTCACTATCATTATTCTGAATTCTTTTTCTGGAAGGTTGCCTGTCTCCACTTCATTTAGTTGTTTTTCTGAGGTTTTATCTTGTTCCTTCATCTGGTACATAGCCCCGTGCTTTTTCATCTTGTCTATCTTTCTGTGAATGTGTTTTTTGGTCCACAGGCTGCATTGTAGTTCTTGCTTCTGCTGTCTGCCCTCTGGTGGATTAGGCTATCTAAGAGGCTTGTGCAAGTTTCCTAACGCGAGGGAGTGGTGGTGGGTAGAGCTGGCTGTTGCTCTGGTGGGCAGAGCTCAGTAAAACTTTATTTGCCCCTCTGCTGATGGGTGGGGCTGGATTCCCTCCCTGTTGGGTGTTTGGCCTGAGGTGACCCAACACTGCAGCCTACCCGGGCTCTTTGGTGGGGCTAATGTCAGACTCCGGGAGGGCTCGCACCAAGGAGCACGTCCCCGAACTTCTGCTGCCAGTGTCCTTGTCCTCATGGTGAGACACAGCCACCCCCTCCCTCTGCAGGAGACCCTCCAACACTAGCAGGTAGTTCTGGTTCAGTCTCCTATGGGGTCACTGCTCCTTCCCCTGGGTCCCAATGCACACACTACTCCGTGCGTGCCCTCCGAGAGTGGAGTCTCTGTTTCCCCCAGTCTTGTCGAAGTCCTGTAATCAAATCCCGCCAGCCCTCAAAGTCTGGTTCTCTAGGAATTCCTCCTCCCATTGCTGGACCCCCAGGTTGGGAAGCCTGACGTGGGGCTCACAACCTTCACTCCAGTGGGTGGACTTCTGTGGTATAAGTGTTCTCCAGTCTGTGAGTCACCCACCCAGCAGTTATGGGATTTGATTTTATTGTGATTGCGCCCCTCCTGTCATCTTATTGTGGCTTCTCCTTTGTCTTTGGATGTGGGGTATCTTTTTTTTGTGAGTTCCAGTGTCTTCCTGTCAATGATTGTTCAGCAGTTAGTTGTGATTGTGGTGCTCTCGCAAGAGGGAGTGAGAGCACGTCCTTCTACTCCGCCATCTTGAACCAATCCCCTCCGGCTTGTAATTTTCTTAATAGTGTCTTCTGAAGAAAAAAAGTTTGTAATTTTGATGAAGTCAAGTTATTTACATACTGTTTTCTAGGTGGTAGTTTTTGAGTCCCAAGAAATCTTTGCCCAAACCAAGGTTAAAAAAACAAAAACAAAAAAACAGCTCCAAGCTTTCTTCTAGGAGTTTTAAAATTTTAGCTTTTGATCCATGTTGATTTAATTTTGACTATGCTGTGAGAGAAGGATTAAGCGTTTTGTTTTTATTTTTGCATATGGATATTTAATTGTTCTAGTGCCATTTGTAGCAGAGTATACTTTCCTGATTAAATTACCTTGGCACTTTTGCCAAATATTAATTGATATGCGAGTGGTTCTATTCCTTGACTCTCTATTCTGTATCTGTCTTTTATGTCAGTATCACACTGTCTCGATTTTTATCCAAACTGCTTAAAAGTCAAATTGGAAATTAGGTAGTGCTAATCCTTCAACTTTATTCTTTTTCCTCAAAATTGTTTTGGCTATTCAAGGTCTTTGCTTTTACATACTTATTTTAGAATACACTTGTCAGGGGACTTCTCTGGTGGCGCAGTGGTTAAGAATCCACCTGTCAGTGCAGGGGACACGGGTTCGATCCCTGGTCCGGGAAGGTCCCACATGCTGTGGAGCAACTAAGCCCATGCACCACAACTACTGAGCCTGTGCTCTAGAGCCTGCGAGCCACAACTAGTGAGCCCACGTGCTACAACTACTGAAGCCCGCATGCTCTAGAGCCCATGCACTGCAACTACTGTGCCCACATGCTGCAACTCCTGAAGCCTGCACGCCTAGAGCCCATGCTCCACAACAAGAGAAGCCACTGCAATGAGAAGCCCACGCACTGCAACAAAGAGTAGCCCCCACTTGTCAGAACTAGA
The DNA here is from genome assembly GCF_002837175.3 of Physeter macrocephalus. Lineage (NCBI taxonomy): Eukaryota > Metazoa > Chordata > Mammalia > Artiodactyla > Physeteridae > Physeter > Physeter macrocephalus. Next base: position 79,464,732 of record NC_041231.1, on the reverse strand, counting down.
GAAAGCCCGCGCGCAGCAACAAAGACCCATCGCAGCCAAAAAAAAAAAAAGAATACACTTGTCAGTTTCTGAAAAAAAATCCTGTTGGGATTTTTATTAGGATTGCATTGTAGATAGAGATCAATTTGAGAATTGACTGCTGAGCAATATTGAGTTTTCCAATCCATTGACATGGTTTATCTCTCCATTAATTGAAGACTTCTTTAGTTTCTCTCAGCACTGTTTTATAGTTTTCAGTGAACAAGTCTTGCATATAGTTTGTTAGATTAATCCCTAAGTTTTGCATGTTTTTTGATGTTACTGTAAATGATACTGATTTTTTAAAAATTTAGTTTCCAATTTTCACTGCAAGTATATAGCAGTATATTTATATTTTTGTATATCAACCTTGTATCTTGTGATTTTCTAAGACTCACTTAATTCTAGTAGGTTTTTTATAGACTCCTTGGGAATCTGCACAATTCTACAGAGTTATATCGTCTATGAATAAGGGCAGTTTTATGTCTTCCTTTCCAATATAAATACCCGTTATTTCTCTTTCTTGCCTCATTATATTATATTCTCCTTCTTGCCTCATTATAACTCCAATATAGTTTTGACTAGAAACGGTGAGAATTGATATTCTTGTTCCTGATTTAGGGAGAAAGCCTTCTGTTTTTCACTAGCATTATGTTAGCTGTAGGTTTCACTTAGATCCCTTTCATCAGGTTGAGGAAGTTCCATTCTGCTCCTAGTTTGCTGAGAGCTCTTATCATGAAAGGATATTGAGTTTTATCATATACCATTTCCCATTCTATGAGATAAATTTTGTTTGTTAATAAGTTGAATTATATTGATTGATTTTTGAATGTTGAACCAACCTTGTATTCCTGGGCTAAACCCCACTTAGGTATGATGTATTATCCTTTTTATAATGCTGAATTCAATTTGCTAATATTTTTTCACATCTATATTCATGGGTTTTTTTCAGATTTTTTTCTATCATAGTAAAATATACATAACATAAAACTTACCATTTTAACCATTTTTAAGTGTACAGTTCAGTGACATTAATTACATTCACATTGTTGTGCAATGGTCACCACTATCCATCTCCAGAGCTTTTTATCATCCCAGACTGAAACACTGTACCAATTAAATAATAACTTCTCATTCTCCCTTATTCCAGCCCTGGTAGCCACTATTCTGCTCTCTGTTTCTATGAATTTGATTATTCTAGGTATCTAAGTAGAATCATATAATACATGCTAATTTGTGTCTGGCTTATTTCACTAAGCATAACGTTTTCAAGATTTATCCATGTCATAGCGTGTCTCAGAATTTCCTTTCTATTTTAAGGATGAATAACATCCCATTGTATGTATATACCACATTTTGTTTATCCATTCATACATTCATCTGTCAGTGGACATTTATTTATTTATTTATTTATTATTTTTATTTTTTTTCCGGTACGCGGGCCTCTCACTGTTGTGGCCTCTCCCGTTGCGGAGCACAGGCTCCGGATGCGCAGGCTCAGCGGCCATGGCTCACGGGCCCAGCCGCTCCGCGGCATGTGGGATCTTCCCAGACCTGGGCACGAACCCGTGTCCCCTGCATCGGCAGGCGGATTCTCAACCACTGCGCCACCAGGGAAGCCCATGTCAGTGGACATTTAGATTGTTTCCACCTTTTGTTTATGTGAAAATGCTGCTGTGAACATTGGTGTACAAATATCTGTTCAAGTCCATGCTCTCAATTTTTTGGGTTATATCTAGACATGGAACTGTTGGATCATATGATAATTCTATGTTTAATTTTTTGAGGAAACCACATACTGTCTTGTATAGCAGTTGTGTCATTTTATTTTTTCACCAGCAATGCACAGGGGTTCCAATTTCCCCACATCTTCACCAACACTTGGTGTTTTTTGTGTTTTTAATAATAGCCATCCTAATGGGTGTAAAGTGGTGCTCATTGATTTATTTTGCATCTATATTCCTAAGAGATATTGGTCTGTAGTTTTCTTTTTCATAAATGGGTTTAAGTATTTTGGACTGTAAGTAAACAAATGAGAAGTCAAGGATGTCCTGAGGTTTCCTGGCTGCAGTACGAGGTGTGTAGCAAAAGAGAGACTCCTGGAAGAAGAGTACATTTTAAAGGGCGGTGAGAGAGGACTGGAACAAAAACTACTGATTTAATATTGTGAATTTTGAGCTCACAAGGACTGTGGGCCATCCTGGTGGAGAGATAAAGTTGGCAATTGAGAAAACATGAGTAAAGCTGGATAAGTGAGTAAGGACCAGAAACACAGATAATAGTAACATCTACCATCTACTGACTGCCTACTATGTGTTTGGGAATTACCAGCCCAAGTGTAGTAGCTAAAGTCACAGAAATGTGTGGCTCCTCCCAGAGAAAGAGTGAACTTTACGAGGGCCAAGAACAGAACCTTGAAGAACCAAAATTTAAGGACTTGGCAGCAAAGATACAGCCAATAGAGACTGATAAGGAGAAACAAAAATATAAGTGACAGGAGGGTGTGATATCACAGTAATCAAAGTAGAATATGATGTCAGAAAAGAAGGGACTAATTTTCCAACGTTTAACTAATTTCAATTTTATTTTCGCCTTTTACCTGTAGCCAGTGAGCATGTCCAGCACTGTAACTATTAGTTACCCATCCCTTTTAGTCAGAGCAGAACTGGATTAATAAGGAGAACTGGATTCATAGGGAGTACCCATAAAATAAAATTTATAGCGACAAGGTATAGGTGTTCTTTTTGCTAATGTAAGTATTTCAAGTCTGACATTCTAAATTAAGGTACTTTCTATTTCAGTTCTGAAAAGTAAAGATTAAGATTTAAAAATCATCTCTAAATTTGTTATTATCATTTTAACTCAAAAACACACCAGGACAAAACCACACTAGGACAAAACGAAACACTTGACAACTCATTAGGCATTTTAAAACATTTATTTTAAAAATCAGAATGATGCACTATATTTACTCACATATATTCCTGTTTGTTACCAGTTATTTTCAGCAAACAGACATCTTTAAGCATCTTCATCTGCTTTTATCAAACCTTCAAAGTGGATCCTGCTGCTGTTGACAATCACAGCAGCCTGTTGGGGGTAAAGTATGGGGAGAGAAAAATAATCACGTATTCCTCAGGATTCATAAATAATAAAACACTCGAGTGGGTAAAATGTACATACACATAGTGATATAATTTTCATACTCTAAAATGAATAATATAAACTCATCACATATTTATTAACTGTTAATTGACTAACCAAACATTTTGTATTATTTAAAACTATCAAATTCTAGAGTTTTGTAGAATAGCTATTAAACTGATGAATACTTCTTTAAAATTGTAATAATTACATATGTTTAAAGACACAGGTCTTTTGAAAATGCAGTTAAGCACTGCACATGGTAAAGAATCTCTTGAAATTGAGTGTTACTGACCCGACATAATTATTCTGAAGGTAAGAGGAAAACAACATCGGGCTTAATCACGGGTACATAAATGTTTCTTTTTCTTTCCACCCCTAAAAATCTCTGAATTCAACAAATACCTTCTAATTGACTTCTGTGTGAAGTTTCAAAGAGAAACAGAGATGTATTGCATGACCCTTGCTTGCGAGAGTTCATTTGTATAGGGAGGCAGACACACATCCATTCAGACAGACAGACATCCACAGGAGAAGAAGCAAAGGGAGCATGGAGGTGCTGGAGATGTTCAAGTCTTCAGAGATCATTCTAGATGTTAAAGTAGGACTTCCCCAGTGAAGGTGAAGATGAATGGGTGGTAGTGACGGGAGGAAAGCTCGGCGGAGAGTACAGAATGAACGCTGCCTGGGAAGCCTCCACGTAAAGAGCATCTCCAGAGAATAAGTGGGGCGATGAATTTGCAAGGTGGTAAGGTGCGGGTACCGAGTAATATGCAAAGCTTAGAAAAATGGGTTGAAGCCAGGTTGAGAAGGTCTTGTATATAGTGTCAAACATTTTAATTTTCCTTGTGTGTGTGAAGGAGTAATTGAAAGTGAAAGGCAGGGTGACATGTCCAGGGTTGCCTGAAGGAAGAGAACTCTGCTACTAGGTGAAGGAAGGATTTCCAGCCACATAAAAAGTTTGTATTCTGCTGTGAGGCCTGAATAAAACTTTTCTCATCCTAAAACACGAGAAATTCATTAAATCCAGGAAAAAACAAATCCCAATAATTTTTTTCAATCCTATATTTTTTTCACATGACATTCATATAATGGCTCTCTTCAAGTACATGCAAGTTACGATTCTAGAGTTCAGTCACTTCATCTTATAAAGAAATGGACATCAAGAGAAGAGAAGGGACTTGATCATAGTTATACTACTTTGTCAGGAGGAGAACCCAAAATAGGATAAAGGTCTTGAGAATCCATGTTCAGCCTTTCCTCCACATTACCTGGCATTCAATAATAATATATATTTCTTTGGTAATCATTTTTAAAGAGGTCTGATTTAATTGGGGAGAAGAGAATCAAATATTTTCACCTTCAATGTTTTTAACCACCAAGTATTAAAAATTAAACATTTTTCCAATGGAGGTCCTGAGGGAATCTGTTTTCATTAACAGAAAAGGACATGTGTAACTATTTCAATTGTACATAAATGGTTATACTTAAAAATTTGAAGATGACAGAAAAGTAATTTTTTTTTTACATTTAAAACCTCCCTAAATTTGTTTCCTTCCTTTTTTTCTTGGCAAAGTGAAAGAAATTTCAGACTAGTCTTATGATAGGTACAGATCTTAAAATAATGAAGCCAAAATTAATTGATTCACGTCATATGTAACTTTTGTTGAGTACCTAATAGCAAAGAAATGCTACTAATGAGAGTAGAGATTTATATAAAAACAAGACATAATCCTACCACTAGTGGCTTATAATTAAATAGGATTTGGAGCACTTGATAAAGACACGTTATTGCTCACTAAAAGTGAAGTTAAGAAATGTTATCTCTTTATTTAGATAGATATGCTAATTCACTTATACATACAAAAAACAAAGGACTGTATATAATTAAAAATAAGAACGTGTATATTTTTCAGTGAGAAAAAAAATCATTTGCGAAGAGAAAAAATGGGGAAGCTAAGCAAAGGAAGCTCAGAGGTTAAGTATTATCAATACTGAGCTGAAGATAAATACCACCAACAGTTGTATTATAAGAAAGTGAGACTGAAATGGCTCTTTCAGTATGGACACAAAATTACTGAAATTTTATTTCTTTTTATTTACTGTGGGTTATTTTGGAGAGGAACAAGATGATTTCAAGTTGGTAAAATAAAGCAAAGTTCCAAGATACATTAATGAAAATGATTTCACTGGGAAAAGTACAACTGTGATAGGATATATGTGTTGGATCTACAGGGTTTGGTCAGGTTCTGGAGGGTCTTTATGTTTTAGCTAAAGTATGGTGACTCTACTCTAAAATGTATGCTAAAGGCAATTCAAATTCATTTAAAATGTCTAAGACAAGAAATGCCATAAAGAAAAAATTTGGTTTTGGAAGATTCAATAGCACTGGACTGGGATGTTGTGAAGATAACATAAGGCATTTACTTGGTACCTAATCAGTGTACAATAACTGTCAGCTGTAATAATAATTAAGAGATCTGTATTTTTATCCTGGCTCTGCTACTAAGTAAGTTATGAGCATGAACAACTCTACTTCTCTAGGCCTCAGTTTCCTAACTTAGACAATGAAAGAATTAAACCAGACCATCCTATGGAGTCATTTCCAGTTAAAAAAAAAAATCCAATTATTTGTGTTGAATCCAGACACCAAGGAACAGTCTCACTATGTAAGCAATGTTTTTACCTCAAGCCCCTCAAAGAATTAAGCTAAATAAACTTTTTCATGGTCCAGTTTGCATATAATTATTTTGATCCAATATTTACTTGATTTAAAAATGTATAAAATACACACAAAAAACAAAGTTTCCTAAAGTGGTTCTAATACAGAACACTTGAGAATCTAAGTACATAATATTATTTTAAATATATTTAACAGCTCAATTCATACAGATTGACAAATGCAATGGAAAAGTAGACCACCGAAAGATTTTAAGAGATTAAACTTCACATTCTGTCAATTCTACAAAAACAATAAACCACTGCATATTAGTACATCACATTAAAATATATTTTAAAGCATACTTCCCCTCTTAAATGGCAGTGATTATACATCAGTGCAACCACAGGGTACTTGTAAACTTTCTTCTGTTCCACATCATTCATGCCCATGATAAATCCTGTTTGGTCAGCCCCACGGTCTTTCTTGGGTCTGAGCTTTTGGGGTTTTTCCTATTTTGACAGTTACAGCCTCTACCCATAACTGTAGCCATCCATTCAGAAATACCCACTGTCTGAGGTTGAGGGGAACAGGTGGTACAGAGGTGAATCTGAAGAAACCTCTCACCTTTCTAAGAAAAGGGATGTGATTTAGTGATTGGAGACATAACTGTATACCCTAGGCAGTTTATACTTATCACTTTTTAGGCAGGAGGCTTTGTCAAATTGAATAAGATTCAGGCTAGAGACAGCTTTCATGTGATTTCTGAGTTCTCTCTCTCTAGGACCCTAAGCGTTAGGGAAGGCGAGATTAAGAAAGGATTTATGTCGTCTGACTTCATCTTAGCTTTGCTTTTTTTTTTTTTTTTTTTTTTTTTTTTTTTTTGTGGTATGCGGGCCTTTCTCTGCTGTGGCCCCTCCCGTTGCGGAGCACAGGCTCCGGACGCGCAGGCTCAGCGGCCATGGCTCACGGGCCCAGCCGCTCCGCGGCACGTGGGATCCTCCCAGACCGGGGCGCGAACCCGGTTCCCCTGCATCGGCAGGCGGACGCGCAACCACTGCGCCACCAGGGAAGCCCTTAGCTTTGCTTTTAACGTGCCACTGAGAGGCTGATGATAACAGATGTTTCTTTATTAAAAGGACCTGTCCACCCGAGCTTTAATCAAATAAACTGCGTTTTTCATATATTGAGATTCTTGAGAGCCAGTGACAAATTCAAGCTGGAATGGGATATGTCACAAAGCAAACACTCTTTTCTGTTTTCATCAAGATGCGGTCGGTGGCTTTCAGGAAATCCTTAGCCTGTGTGCTGGAGAGCTAACCAGTGAACACAGATCAACTAACGACAGGGCACTGATGGAAAACGGCTTCTTCCCTTGAGATCCAAACATCATCTCAACTTGATTTTATTTCATCCTCCTGGCAAGAAAAGGTACATCAACTTCCTTCAACACTAGGGAAACCTCAAAATGTTTATTCATTCACCTCCCTTTAATTTAAAGTATGCACACTTTAACGGCAACAGAAAAGTGAATTATCAAATTTCAGTCGTAAATACTGACACGACAGGTTAAATATGTTCCATAGTCATTATGTACGTATGTACTTTTCCACATTCCTATTGTCTGCTTCAGGTCTAAGATGCTGTCTCCCTTCTGGCATTTCCTCCTCTAAGCAAGCTCTTCAGCATAGAGTAGCATCTCGAAGGTCGAATCTTCTTGCTGAAAGTAAGTGGTCAGGATTTGACTCTTCCTTAGAAAACACTGGGCTGGGTCTCATTGGGTGGCCTTGTGTGATCCAATCAGATTGCTTTCGAACAAAAAGAGGAGTCAAAGAGAACTTGGGTTTCCAGATAAAAATAAAGTGCTGCCCCCTATAAATCACAGTCTCTGTGGAGTAAGGTGTCTTCCTAAAGAGGTAGAAATAATGGGGGGTGTATGTTGCAGATGCCCGCATTTCAATGATAATGAACACTGTATCTTTAAGGGCTGCATCTTTAAGGGCTTAAAATGGACTGACTCCACTCATCTCTCTGATTTTTTCATAAGTAAGCCAGAACACCAGTGACCAAGGGGTCTGAAAGATTAACCAAAGAAGTTAGTGCATATTTCAAAGCAATTATAAATCTTCTACACATATGCATACACATCTTTGAATGACTAACTCATTTTGAATCCACTTAGGCTGAAAACAAGTATTTTGGTATTTCACCTTTGTAGAGCACCTTATAATTTACAAAGCATTTTCATGTCTTATTTCTCACAGATTTCTCTGAACAATTTACAATGGAAAGGAAAGGTACTGATATCCCTATTTTACAGATGAGGACACTAAGACTTAGCAATCAGATTCCTGTTAGCATGTTGTGGAGCCAGACCATGGGCTTCTGGCTTCCATTCCAGGGTTCCTTTCACTGACTGTTACTGGATAAAAGGCTAGGGTTCGGCATGCCTGAATTCTAGGCTGGGCTCCTTGCCTCTACGTGTAGTTTACATATGAGCATGACAAGGAGGCACTAAAGAACTTGAAAGTGAAGATGAAAGATTATCCTTTGAGAGTTAGGTCATAAAACCAACACCTGGTGTATCACCTAATGAATATAAAAATTCACATTAAATGGAGAAAAAGGCTTTTAACTCAGAAAGAACTATGAAGGTGTAACTGTGCCAAAAGGAATTATAAGGGAATGAGGATTATTCAATAACAGAAGATAAAAACGCTAAAGACACAGAGGGAAATCACAGAGGAAACACTGGAAGTAGCCATCAGAGAAAGTGTGTCTCGGATCCATTTCTTATCTGGTTTGGTTGATAGGTTATGGGTAATATTGATCAGAGAGGAACTCTGATCACATTAGAGTGGAGAAATAAGCTTAAGCAATTAGAATGTAAAATGTATTTGGTTAGAAAGTTTGTAAAGCAATATTTATGTCGTCCGTGTTTGGAAATACTGCGCAAGTTATACTGGTAGACTGAAAGTATACTAGTGGATTTAGGAGAAGACATCTTAGTGAAATGTACGAAGACATAGACAAAATAAAGAAGTTGTGACGAAACCACAGTCTTGTGACAATAAAAATGAAGTGAGCCAAGGATATGACTGCAATTGGATCTAGAAGCGGAGGTCTTAGTTAAGAATGGACTAGGCAATCATTCCTAATTGCTCTGGTAATCAGACTTCTTCCTCATAGCACCCAAACTATATGCAAATGAAATAAATACGAATCAGGGATTGAGCAAAGCGAGGTCATATTTTCTCTAAGTAGTGGAAGGAACTGGGATTGGGTTTAGCTGGGTTTTGAAGAGGAGGTAAAGAGGAAGATCATATAGCCAAATAGCATGCATAGTATATAAACGGGATATACTGAGACTCTTCGTAGACGCGCATGTGGCCAGTACATGCTTTTACTTGTTTTTTCCTCACTGGTATAGTTGTACCACTGAAAATAATCCGAGTGTATGTGAACCCATGTTGTCATAACTGCTGGAAAAAAAAGGTTCTTCTCCATTCCTGTTACTGTGGGGCTCAACACATAAGTGCTCTTGGGTGTATCTTTTTCAATATTAAGTTCACAAGTAAGCTCTTCCTGTTATTGTTCTGTGTTCAGCAAGCAACCTCCTGATTACAACTTGGCTCCCATATAGCTTGAAGTTAGCTGCCCAGAGGACTTCAGCATCTGGATCACCGGCCAAGTGTATTTCTCAGTGTGCCTGAGCCAATGTTGTGGTCCAGTCATTGGTTTCAACGAGTTTGGCTGAAGGGCATCTGTATGTGCAAGGCCAGTTTACTTGGAAGTGCTCAGGAGTTCGGCTTCTAAGCTCAGGGTTCTGCACTGTGACAGATCAACAAGGCAATGCCACCCTGGTCATCTTTGGTGGTAATCCAGCCTGTCTCTGGTAACATTTCTCCATCAGCACGACCTGTCTCTTTTCTTTTAAAACTTCTATAATGAGCCGTAGGATCTTAAGAAATTCAGTATACTGTCTTAGTTAGGAGCCTGGGTTTAGTTAGAGTTGAACAAACTTGCAGTTAATTCCCAGCTCAGCCATATACTAGCTACATGAACTTGAGCGAGTTTCTTATATACTCTGAGCCATGTTTTTCTAATCTGAAAGAGGAGGATAACCCCACCTATTCTACTAGGTTCTTGTAAGACTTAAAAAAAAATAATTAATGTGTGTAAAGAGCTTAGCACAGAGCTTGTCATATATTAAGCACTCATTTTGGGGGTCATTTATACTTCCTGAGTCTCATGTATAAAGAGAATGGGTCAGATCAAGTGGTCTCAGCGCTCCTTTGTACGTGATATTCTCCCTGCCCCTCACTCCTCCTGACCGATTTTGTTTTTCATCAGTGGTCTCACCCGTCCTCAGAGTCTCTCGCACTAGAAACATCAAAGTCCCATTTCCTTCTCTCCTCCATCCCTTTCTCCATCTGATCGTTTACTAAGTCTTGTGGAGTCAAGCACAAATGTTCCTGGAATCCATCTTCTCTCCATTTCTACAATCATCTCCTGGCTAGGCCACTGCCAAAACGCCCTTTCTTGCGTTCTAGCTTTCAGTGTACCTTTGACATTGCTGCCACAGTAGTCTTGTCCCCCAGCAAATCTTAGCACATGGCTTCCATGTTCAAACAGATGCTTGCTACCTGCAGAGTTTCACCTAAACTATTGAACTTGCCCCCCAAGATCTTTCTCAGCCTGGTCCCTAAGTGCTCCTCTAGCATTCTCTCCCACCACCTGCCCTCTGAGGACCTACTCTCCACCCACATGGAATTTTCTGCAGTTCACCAGACATATCGGGGCCACACATGACTTGGTGCCCCTGCTCATGTTGCTCCCACATGCTTTTCTTGACCTACTGATCAAGGAAACACCTACTGATCCTTCAAAGCTCAGATCACATATCACCTCTGGGAAGCCTTCTGGGACTTCCCAAAGAGTTCAAGCCATTTTACTCCACTATCTGTGTTCTCCTGTTTAGTTCATAGCACTGGCAGCCTCTTTAGTAAGACTATGTCCTCTGGAGTCAGACTGCCTGGGTTTGAGTCCCTGGCTCCCACAGTTACTAACCACCCAGACGGGTCAAGTTATTCAGACACTTTACGCTATTGTTTCCTCCTCTATAGAAGAAAGAGATGATAGTAACCTACTAAATAGATAGTTGGGAGAATTCAATGAGTTAATCTGAGAGCATGATTAGCATAGCACTGGCCATATACCAAGTGATTTAGTAATATTAGCTTCACAATTTCTGTAATTTTAACTACTTACGTGTCTATCTTCTCCCATCACATTGTACGCTCCTCTAGCGCAAAAAAAAAAAAAAATAAACATCTTATTCCTTGGTGTTACCAGCACTTATAATAGTGCCTGGTTCATGCAGGCCAAGTCAATATCTTCCTTTCCATTAAATATCCACAGATTTGAGATAACTTCAAGGTACAATCAAGACAATCAAAATTATATTTTACAACTTAGGTATGCTTTTGTATCAGATATTGCCAAGGGCTTTGGCTATTAATTTCATCTTAATAGATAGATACCTACTACCCTTGGTGATATCATTTATCCCCAAAGCTTCAGTTATTATCTGTGTGTAGACAGTGCTCAAATCTCAATCTCCATCCTCATGATTCTAAGATCCAGGCCAATATATTAAGCTAGTCATCTAGACATCTCTTCTTAGATGACCTATGAGTATCCAAAACTTACCATATCCAAACTAAACTTGTTATTCTACCACAAAATCTTCTTCCCTGCAAATGGTCCCCATTTTAGGAAATTATATCATTGTTTGCTCAGGGCAGGAATCTGGGAATAAAGCCCGACTTTTCCTTGCCTTCTCCAACCATTTCCCCATCCAGTCATGTTCTTTTTTATCTCCTTTCTATCTCCTAAATATTTTAAAATTCTATCTTCTTCTGTCCCCACTGCTATATTCCAGTCCAAGTTATCATTATCTGTCATCTATCACTCCTGGTCTTTCCTCAACCCACATGGCAGCCAGAATGGTCTTTCTAAAAGTGCACATGTCATCAAGCCAATGCCCCTCACTCTCATGGGTCCTGTGGCCCTTCCTGATCCGGTCCCTGCCTCTCTCTGGCCTCACCCTGTGCTGCTCTCCTCCACATCTCCGTGCCTTGGACAGCTGGGTTTTCTTCAGTTCTTTGAACGCGTCATATTCTTTGTCCACTCCATCTAGTTCCTCCACCTAGAATGTTCTTTTCTGCCCTTTTGACCTGGCAAAGTCCTACTCATTCTTCAAATCTCAATTCAGAAGTCCATTCTCCAAGGAGGTTTTCTTAATCGCCCAGGCTAGGCTGTCCTTACTTGCTATATATATTCTGATAGCACCAGGGATCCCCACCCCATGCCCCCGACTCTTCCACTCATTGCTGCTGGTTTCTTACTCAGTGTTTGTCCTGACCTAGACAGGAAGCTCCTGACCTAGACTGGAAGCTCCAGCACTGAAGCAGGGGCTGAGACTCTTAGGTTCATCCCAAAGTCAGGCATTGAGTACAGGGCTTTGCATGGAGTAGGTGCTCAGTTAATATTATTATATCATATTGCATAAAGTATTGATTGTTTGAATTTCTAAACCCATAACTCATCCATTCTTTCAAATATGTTCAAACTTACCAAATACTTGAGTACCTTGTTTTTATTATATTTGTTATGTTACTTCCATAAGTCTATCTAATTCTACATCTTAGTTCACTTCAGTAAAAAACAGCATCCAGACCAAATAAAAATTATATAATGTTTTCCTCCTAAGCAGAGCTTTGTGGTGATAAGTATTAATGGGTAATGCAACATTTATCATCAGAGCAACTAATTTTGTTTGAAACAGTAACATTTTGATAGGAATGGTCTCTAGTATGAAATCTGTATACCTATCTCAAAGTATAATATTTTGGCTAAATAGCAAAAGGCTTTACATTTCAGAACAATCTATCCACTGGCTTTCTAACAACATAATATCAACCTATTCATTTCTGATATAACTGAATTATTTTACCTTAATCTACCAAGGGACTTGGAGGTAAAAGAAAATGAAAAGAGATGTAGAGAAGAAAGAAAGAACCATGGTTGGGGGCAGAACCATGCCAAAAGCCAGAAGAGAAAAGGAAAATATTTAGAGAGGAAAAGTGATTTAAGAATCAATATAAAGAAAACAAAAACAAAGGCAGGAAAAACCTAACTTTACCATTCGCAGCCAAGAGGGTAAAAAGCCTTTATAGAGACTCATGAATCCTTCTCCTTGAACAGCCTGAATCAAACAGTCAGTTGATGATTTATACAGAAGGCCCCTAAAAAGGAAAGAAGACAATTTTGTTAAATTTCTTATGTGTAAATAGATGTATAAATAGAATGTTTAAATGGTCTAAGAAAATTTATTTAACTATTTTCTGCTAGCTTAGAAAAAATAATATTTGTGGTTCTTTATAGAGCACCTCTTTTGAGTTTAAAGATATTTTCAAGGTGGAGTTTCCTGATTCACCCCATCCTTGGTCTGATAACTTAGAATTCACTCCACCTGATCTCTTCCAGAGAGAACATACTGTTTTATATCAGGTCAAATTACCCATGTTACCTCTAAGTCATAAGCTTCTGAAGGAAGTGCTCTGGAAATTCTCAACAGAGTATATTTTCAAAAACTCTTTGAAAACAACAAAGTCATAATAAACACCTTGTGTCTAAATAATACGATGGGTAAATTAGCTTATTTCCCCAAAGGCACAGTACTTTTCCATCAGACACAAAGCAGGTAACTGCATAAAACAATTTCCTGGTTGAACACATGTAAACACAAAAATACATTTCCATCAAGAATAAATACAGGGAAGGATCTTTAAAGAACAATATTATTACAGACATTCAGATCCATGGAGACTGAAGACTTTCTGTCTACCTTCCTTGTTTATCTCGCGGTTGATTCATTATTCGGCTTTTGATGACATCAGCGGGTGTTCCCAGAATAGAAGCTACCAGTCCAGAACATAAACTATAGATACAAATAAATGAAATAGAAAGATAATATGTAACAGTTTCTAAATCTGAAGGAAAGGGGATTTGATATTTAGAAAGAATGGAATACTAAATCTAGTACTATAATATTCTTCATAATAATGCTGTTTTAGCTTAAAATCAGTGATAAATTAATTCATTAAAGAGGTAGAAAAAAAAAGAATCTCCAGTCAACAAATATACATTGAACATCTGCTGTAGGCAGGCACTCTTGTAGGCAGTAAACAAGACAGATAAGATCCTGTCCTCAAGGCACTTACTTGGGAGAGGCAGAGGGGAAATGAATAATTTCAGATGTGGTTAGTGCTATGAAAGAAATAAAATGAGATCATGTGATAGGGAGTAACTGGGTGACAGGCAGTCATGGAAAGGCTCGTGGGTGACAGCAGGTCTCGACATAGATGCTTCCTTCTCACCAGCTAGATGAGAGGCTAAAGAAGCAGGCAGAGAAGGCTAATTTAAGGAGTTTGATTTATTCTCGATGCAAAGGGCAGTCATTGAAAGGATTGTAAGTGGGGGAATCACATAATTTGGTTCATAATTACCCCCTCTTGAGAAAAGCTTCTGGTCAGTTACTCAAGACAGACAAAATGGATGTGGCCAACCCACTACAGAGTAAATCAAGATTCTGTAAATGAGTGACTAAACAGTTCAGAGACCACCATCAGTTCATTATGAATGTTGGCATGAGCGAGGCAATACAGGAACATTATCGACATTCCATAACCCGAGAACCCATTAACTGCTGTAAACTTTTCCAGGAGAAACACAGATGACGAGAAGAGGGGTGGCTGTCCTGAATCACAGGAAATGGAAGGCCCAGGACCCAGGAGGTGGCAGCTAAGTCCACAGACTGGGATCAGGCGGGTCAGACTGGGCTAATGGAAAGCTAGAAAGAAAAACTGTGGAAAACTTTTATGTCCTTCTGGAACACCAAGTACCTCCCAGAGATAAGGATCACTGAGTTCCATGCCAAGCAAGGCCTTTGAAGTTTCTGAAGGCTCTGTGGTAGGGAGGCTGAAGCTGCATTAGGAATCTTCACACTCTCTTACTCTAAAGTGCAGCAGGAAGTCCCCAAGCTCTTTATGACTCTTTCAGGTCAGGATTGATTGTTCAAAGTAGAAACTCACTTTAGGAATTCCTGAATTCAAGAGAAGGAGCCCATATGACCTATTTACATTTTCCAGCAAATGACCCGACTGTGCATGTAACTTTTCTTGGGTCTTTGTCCACATGACAGGCATTGCCTATGTGGAAAGAACTTACTGTTTCACCATATATATCCCAGGAGGTGTAGACTGCTGCTCTTTTAACATTCTTTTCTATTTGTTCAGATACTTTGCAAGTCCAAGTTTAATATCATTTATTTTAATATACCTTCACGTTTTTACATAGAAATGTCTCAACCAACAGAAAATTCACCTAAGTTCTAAAACTTAGGTCTACTAGAAACAGCATACAAGACCAATCAAGAGGTAAGGAAGAACAAAGAAATAGGATAGAAATAGGCACACAGTTTCCCCCTCTTGGCTCAAAAGATTGGAGGGAAACACTACATTTTTACTTGTCCATTTGCTTCAGAGAGGCTGGGTGCCAGCTCTGCTTCACACATAAGTGCCAAGAGTAGAAACGACATCTGCCAGAGTGTTAATATTATTAATAAATTCTATTTTTAAAAAGTAGGTAGCCTTCATTAATTAGTAGTCATTAACTAATTAATTTTACTATTAAAGGATTTATTTTTACCTGTATAATAACCACATCAAGAACGCCCTTTGGCAACTGTCGCCCCATTCGGCACACAGAGACCTTAGGGGCAGCTGCCAGTGGCCTGCCTCATGCTCTTCTTATCAAATTGTTTTGAGGAGGTAGTGTGATCTGGCTAGGCTCCTTTAAAAAATAAATATTAAAAGAGAGCAAACAGTATATTAAGGAGGCCTCAGGTAAGATGGTCAAAGTGAGGAGAGGAGTAAAAGGAACGCCAGTTTCATCAAGCTACTTGGCATGAACATTGCTGCTTTTTGCTATTGACCTTTATCACTGCTTGCTAGTAACACCCCAAAGTGAGGCCCAGGACATGGCTAAAGTGATAATGGACCGAGAGTGATTGGGTAAGTCTTCCGTTCTCTCTAGGAGACCAGATGGCCATCTGCAAGGCTAGTTTGTAACAGTCCATCAGCACTGTCAGAATCAGCAGTCCTCTTCAGGATCAACTAAATAATCATGCTCATCTGTGATCTTCACACAGTGTAAGCTAACCTTTTGCACAGTTTTACCTCTCAATAGCCTCGTGATTTAAAAAGAGGGAAGAAAGGGGCTTCCCTGGTGGCGCAGTGGTTGAGAGTCCGCCTGCCGATGCGGGGGACACGGGTTCGTGCCCCGGTCCGGGAGGATCCCACATGCCGCGGAGCGGCTGGGCCCATGAGCCGTGGCCGCTGAGCCTGTGCTCCGCAACGGGAGAGGCCACAACAGTGAGACGCCCGTGTACCGCAAAAAAAAAAAAAAAAAGGGAATTTTTCTGGTTTTTCTGTTCTGTATAATTTCCTGAATTAATTCAATACCCCACCTTTCTGCTGCATCCCGTAGTGACGTACTTTGCCACCTGCCTCCCCACCTCCCTAAAAGCCTAGCCACAGTGTTCTCCTGCTCCCCCCTTGCCCCAGAACTTCGTTTTACTTACATTATTGTATTCAATTGTCGTAAAATATACATGACAAAGAATTTCCCATTTTAGCCATTTCTAAGCACATGGTTCAGTGCTTGCGCCATTTTTACTCTTCTTCTTCACACCAGATTCCTCTCCCTCAGATGCTGATGGCTCGTATAAATCTCTCGATTGCACAGCTGCAATCCCCTTCAAACCTCCATGATCGCTCATTTTACCCTGTGACACAGCCTGCAGAACTTCCAGATCGCACAGCACTGTTTACCTACTTAGCTGTGAGTTTGTGGTTAGCGACTTTCAAGCTGCCTCACGTACCCACAGACGCCTACCAACCCAGTTAAAAACCCGATCCAGTGTGTGGAGCTCAAGAATGAACCAAGTACCAGTCACCCCATTTTCTTAAAACCTGACTTAGAGAACAGTAAGATGAAGTTATTTCAGATTAGGGCTGGAACATAGTGATGGGAAATCCTATGTCTTTCCAAAAAAGACAGATCCATTAGGAGAAGTCGGGTCCGTTAGGCAGACTTACACCTGCTGGGAAATTCTTGAATCTTAAGTTAGAAGTGTGGCATTTTGAAGACCATTTGGGTAGAAAGACAATGAAAAAGAAACAGGAGGTAACATCACTGTGGGACTATTAGAACTGAATATGCTGCTCTGAGAAACAGATCATAGCACTGAACAGACAAGCCTCTTGAAAGACAAGAATATCTCTCAAGATGATATGGGTAGAAAGATGGACTGGGTAGAAACTGGGGAAGAGTTTCACAAGCAGAGCGAACAGCATGGACGAAGATAATGAAGGGAAGAATGTAAGGGTGGGTACAGATATCGTACAGATGTTTATAGGACAGAGGCCTAAAATCCTCAGTTTTCTCTGTGAAAGAGGTGGCTGGACTATCGGCTACAGAAAATATGGCGTTGCTTGTGATCACACCTGGAGGAAAGTTCGGAATGTGAAAGAAAGCTGAGCAAAGACAGAAAGACTGCCCTAGCAGCACTAAAGATAACACTTATTTTAAAAGAGGAAGAATGAAGAAAAACTACTCTAGGAATATTAAGTTAAGGTGAGCCTGAAATTTGGAATCGTTTATGTCTATTTGTATATCTCCAAATATCATTAATTTGGCACTACTCACATGCTTTTGGGGTTGTCCAAGTAGCATAAAGGGGTCTAGAATTTGGAAACAAGATCAGAAGCTAAATAGAATCATAAGGACACTCGACATCTATAAAGTAACTCACTCTAATGGATAATTTGAACTCGTGTTGCAAAGAATTTAAGCTGTTTCTCTTTCCTAGGATGCTCTTCTTTATCATGTCTCCGTCACAAGCCACAGCCCTTCAAAACACTTATCTAATTCTGTCTCCTTTGTAGGCCCTTCTGAGCGGTTATTTTTTCTCTCTGCACCTCCCACCCCAACTCTACAGTAACTAGTTCCTTTCTTTTAGCACTTACTGTACAGTCTTTTTATACTAGTCTTGTTTTTCACCTTGGTACACTCCCTGGGAAGGAGTATGGTTTACCTTTTGTATCCACTGCAGGGCCTTGCACAGTGCCTTTAACCTAAAAGATGCTCAGACATACCCGTTGAATTGAGCTGGAGAATCAGTTATCAGAATCTGACCCTGGGATGGCCCCATCAAGGTGCAAATATTTGGGGAGGTTTAACCTGAAACATTCTGCAACTCAGCCCCTCCCTTCCCCATTTTAACTGCAACAAACTTTTAAGAAAATTGCCCTTTATAAATGTACTATTGCCTTTCTTTAAGGGTGATCTCAGTAGGTTCTCAATCGAAAGAGACAAAAGTTAGAATTTACGCCAAATATGGAAGAAAGGGTGACACAGGAAAAAATAGAAAGAGACAAACTAAAACAGTCTTACCTTGATAAGCCATGAGTCATGATATTGTCCTCCAGTGGTGTATTCAAAACCAAGTAGTGTTTCACTGTATCGTAAGTGGTTAAATCTGGCAATACATAGAAAAAGAAAGCTTAAATATCATTCATTCAACAATGAATGTCTTTTGTGTCAAGAATGTGCTAAGAATGGGGCAGGAATGTGTAGAAGGATGAAAGATTCCATTCTTGTTCTCAAGCAGAGGAAAGCAGATGGAGGGGGAGGAAAAGAGGAAGAGAGACAAACACCCAATTATATCATTTGAACATCTGAATCCAGCTCTGCTTAAAGTCAGTTCAACCCCTGCACTTTTCAGTGTTGGAGATGATGAATTCCTTTTTTTAGCCTAAGTTAGGTTGAGTTGAGATTCTGTCACTTTAAACAAAAGGTCCTGGTAATTATTCTACATGAAGTTTTTTATACTTTTTTCCTAATGACAATGAAGAGCTGTTGAAGGGTTTTAAACAGGGGAGGGATAGATCGCAATACTGGAGTTTTGTAAAGATTACATACACCAAAGTACAGAGAAGGGAATTGGAAAGAGGTAAGAATGGGTAGATGCATTTGATCATTCACCAGATATCTGAGCGCCTGCTATGTGGTAGGCATTATTCTAGGCTCTGGGGAAAGAGCTGTGGACAAAATGAACAAAATCCCCATTCTTTGTTGGAGGCTGAGACAATAAACAAGTAAGTAAACACATGGCATTTCGGATGGTAGTGACTGCTCTGAAGACAAGGCAAGGAGAGGGGACAGTGAGCCTGTGAGGGTGGGGAAGGTTGGCATATGTGAATTTAAATAGGGTGATCAGGGAAGACCTCGCAATAATATTTGAGCAGATACCTTAAGGAAGCTTGAGAAAGTACACTTTCTAAAGAAAAAAAAAATGTCATGAAGAGCCTAGGGGTAGGGTGGGAATAAAACACAGACCTACTAGAGCATGGACTTGGGATATGGGGAGCGGGAAGGGTAAGCTGTGAAGAAGTGAGAGAGTGGCATGGACATATATACACTACCAAACGTCAAATGGATAGCTAGTGGGAAGCAGCCGCGTAGCACAGGGAGATCAGCTCTGTGTTTTGTGACCACCTAGAGGGGTGGGAGGGAGGGAGACGCAAGAGGGAAGAGATATGGGAACATATGTATATGTATAACTGATTCACTTTGTTGTAGAGCAGAAACAAACACACCATTGTAAAGCAATTATACTCCAATAAAGATGTTAAAAAAAAATAAATAAATAACAAAAAAAAAAAAAAAAAAGAAAGTACACTTCGTAGATATCTATGACAAAGCATCCCGGGCAGAGCCACAGTATGTGTTATAGCCCTGAGGCAAAGTCAGCTTTGTATGTTAGAAGAACAGCAAGAACACTAGTTTAACAGGAGCAGAGGCAGCAAGAGTTGGAGAAGGGGATGGTTTGAGCAAAGGAGTGACTGACCTGGGCCACTATTTCCAAGATCACTCTGGCTGTTCTGTTAAGAGTAGACTATTGGGAGACAAGGCAGACTAGATATGAGGCTGTTGCGGTGCTTCTGGTGAGAAATGATGGCGGCTTGGATAAGAAATGATGGCGCCTTGGATAAAGGGGTTATGGAGTGCTGGTCAGAGTTCAGGTGTTTTGAAGACAGAATCAACAGGATCAACAGGGATCGGCCAGCAGATTGAATATGGAGGGAAGGAAAGGAAGCAAAAATGACGGCAAGGTTTTGAGCTTGAACAATTTGAAGGACACAGCTGCCATTTATGGAGATGGGAAAATGAGAATGGACTAATTTAAGTGTTTTAAAGTAAGATGACAGGCATCAGTGATCCTGATTAGAAAAATTTCAGATGCATAGTGGGACAAAATGGCTGTGGGGTGTATGTGGGCAGACTAGTTAGGAGACATTTGTAGTGGTCCAGTAGGAGGAGATGAATAATACTTGGACAAAGGAGTGGCTCCATGGATGAAGGGAAGTGGATGAACTTGAGATATATATGCAAGACAGAATTGGCTGGATTTGGTGACTGGTGGGCTGTAAGGAGCAAGTGAAAGCAAAGAGATCAAAATCATGCCCAGGTTTCTGCGTTGTTCAACTAAAAAGATGATGATATCATATTTTGAGATTGGGAAGAACAGAGAAGGAAGTGATTTAGTAAATGAGCTTGGTTTGGACACATTCAAAGCGATATATTTACGATAAGCTGGAACTTGGAAGAGAAATCTGGGCTGCAGTAGATTTTGAAGCAATGAATTGAGAACGACAATCTGAAAGGTTTTCTGAAAACCAAAATATCCACCAGTATGATGCAGCAGACATCAATGGACTGAAATAGCAGTATATAAAATAGATTTACTCCCTTTGATATTTGAGTGATATGTTACTATACCTCTCAAAAATGCTATTTATCAGTTTCTTAGAATCATATCATTTTGGTCTTAGGAGTCTTTCATCCATTGCTTCATTCATTAAATGTTTGTTGATTATGTACGAGGGGCTGGGGAAATAAAGAAAGATGAAGCATAGTCCTTGCCTTCAGGGGGCTCAAAAATCTAGAGGAGGAGATAGACACGTAGTAGAAAGCAATGAAATGAGGTAAAACCAGTGACAGAGTTAAGCACGGGGAACTATGGAAACACATAAAGGGGCATCTAACACACCATGACCTGGGAGGGGCGGCTGCAGGAGGTCTGGGTAAAGTACACAGGTGGAGAAGACACCTCAGCTACGTATGAAACGATCTGCAGAAGAAAACTAAACAGAAGAAGAGGGATGAGGACAGAGAGTACAGAGGTGAGGAAGAGTTTGGTGTGTGCAGGCAGTGGAACACTTTAGCTCTTGACTCTGCTTCCCTCTCTGCTCCAGAGTCAATGAATTGCTCAACCCCAGAAGACACAGGCTGGATTATACAGGCCTGCTGTGTTATGTTATGAAATTTCCACTTTATTCTCTGAGTGATAAGAAGCCAGTGAAGGGTTTTAAGGATACCAATAACATGTTCAGATCTGTACTTCAGATAAAGCTCGATGGATACTGGGTACAAATTTGAGGGCAGAGGAAGAGACCAGTTAGATGGCTGTGGCAGTGGTCTAGTTGTGTTTTGATGGTTACTACTGTAAAAACAGTCATTTTAAGGATACTAAGGTAGTAGACATTGAGGGGGGAAACTTTCTTTTAATTGAAATATAGTTAATGTGTAATATTATGGTTATTCCAGGTATACTACATAGTGATCTGACATGTGCATACATTATAAAAAGGTCACCACAATAAGTCTAGTAACCATCAGTCCCCATACAAAGTTATTACAATATTATTGTAATAGTTCCTTATACTGTATATTACACCCCTGTGGCATATTTATTTTATAACTGGAGGTTTGTACCTCTTAATCCCCTTCACCTATTTTGGCCTCCTACCCTCCTCTCCTCTGGCAACCTCCTGTTCTCTGCATCTGTGAGTCTGTTTTCATTTTGTTTTGTTTTGTCTTTTAGATTCCACACTGAGATCACATGGTATCTGTCTTTCTCTGTCTGACTTATTTCACTTAGCAGAATATACTGCGGGGGTGGGGGCATTTAAGAAATATTTAGAAGATAGGAGAAATCAATGACTGAATATGGGAAGTGCGAGATGGGATGAGTTAAGGAAACATTCAGACTTCCAGCCTGAGGTGCCCGGCTGTACAGAATGGGTGATACAGCAAGAGGAGCAGGATTACTGGGGGGAAAGATTGGTAGTCTGCATTTAATGACCATCACAGACGGTACATATACCAGTTTGAATCTGAGAGGAAGGTATGGTGTGGAGAGTAGCCCTTAGAAATGGTTTGGAATTATCTCCTTATCGTCACAATTTGCTAGTTTTCGGAAATCCTTTTCATACGTCACCATAGAATAAAGTGAAAATGTTCTAGGGAAAATATTCAATTATGACATTATAACATAAGGGAAGACTGTTGCCAGTACATATTATTAAAAATAATAAAATACATATTCTCATTTTCCCCGATGGAATGCTTATAATTAAGCGAAGGCGATTAGGACTTCGCGGAATTCAACGAAGTTTCCATTACCTCCCATATTCACCAGCGCTGCTCTTTGTATATTGGGTACCCAGCCTGCCCAAAGCCCACGTACTCCTCCTTCAGCTAAGATTTTTGCAAATGCATGATGCACACCACGAAATCTAAAGGAAAATAATAATAAATGTGAAAACTCTATGCGTTCCTGTGTTTGGAATGCAATTGTATAAGCTTTGCCTATAGCTGTTATGATTTAGAGTAGAGTAACATCTTAACTATCTAGAATTGTTAGAAATTAAAGCAATCCACGTAAGTCTAATTTCCAGATAAACTTATTAGTTCTTTAGAAGAAAAGGCCAACTTTTGATTTAAACGCTTTTTTTATGGAGATCTTTATAAACTGTGACATTCTCTTCTCAGATTATTAAACAGATTAAAACTCCTTTCTTGATATTTTACATCATCTGTGCCCATATTAACTATAGGCAGGAAGAGTGGTTATCAGACCTCTGAGTTCATTTTACTAGTATTGTGGGAGACCTTCAAATTTTGTACTTTTACCAAATAACATCAAAAAAATCAATTCTCATATCATCTCATAAAAGAAGTGATATTTTTAGACCAAAAGGTAGGAAGGACAATTTCATAAGAGTTCTTAAAACTGAATACTTTGGGCTTTATGAGAATTTATTATCTTGCCTTTATTTTGTACATTTTTCTGTACACAGATGAAAAATGGTGCTGAACCATGAACCAAATCTGGAAACCTATGATATAAAATAAAAGCCTGGGTTTTATATAGTCAGACGTACCTGGTATCAAATGCCATCTGACTACTTACTAGCTGTGTGGCTTTTACTCAGGCATTAAACTCTCTGAGTCTTACCAAAAAGAAGGACATTCATAATTGCTATTATGCTATGTAAGAAATATGCTCATGAATGAGGTCACATTAACAAGTGCACATTTATTGGATACTTATTAAGCACCAGACTTTTTATATACATAAGATACATTTTATTCCTGAAAACTCTATGAAGTATGTATTATTATTCAAATTTTCATCTGAAGAAACTGAGGCTTAGGGAGGTTAAGGAACGTGACTAGGGTAACAGAGCTAAAATGTGGCAAAGGCTGGATTTGAATCCCAGATTGTCTGATCCCAAGGTTCATGCTCTTTACAACATTAAATATTTTTTCCTACTATATCAAACCCAAAATGTCGGGGCTTCCCTGGTGGCGCAGTGGTTGCACGTCCGCCTGGAGATGCAGGGGAACCGGGTTCGCGCCCCGGTCCGGGAGGATCCCACATGCCGCGGAGCGGCTGGGCCCGTGAGCCATGGCCGCTGAGCCTGCGCGTCCGGAGCCTGTGCTCCGCAACGGGAGAGGCCACAACAGAGGGAGGCCCGCGTACCACAAAAAAAAAAAAAAAAAAAACCCAAAATGTCCAAAATTAGAGACAGAGAAGGAAAAACATTGAGGTGATCAGTTAAAACTCAGACATTGCTGGACCCCAATGGTTCCTTCTCTCCATGTAACAAACCAAGGCAACATCACTTCACCCTGCTACATAGTAATCAGAAGTTGTTACAGGATGACAAAACGGGTCCTGGGATTCTGTAAACTACTTGGTTAAGTCAGTGTGGTACCCTTTTCTCCTCTACTGTACATGGTACTTATCTCCCTGTTGGGAAGGGGGCCTGGACTGCCACAGCCCAACCCCACTTTCCACTGAGTCAGCTAGAGCAGCAGCAGAGCGGAGGGCAGTGATCGTGGTGAACCTCCAAAGGAGGCCCCCAACCCCCCCTGACCTCCGGGCTCAGCAGCACACCCGCAGTGTTCAGAGGATCAGACCCCTTCATACTCAGCTCAGGGCATCCTGCCACTTTTCCTCTTTCCTGGGAGAGGTCTGTCTAACTATCTGCAAGATTTGCCCCTTTCCCAGGGGAAACTGCCTAAGTGGTATTTTAATAAATTGTTGAACAAGAGGCCCTTTGAAGAAAGGCAGACTTCGACAGTATAGGGTAGTGCAATAGGAGGATTTTATATCACAACAGCATAATAATAATAATAATAATAAAAACTTCTTTAAACTTGGGAAAAGAGGAGCGAAATTAAGGAAGTAGGAACAATTTGCAAGGTTCACCTTGCTATTTCCCTTCCTTCAGAGAGAAAGGGAAAGAAAGCAAGCTTTCTGGCACCTGATGAGCCAGGCACTCTGTCATGGAAACCATCTGAGACAGTCCCTTTTAAAGATGAAGAAACAGACTAGAAATGTTTAGTGACTTCCACAATGCCAAGCCACAGTGGCAGAATCAGAATTCACACCAGGGCAACTGTTAATGATCAGACTCTTTATATCAAGCTGCAGTAGGGGACAAGTCTAGCTGCCTTGTCTGGGAAAGCAGCAAAGAGCAATGCATATGTACAGTTTGTCTGGTAGAGAACATGTACACCTTATCAGGCAAAGAAAAGGTCCATCTCACCTCTCCCCTTAGTGAATACCACTTCCAAATTAAGAGTCAGAATTAATGTCTTTACTGAATGTTGGGTTACAAAAATGCAAAAGTCATTAGGGAATGTTCAAAGGGGAAAGGAAAGTTACCCATTGGTTGGAGAACTTACCGCAATGGTTTTCCTTCAAGTTTCCTTTTTCCTTCCATTTGCATCTGAACCTTCACTAGGTCAGTTGGGTTGGCTAAAAATTGGCCAACGACACCAGCCATCATACCTCCAATCACTGATTTCCTAATTATAAAAGGGGATACATTTTTTTAAAGGTTGCTATCAATTTCACAGAGTCTGTAGGGAACAATAACATTCTGGTACAGCCCCTGCATAAGAGATTTAAGACACAGTGAAGCAAAGAATAGACCCAGACAAATCACAGAGGTTTGTCTGTTTACTGATGGGAGGGTTCAAGGACCCTGAGGAGTTGAAATTCAAATCTGAAGTGCCAGGGGCCTTTCATGGCCTGAAATTCAAAGGAAGGGCAGTTGCTTCAAAGACATAGTTTAACTACAGGTTAATTCTGACCACAGGAGAATAAAAACAGCATTGATGTAATCAGTTTAACAGACAAAGGCCAGTAAGACAAATTTTATGGATTACTATTTTAGTAGTTTTCCAAGGGGAAGGGGTTTTGACAATGTTCCTCTCTTTGAGGAAACTCTCTCTGTCCCTGGACTCTTCCTCCTCCTCACCTCCTGAAGCCAACAGTGAACAAGTCTAGGCTATTATACTTAAACATGCCCTGAATCCCTCGTCTTCTCCCCACTCCAGCCGCTCCTGTCTCGGGACAAGCCCCAGTCATCTTCTGCTGAGATTATGGCAGTGGCCTCTCGTGGGGAGAGGGGTAGTTTCTTTCTTTTTACTCTAAAACAATATTTGAAGAGGTACAAATGAGTACAGAGTAGAAAAGGGTCCCTATCCCCAGTTCCCCTCTTCTGAAGTGATCGCAATGACTAGTTTCTCTTATACTTTTCTAGAGATAATAACAATGCGTTCACCGAATGCACTATGTCAGGCACTGTTTTAAGCACTTTTAAAAATACCATTTAATTCTCATATAGACTCTATGACATTAGTACCACCGTTATTTCCTCTTTACGGATGAGGAGACTGAGGCACAACCCAGTTAAATGACAGCTCACACAGTGAGTAGTGCAGCCAAGATGTAACCCCAGGCAGTCCGAGTGCAGAGTCCACAGTCTTAACCACTAAGTTACAATTGACGGTTTGCGCACGCGTGCGCGTGCGTGTGTGCGTGTATATATAAAGTATCTGTTTTAAAAGTACAAATGCAGAATGCCACGTTGTATACTGTTCTGCTCTTAAAGGTTATCTCTGTCAATTCATATAGAGCTGCCTCATTTAAAAAAGTTTCATAGCATTCCATTTTATGACTACTCCATAATTTATATAAGCAGCTAACTCTTCACTAAGAAATTTGAACATTTATGTGACATTTGATAGATCCTGCCAAGTTCCTTTGCACGGTACCTGTATCAATTCACGCTCCCACCAATAACCTATGAGCGTGACCGTTGTCTCCTAGCAGTGATGGGTGCAGTATGTTACCACTGGTTTTTCTCTTTTCGAATCCCATAACCACACCTCCTGTGTGATTGTTACATGATTCTACTTGTTTAGGCATCTGTGTGTATTACCATGAGTCTAGTCAGGGACTATGTCGGGGGACCATGCCTTTTTCATCACTATATCCTCGGTACTACGTATAGGACTGACACAGCATAATCACTCAGTAAAGACCCAGTGACTGAGTGAATTGTTCTGACTGGGTCAGAGAACACAGAGGCAATCCCCCCTGAGAGCTGGCTTCAGTGACATGTTTCCTTTGAACTCCTTACCTAACCCTTTCACATCTGGAAGAAATTACAGAATGCAAGAACTATTAATCTATTCCTTCTCCAACTCTGGGAAAGCAACTAGTATAGCTTA
The DNA here is from genome assembly GCF_002837175.3 of Physeter macrocephalus. Classification (NCBI taxonomy): domain Eukaryota; kingdom Metazoa; phylum Chordata; class Mammalia; order Artiodactyla; family Physeteridae; genus Physeter; species Physeter macrocephalus. The sequence continues at coordinate 79,437,845 of NC_041231.1, read as the reverse complement.
GAACATTACAATTTTTCAAAAACAGCACCAAGAGATTTTGCCTGGAAGATGAAATTCTACTTATTGCCCTTTTCTTACAGTTGTGACTTGGATTTTTTTTTTTCAGCCCAAAAAAGATATTGTAGTCATCTTTATATGTTCTTCATATAAAACCCATTCTTCAAATAGCTGTGTTATGTCTCCCCTGTATAAATGTCTCATAACTTATTTGACTACTTCCAAATTGCTGGTTATTTAAATTTTAAAAAATTGCTATTATCAACACTGCTACAGTCCGTATCTTTGGCTGCATGTGTGTGTGTGAGAGACTCTATGAATAGGTACAAATATTTCTGAATGATTCTAATCATAAAGAAGGAGTTGCTAGGTCTTACACATTTAAAAATTTTAACAGGTAAACTTTATGCTCCAAAAAGGTTATAGTAACTTACATTCCCATTAACAGTTTAATGGCTAAAAGTACTTATAATTAATTTCCCTGATGACTGGTGAGGTTGAACATTTTTACATGTTTAATGAACACTTACATTCCTTCTTCTGTGAGTTGCCTGTTGATATCCTTTCTTGATTTTTCCTTTTATGTTCTTTATGTATTTTTTTATTGATCTACTGGAGTTCTGTGTATTTTACTTGTATTAACCTATTTTTCTCTGTTTCTATTATAAATGTTATAAGTGATATGCACTCACATTCATCATCTCATCTAATCTTACAAAAGCAAAATCCTGGTCGTAGGTATTAACTTCCACAGCAGAGAAAACTGAAGATAAAAAAGGTGAAGTAGGGCCTCCCTGGTGGTGCAGGGGATACGGGTTCGTGCCCCGGGCCGGGAAGATCCCACATGCCGCGGAGCGGCTGGGCCCGTGAGCCATGGCCGCTGAGCCTGCGCGTCCGGAGCCTGTGCTCCGCAACGGGAGAGGCCATAACAGTGAGAGGCCCGCGTACCGACAAAAAAAAAAAAAAAAAAAAAAAAAAAGGTTAAGCAGTTTGCCCAGGCTACATGGAAATAGAGCAGGAATATAAGCCCATGTCTGTTTGACTCTAAAGCTTAGGGTTTCTCAGTAGAAAGAGGAATAAAGAAGGTGCTCCAAAAGGATTCTTTTAATATTAAAATATTAAATAATATATATAATTTTTATATAGGTGTATACATGTATGTTTGTATATAATATGCAGTAAATGTTCAATTATTTGGATTTATATTGTAATTATTTATTATTTTAAGCCTATACCTTGAGGCAATTTTGGTACAAATGCACAATTTTATACAAATCTAATGGATAAACAGTAAAACCTTCCGGGCACTAGTATATTTTCTTTTTCTTTTTTAATTGAAGTATAGTTGATGTACAACATTAAATAATTTACAGGTGTACAATATAGTGATTCATAATTTTTAAAGGTTAGGCTCCATTTATAGTTATTATAAAATATTGGCTGTATTCCCTCTGTTGTACAATACAGTATATTATTTTCAAAACAAAACTTACCAAAGGGGATAATGCTTATCTTCACTTTTGCCAAACACAACTTCACGGAGATGTTCGTAAGTGACCATTCGACCTCCAGAGTACACTGTGCAAGAAAGAGCATTGAAAGGGTGAATCTGGCCCTGTGTTTCATAAAATAAGAGGATGCTTTGACATGGCCTAGTCAACCTCTCTAGCTGTGTCTTTCTCTCACACACCCTAGGCTTCAGACACCTGGTCTTGATGGTTCTCCAAATGGGCATGCCTTTTAAAACCTCAGGCCTTCTCCTGTGCTATCTGATCTTTCTTGAATGGATTCTCCCTTTCCTGACTTGCTAACTCCTCCTACTCTTTCAATACTCAACTCAAAGAACATGTTTTCCAAAAAGTGCCCCCTGACCTGGCCTCCAGTGTTCTAGGCTGTCATTGCACCCGCCGTGCTTCTCTGATCCCCCAGAACTATCCAGGCATGTGTCTAATACGGCATTTATCATCTTGATTAAAAATTAACTTGATTTTCTTGTTCATCTTTCCATCAGACCATGAGCCTTTCAAGGCGGGTTTTGTGTCTTTTCATTACACTATATGCCCTAGTACAGAGCTTGGTACACAGCAGGCATTTTCATTCAATAAACATGCACAACTTCATTGGATAATTTATTATGTTAAGGTAATTTTTCAGTCAAGTGTCAAACATATGAAATGAATCTTAACTGTAAAACCACATATGGTGGTCAACAAAGTACAAATGAAAAGAAGTAAAACTCAAGACGATAATGGGAAGCAAGGAGAAACTATCAAAAAAAAGAATAAAAAAGAAAAATTGTGAAAATCAGTACATGGTTTTCATATAGAGAGCTTTTCTTGATATTTGAAGAAGTTTAATGAAGTATTTTAAGATATTCAAAAACATACAAAGCACCAAAACAATAAGTGTAATCACACTTCTGGACAGTTCTTGGTGAATACACTCTAACCCGCTCATCTGGAGAACTGAAGCTTTAAAAACACAAAGCTGGTAAACATTAGTACTGGACAATTTTCTGATCAAGGGTCCCTACATATTTGAGGAATGATTATGATTAGAGAAGAAAAACGCCATATCCGTCCTATCTCCTTTTGAAGGCAAGTTTATTCTCCTGTCCACAAGCTGCAAACTCAGCAACTCCTATCTATGTGTGTGCCCCTTTGGAAGCAGAGCAGAAAAGTGTTCTCATTGGCAGCAGTGTAATTTCAACTCCTTTCCTTTCAGAGTGACTAAGGACCCACATAGGTAGCCTGGGAACTGAGGAAAAAAATCACCTGTGTTGCATTTACTCTATTGCCAAGGTTGGATTAGACAGGCATCCCTGTTCTCTTTCAGATCAACCTGGCCTCTGACACATGGGACAGAGACTGGTGAGGCACTGCACTCAAATATAGTTTAATTTTCAAAGAATGTAAAAAAAAATATTTTTCATTTTGTGTTTAAAGTTCCTCAAGTGGAAAAAAAATCAACTATTCATCTTTTTCTTTCTTTTTTTTTTTTTTTTTTAGGCTCCGGACGCGCAGGCTCAGCAGCCATGGCTCACGGGCCCAGCCGCTCCGTGGCATGTGGGATCCTCCCGGACCGGGGCGCGAACCCGGTTCCCCTGCATCGGTAGGCGGACGCGCAACCACTGCGCCACCAGGGAAGCCCCCATCTTTTTCTTTCTTAAACTTAAATAAGAAACATTTTTATTAGGAAAATTTTCAAGCATACAAAAGAGTAGAGAAAAATAATACAATTCCCCATATATCTATCATGGAGATTTATCAATTGCTAACATTGTCACCATATTTGCTTCTTTTTTTTTTTTTTTTTTGCTTAATTATTTTAAATTACATTAGAGACATCATAACAGTTCATCCCTAAATACTTCTGTATGCATTTCTAAAACCCTAAGGCTATAATTCCTTGGTAACCTTATATTCATTTATCATATTAGCCGAAGAAAACTAGCTGGCTTTTGAACACAGCTCAACAGGAAAGCAGAGGAGACAAACACGGAACTCGTGACGAACTCACCAGCTAGAATCAAGATAAATACCTATGTGTCTGTAAATGGCAGGTGTCACTCCTTGCCAGAGCTTTAGAAAGCCTTCCTCTTGGACAATCCCCAGGGCCGTACGCACCATGCCTCTATAGGGAGCAGACTCTCTTGCACCGTCTCCCAACCGAACAAGGGCAGCTTCTCCTTGTATTTGGAGTCGAGTTTTTGTGAGATCGAGGGGAAAGGTTGCTAACAACAACAAAAACAAAACGAGGGGGAAACCCGTAACATTCAGAGAAACAAACAAAATTTTTTTAAAAAATCACAGGACCCATATTTTAGTTAGCACAAGATGGGTGATTCTCAAATTTCAGAATACATCAGAATCAGCCAGGGAGATTGTTAAAAATTACACATTTCCTAGCCCCACGCCTATGGAGTCTCAGTAGGTTGATGGGGTTTAGACGTCAGTTGATTCTTATACACTCCCAAATTTGAGAATCACTGTCCCAGAGCAGCCCCAGAGCACCAGAAAGAAAACAGAAAGTGACAAGCCCTTGGGTTCTTTTTCAGTCAGAAATTTCAGTCCAAAACCTACTTTAGTCCTTAATGTTTGCCTTCCAATGTCAATAATTGCCAGTATCCATTGCCTGTGATGTGCCCTGGACTGCAACCATGATTAAGAGCCAATGTGACTTTTAGAATACTGTACTACTTATGACAGGCTCTTAAGAAAGGCCAGATGAAGCTGAATTCTATCATTTCGTGGGTGATGTTTGCACGTAGATGAATCACTGACCTGATGTCTGAGAAAGAGAAGATGCAACAGAGGGTTTATCGTGTCTTTTATATCAAAGGGTGGCAGGCTCAATATCCTTTCAATTAAGGAATATGTTGAGTTGGTTTTCCAGCACTGATGAGTTTTATGCATGGCTTCCTTACAAATACCACCTGTACTTGAAAATTTTTTTCCTAATGATTACATCTTGAATTAGAGATAGACCTTTCACCTGGAAACAGAGTGAAGCTAACTGGCTTACATAAGGAAGATCAAGCTCATAACTTTATACACACAATGATTCAGATAGTTCATTAACATTAGTGACATTACATAAGTCTTTTCAGTGACCACCACCTGATGCAAAACCATAGCTATGCCTTTTCCAAGAGAACACAGAGACGGGAAGAGAATATTCAGTCTTAACCACTTGTCTTTGGAAAAGTTAATTATCTTGCTGTTAGTTTTTCTAAAACACAAGTTGTGTACATATAGAGAATTTAAGCAATCCTCTGTTGGCATATGAAACCTGAAAAGTCTTAAGATATAGGCACCTCTATATTAGCACAGGTTATGCCTCTTAAAATAATTTTGGTTTTCTTGCTGGTTACTTAAATAATGCTTCAAGTTCTGATCCTAAATCATTTTGTACTCAAAACCATCTCATATTTTGATCCCCCTTCCCCCATACAATTCTCCATGAAATTTTAACAGGAGGATTGTTCCTTTACAAAAGCCATTGGTCACAGGGGGAACATCAGGTTAAAAAAAATCAAAAACAAAAACAAAAACGGAAACATACCTAATCATTTAGCAATCTGCTTTAAAATATTTTTTAAGTTAATGAATTGTATTTCAGTAAAAACAATGAATAATAAAAATTCGCCATCAGCTTTGGGAGAAGAGAAAGAAAAAAAACAGAGGGTCCAAAGGGCAAGAGTGGAAGGCACTAAGAGCAAACAACAGATCATGTTCTGGCTCTGCTGGAAATACAAAGTAAACTCATTTTAGAACAGGACAAACTAACATTTACACATCCAAGCTATTCCTTTTTTTTTTTTTTAATGGGCAAGAAAATGAAAGGGTAATCTTAAAATGCACAGTGAAGGCAGGGAAAACACAGGCACTCTAGTCACAAAATTCTTGGAAGAAACACCACGTGTTCTTGCAAGGGCATCATAGTTTTCTGCTCTAGGTAGCCCCTTAAGTTTTCTCTGACTTGCTTATGCAGATGTAACTGTTCATCCTCTCTGCTCTTATGATACTTAATAACATCTTCATTATAATAAGTAGCATAATGTAATTGTCTGTCTCTGCATGTCTCCCCACCAGCCTGTAAGAAGGTCAGGGCTGGGTCTTTTGAACTATATCTCTTACAGTCTCCAGCATTGTCATAATAATGCTGCAATTAGCGGGTGCCTTGCCTTGGGTTTAACGTTTATATATTATTAACTTCTACCTTGCAGAGTCCTGCAAGGTAAACACAGTATAGATGAGTTCCACTCAAAGAGGTCAACTGGCAGATGCTGAGTGGATGCTAAGTAAGTGACGGGTAACGCACTTAAGTCCCACAGGTTGGGTTCACAACTTGGACCCAAAACACAACGATATAGTGAGGCTGCGTAAGAATATAAATAACAGAGATGACCTCAATAAAGATGAAAAGTGAACTGGGTTTTAAAAAGGGCATCCTCACGAAAGAGAAAATGATCCCTATAGAGGAATGACAGCTCAGGAAGCTTCTAAAAGGACACATTCAGGCGCAATAGCACACCCGAGGGAGACTAAATCGGAAGGAAGAGACCTTCGTGACCTCCAATCCCTCCTCCTTACAAGGCTGGCCTTGCCCCCACCCTGCCACACCTGCAGGACAGGTGTGGACCAAGAGGGTTGCATCCACCCAGAAACGAAGCCACCCGCGCGGCCCCCCACTCCCGCGCGACCCCTCGACGACTCGCGGGGGAGGCCCAGGCTGGACGGCCGGGTACCTAGCTCGGCCACGGTGGCCGCGCAGCCCGACAGGAGGAACTTGCTCGCGCGGGGCCATCTCTGGGCGAGCGGCGAGAGCCTCTCCTCATCCTCCGGAGTCGACATTCAGCAGCAGCAGGGGAAGACGATACGCCCCTTCTGGCCCGCGCCCCGCGCCGCGGCTGGCCTGCCACCTGGCCAGGGCGGCTCCTCCTCAACCGGCGAGCGGCGGGGCGGGGACCATTTCCCTTACTCGGCTCCGCCAGATGGGCCCAGCGAACGTGCAACCTCTCCCTAGCAGCCTAGGGCTTGAGCAGCCCGGTGGGGTGAGATCGGAAAACAACCCGAAGCCCGCGAGGCTTCTGGGAAATGTAGTCCGCGTGGCTCCGCCCCTCCTGGACCGAGTTCTCTGATTGGTCGCGGACGAGCCGCCCGCCGCGCCACCAGCCCCGGTCTCCATGGCAACAGCGCCACTTCTCCTCCTCCCCCCCTGCACCCACACCAGCAGGATCCAGCCCCTTCCTTCCGTCCCGCGTGGCCAGAACTTGAAAGAAAAGTGGACGTAAGAGGGAGTGATGATGCAAAAGTTACCCAAAAATTGGGGCGGGGAAAAGAGGCTACAGTTAGGAAGGCAAACAAGCTGCAAAAGGAACAGCGGAAAGTTGGGAGGTCGGGAGGGTGCCCTGTTCCGGGGGAAGGAGCAAGAACCACAGCAGCAAGACTTTTCGCTTCTCTGCTTCAGGAAGGTGCTAGGCAAAAACATGGAATTCATTTCCCCAACAGTGGTTATAATCTTAGGTTGTGTTGCTCTCTTATTATTTCTTCAGTGGAAGAACTTGCGTGGACCCCCGTGCATAGGGGGCTGGATTCCTTGGATTGGAGCTGGATTTGAGTTTGGAAAAACCCCTCTAGAATTTATAGAGAAAGCAAGAACCAAGGTATGTGACTTTAGCAGGTGGGGTTTCCGGAATAGGTAATGTTTTCTTTTTTATTTTCTTTCATTGTATCTCAAGTGCAATGTTAGAACATGGGGAACCTACCTGCTGGACACAATTAAACGATCTAGCCACTTATGAATTCCTCAACAATCAACAACTGTGTCTTATGCAAGGTTTTTCGAAAGAAATAGATTTTCATCAGTTATGAAGTACAAGGCAGCTTCTAACTGCCTTTTGGGAAGTAGAGATTAATTTAAAAGTGCTAGTTACTTCATCGTAGCTAAAAAATCCTAAGTGTATACATATTGCTAGTTATTTCATCGTAGCTAAAAAATCCTAAGTGTATACATATTAACTAAATGCTTGCAATAATTGGGAAGACAGAAGCATAATACAAGTAATTTCAATTTGCTTAATAAATTCGTATCCAAATCAAGAGTTAACACCAGGCTATTGTAAAAACTGCTTGCAAATTCGGTCTTTACAAATATAGTGGGCACTATATTTTCAGCTGGTGTTGTTATTTTGTGATGATGAGATCCATTTTCACTGCCCACTAAGGATATTAGTAATTGTTGTTGCAGTACATATTTTTGTCTTTAAAATAGCTTTTAAATATATCTTTCAAAAATAGTACATAGGTTACTGCTATTTTTTTTCTTTATTTCAGTGGACATTCTTGTGTGTATGCTCCTGTGTGTGTTTGTACTTTTTGCACTTACCTGATTGTTTCATCACAATAACTTCCTAAAAGTGAAATTGCCCAAAGGACGTTAAATTGTTTATATTATTGTGTTACTCTTGCAAAAGGATGTACGAATCCTTTTTCCTTTTCTTTTCCTTTTTCTTCTCCTTTGAGTGTAGGGGATTGCCTTGCTCTTCATATCCTGGACCACACTAAGTACCATAATTCTTGCTAGTCTGATAGATGAAAAATACTATCTTTTTTTTTTAGAAGTCTCTAACCATTCTTTATTTTTCAATACTCACACAATTTATACTCAAGATTGTATTTTTTAAGATCTTAGGGAAAAATATTATCTTTTAAAGAAATACTTCTTTGTCTCCCATAGCCTTCCTTCGGTATATGATTTTGATAAGTCTTAAGGAATGTTTCTAAAAGCTTGTCTCAGAAGGTCAAGCAAGGTCACAAAGATTATTCTGTTTTCTTCTAAAAGGTTTATAGTTTTGCATTTTACATTTAGGTCTATGATCCACTTACAGTTAGTTTTTTTGTAAGGTCTACATAAGGGTTGAGTTTCAATTGGACCTCTGGATGTCCAATTGTTCTAATATAATTTCTTGAAGGACTTTCCTTTCCTCATTGAGTTGCCTTTGCAGGTTTTCAAAGATTAACTGACCATATATGTGTAGATCTATATCTAGCCTTTCTATCCTATTCCATTGATTTATATGTCCACTCCTTTGTTAATACTGCACTGTCTTAAATACTACAGCTTTATAGTAAATCTTTAAATCAGGTAGTGAAAGTTCATGTTTTTTTGTCATTGTTGTGGCATTCAAGATTATTTGCATTTTAATATAAATTTTAGAGTTGGCTTGCCAATATCTATAATAAAGACTGTTGGAAGAATGTTTGTAAGTTTGTTAAGTCTATGGAAAAATTGAGGGAGAATTGACTTTTTAATGATATTATGTCTTCTAATCTACAAATGCTCTATACCTCTCCCGTTTATTTAGCTATATAATTTCTTTTAGAAATATTCCGTAGTTTTCAGTGATGGGGGTCTTGCCTGTGATTGTTAATTATTTTCTGAAGTATTTTATATTCTTGAGGCTATTGTAGATACAATTGTTTTCACTTTTGTTTTCCAGTGGTATCCCTCTGGCACATAAAAGACACAATTGTTTTTGTATATTAACTTTGTATCCTGTGATCTTGCCAAATTCACGTATTAGTTCCAGTAGTTACTTTGTAGATTTCTTAGGATTTTTATACATACACAATATGTCCTACAAACAGATAAATTTATTTCCTGTGTTCTGATCTTTATGCCTTTTATTTCTTTTTTCTTGCATAAATAAAGAGGGACTTATAATATATTGTTGACTAAAGTGGTGTGCATAGACAAGCTTGTCTTTTTCCTAATATTAGGGGAAAAGTGTTCAATGTTTCACCATTAAATTTCTTATTATCTGTAGATTTGTTCACAGATGCCTATTTCAGTCCTGACCTTGATCGATACTCAGAATTCACAGATGCAGCCAGGGAAATAAATCATGACCTATTGTCTGTTCACTTCTACACACTTCTCTATGGAGTTTTAGTCCATTTAGTTATTATTGTTTCCCCAACTCTCTGATGCCTTTAAAAATATGATCTTTGGGGCTTCCCTGGTGGCGCAGTGGTTGAGAGTCCGCCTGCCGATGCAGGGGACACGGGTTCGTGCCCCGGTCCGGGAAGATCCCACATGCCACGGAGCGGCTGGGCCCATGAGCCATGGCCGCTGAGCCTGCGCGTCCGGAGCCTGTGCTCTGCAACGGGAGAGGCCACAACAGTGAGAGACCTGTGTAACGCCAAAAAAAAAAAAAATATATATATATATATATATATATATATATGATCTTTGTAATCTATCCCTCTTTTCTCATCCTACACAGAAACAGAAGCATCTGCATGTTTTAAAAGCTGCAAAATATTTCCTGAATCATGTTTCACTTAAACAGTCACCTAATGATTGACGTGGTTGGTTTTCCATATTATACTATTGTAAATAATGTAGCAACAAATGTCATTTCTATGTGTGCAAGTATATCTGTGGAGTAAATTATCATATGCAAAGTGTAAATGTATTTTTTAATTTAATTTTTATTTTATATTGCAGTATAGTTAATTTACAATGTTGTGTTAGTTTCAGGTGCACAGCAAAGTGAGTCAGTTATATACATATGTATATTCTTCTTCAGATTCTCTTCCATTATAGGTTATTACTAAAAGCTGCAAAATATTTCCTGAATCATGTTTCACTTAAACAGTCACCTAATGATTGACGTGGTTGGTTTTCCATATTATACTATTGTAAATAATGTAGCAACAAATGTCATTTCTATGTGTGCAAGTATATCTGTGGAGTAAATTATCATATGCAAAGTGTAAATGTATTTTTTAATTTAATTTTTATTTTATATTGCAGTATAGTTAATTTACAATGTTGTGTTAGTTTCAGGTGCACAGCAAAGTGATTCAGTTATACATATGCCTATATCCATTCTTTTTCAGGTTCTTTTCCCATGTAGGTTATTACAGAGTATTGAGAATACATTTGTAACTTAGAGGGAAATGGGAAACTTTGTGAGTGTTTTGAGCAGAGGAGTGTTGTGATGTGATTTAAATTTTAAAGGGTCATTTTGGGCACTCTGTTAAAAACAGGAACATAAAACTAAAAGAAAGAAGATAATTCTAAGGTTTTGGCAAGAATTCAAGCTTGAGATCTTGGTGGCTTGTACCGTGGTGATAGCAGTGGATGTTTGAGAAGTGGCTGGATCTCTTTTGAAGGTGGAAGCTGCAGGATTTACTGGTGGATGGAATGTGGTGTGTGAAAGAATGAAAAGGGGCAAAGGTGGCGCCAAGAAGTTAGACTTGAGAAACTAGAACATGGACTCACTATCAAGTGAGATGATCAAGATTGCCTACAATGTGGCCCAAGTGCCTATATGTATTACCAAAGGCCACTTTCCTAATGGAAAGTTAAGAATTCTCATTGGAACAAACCTTCAACGATGAAAACGACTCATCTTCTTCTAAGTATTGATTAATACATAATACTAGGTAGGGAATATTGGGAAGCAATGTAGATGTCTGGATCACTAATGGAAGAAAATGAGACTTCACTATTTGGGGCATCAAATGCTTATTGGACCCACAGTTGCCTGATGGCATCCAATACTGTGTCACAGGAACTATCACGTGCCATTTCATGCAGATCTGGAAGTGACTGTAATATTGAAGTACTGATGAGCCTAAATGATATTTCGAGGTATTTATAATAACTGTAATGGGATATAAAAGTACGGGTGGTTTTTCCAAAAATGTACATGTTGGATGTGGTCTGGGAAAGTCAGTACAGCCATAGGAGGAAATGAGAATGAGACTTGGAAGGAGGAAGGTTATTACACTTACAGGTCCAAGGTGGGGGTCACTGCGCGCCATGAGGGCCACAGGGGAAAGCACCCTGTCAGGAGGCAGAAGATGGGAACAAGAGAAAGCCCTGCCCAGAGCCTTTATTGGGGTTTGCTCAGGAAAGGCAAGGCAAGGCAGGGTAAACAATTTAGGATTGACTAGTTTGAATAATTTCTGAGGGCTTTGGGCTATAAGGTTGGTCTCCGGGTGCCTAGTGCCTCGCTCTGGGATGATTTAGGGCAGGGATAATATTGGCTTGGCGTGTGAGAGTTAGATAAGGAGGTGGTTGGGGACACAGACTCCAGATGGGTTGGTTTCCATATGAAAGGTGTGCTCCTGGTTGGCTGAGTCCTTTGCTCTCTCTAAAAACTGGCTAGCCCTGGGAGGGCTCTCTCTACCCAGTCGTGAGGCCGCCTAAGCTGAGCATCAAGAATAAGAAAATATAGCTAATATAATTGGCCCTATGATAGATGGGTGCCAAATAGACACCAAATCTAAGAAAGTACAATTGGAACAGTAGGTTCTTTTGATAATAGAGTCATGGGGAAGATTGTGGTGTATTGCCTCCATTCATAATTGAAGAAAATGTTAAATTAAAATCAGAGGCCAGTGAAAATAATGATATATTTTTCTCCAAATATAGTCATGGACTCCCTAAAACCAAACCAAACTCTGCACTGGAGGATGACTGTAGGGTTCCTAGGAGCGATCTGACAGAAAAGGCAAAACTGATGGTGTACGAGAGAGAAGGCGTACACATAGAACAAAGAGAAGGCGTACACATAGAACAAAGAGAGAGTGTGGAACCCATAACACAAGTGAAGGAGAGTGGGCATTTCCCAGGGGCAGGACCCTCCATCTGTGTTAACTCAAGGGGAGGCATGGAGAATGGGTACAAATGGGTACAACCGTCTGCAAGCTCTGGTGGTGAGAAGCTGAGAGTGCTAGTTTTCCCAGTGAGTTACAAAGCAGGAACACCCTCTCAGAGTGGAGAGGGTTGGGCTAGGTGAACAGGTGAGTCATTTTGGAAAGTGAGAAAGTGAACACATTACAGAAATTTGGGGATTGCAGGACACTGTTGAGTGACTACAGACTGAAGGTGAAATCGGTCAGCAGTTTATCTTTTTCTTGAACAAGGTTCAACCATAGGTTGTTTATAACCCTCCTGATATCTTGAAAACAGTGCTCAAATATCATGGTGTTTGATATAATTTCCAATCATTATTTCTAATTATTATTTCTACTACCAGAAAGGAAGGTACAAGCAAATAATGGCACTATCAAAAGGAAGGTTAAATATTACACCAGAATAAATTAGGATTTTTAGAATTTATATTTTGCTCAGTCAAAATGTATAATTATTATATATTATCATAATAGTTTTTATCTTGACTGTGAATTCAGCATTGGGGTTCTTGAGAAACACTGTCTTAAGCATAACCCATGGTCCAGTAACTTATTTATTAGAAATGCTTACTAATATGATCCATATTTATGTGTTTTCTTTCAGTATGGGCCGATATTTACAATCGTTGCTCTGGGCACCCGAATGACCTTTGTTACTGAAGAAGAGGGAATTAATGTGTTTCTAAACTCCAAGGAAGTAAACTTTGAACTAGCAGTGCAAAATCCCGTCTATCGTACAGGTAAACAGTATTTTCAGATAGTTCATTTGAAATACAACATGGAATCCAAGAGCAGTTTTAGGTAACAATCACATCTTCACTCTATCAAGAATGAGGCAGGCCCGTTATTTTGTTCTTTAGAGTAAGGATAGAAAAGAGTATGTGATGAATTTGGCCCTTGTAAAACAATTATTGGCAACCTAAAACATTTGGATCTCAATTAGACATGTGTAAGAGATGAGGTCACCTCACTGATGTTTACTTGGGAAAATATTGGCATCTGCAGCCTGTTGCAGCTCCCAAAATGTCACTAACTCTGCTCTGCCGCTGTGTATACAATGTTCTACAAGCTATAGCTCTTGGCTTGATCTCATGTTGCTACTCTGCTCCTTGAAAGTAGAACTGCACTGCTTAGTAAGCCCTTTCCTATGGCATTTCCTGACATAGTCCACAGGGTTATTAAGGTAAGTGGGGCTTAGCTTCATATAATTGGTGCCCTTTCTTTCTCCATCCTCAGAGACTGCTGGACTGAATTTGTCAGCACACTTCCAGTGTGACTGTCTGCCTTTCTTTCTTTCTTTTCTTTTTTTTAAAAATAAATTTGTTTATTTTATTTGTTTTATTTTTGGCTGCGTTGGGTCTTCGTTGCCGTGTGTGGGGTTTTCTCTAGCTGCGGGGAGCGGGGGCCACTCTTCGTTGCGGTGCGTGGGCTTCTCATTGTGGTGGCTTCTCTTGTTGCAGAGCGCAGGCTCTAGGCACACGGGCTCAGTAGTTGTGGCTCTCGGGCTCTAGAGCGCAGGCCCAGTAGTTGTGACACATGGGCTTAGCTGCTCTGTGGCATGTGGGATCTTCCTGGACCAGGGCTTGAACCCGTGTCCCCTGCATTGGCAAGCAAACTCAACCACTGCGCCACCAGGGAGGCCCATGTCTGCCTTTATTTCTTCCCAGGCTGCAGACATGCATGCTGAGGCCATTTGTCCTCCCAAGAATGCAGAGCTGGTTCATTTTGTGCCTGGTTCTTTTCTCTGCTTTCACAATGTCTGTGCTTGCTTCTACCATCTTTTTTCTCCTTGCTTCCCTTTTTGCATCTTTCTTAGGTTCATTTTCCTACAGCTTCTTCTTATGCATTTCTTGCCATTAAGACAAAAAAGTTTGTTTTCAAGGCTGTCAGTTGATCAACAGCATGATTATTGTTTCTTGTTGCTTGCATGAAAAATCACAACATGCTGGTTAAATTTTTTTGACTCTCTAATGCTTCTTGATATTTAGACTATGGAATTGCAGATCAAAGAAATACAAATATTTTGAAGACTCTTCATCTGTAAATTCACATATTCTTTGAGAAAAATATACCAACTTACTCACCTATCATAGGTGTATTGAAGTGATCACATTTTTTCACCTCTGCCTCCCCTGGGGCCTTGCATGCTTAAATATATCTATTTAACAGATGAAATATCTTAATATTTACTCTTAAGCCAGCTTCCCATTCCTTTCAATTATTCCCCTACCACGGAGACAATGCATGCTCAGGAAATCCACAAATTATTTTTCATTAACTTATACAAAATGTATCCTACATGTAATAGGATGATGAAATATAAAATTAAAAATTATTTTTTGGGAAACTTACTTTGAAGACAATAAAAGAGGATTAAAGAAAAATATAAAGGAATAGTGTAATGAGTTTAAAAATTCATACTCTTAGCACCCAACCAGACCAGGTGTGAGTATCATGAAAGAGGCATGAATACTAAGATAAAGGAAACAGTGGGGCTAAAGCTATTCTTGGGGTTAGGAAAGCCCTGCTGGTGGAGGTGATATTCAAGAAGACACTTGAAGGAGAGAAGAAGTTAGCAGAAGAAATGTATGGCTTGTAGGTGGGGGGGCGGGGGGGATAGGGGTGGGAGGGTGCGATCGGTCAAGTAGAGAACATTCTGAGCAGATAGAAGAGCTCATGAAAATGCTGAGATGTATAAAAGAGTGTGTGTTTTCAATATACCTGAGATATATGTTTGGAGGGAGAAAGGGCTAGCAATGTCATTGTAGAGCTGGAAAGAGGGTAGAATGCCTTTAAACTTTGTTAAGGATAGGAAGCCAATGAAAAGTTTTAAACATGGAAATAAAATCACAAGATTTGTGTTTCCTAGAGGCTTCCTTAATCACCCCCATACAAATCATCCCTTAAAGTGAATTACCCTACAGACTTTCACTATCTCACAGTCTATGTTGGATCTTCACCTACTTTTATTTGCAGGAGGTGATTCTATGTACTAGGTGAATTTTGGCTCTAGTCTCTGCTGATCAAGGAATAGAGAGGGAGGTCTATTGACTGTTTGCTTCAAGAAGTGGTTGCATAATTCAAAGAGTCATGTACCACAATGTTCATTGCAGCTCTATTTACAATAGCCAGGACATGGAAGCAACCTAAGTGTCCATCGACAGATGAATGGATAAAGAAGATGTGGCACATATATACAATGGAATATTACTCGGCCATAAAAAGAAAGGAAACTGAGTTATTTGTAGTGAGGTGGATGGACTCTGTAGTCTCACTACAGACTGAGACTCTACTCACTCTGTAGAGTCTGTCATACAGAGTGAAGTAAGTCAGAAAGAGAAAAACAAATACCGTATGCTAACACATATATATGGAATCTAAGAAAAAAAAATGTCATGAAGAGATTAGTGGTAGGACGGGAATAAAACACAGACCTACTAGAGCATGGACTTGAGGATATGGGGAGGGGGAAGGGTAAGCTGTGACAAAGCGAGAGAGTGGCATGGACATATATACACTACCAAATGTAAAATAGATAGCTAGTGGGAAGCAGCCGCATAGCACAGGGAGATCAGCTCGGTGCTTTGTGACCACCTAGAGGGGTGAGATAGGGAGGGTGGGAGGGAGACGCAAGAGGGATGGGGTATGGAGATATATGTATACGTACAGCTGCTTCACTTTGTTATACAGCAGAAACTAACACAACATTGTAAAGCAATTATACTCCAATAAAGATGTTAAAAAAAGAAAAAAAAAGAAGTGGTTGCTTCTTTTGAAAAGTGTTTTCTCTGTTTTTAGCATCAATCCCAAAGAATATCTTTTTAAAACTGCATGAGAAACTTTATATCATGGTGAAAGGGAAAATGGGGACTTTCAACCTATATCGATTCACTGGACAATTGACTGAAGAATTACACGAACAGCTGGAGAATTTAGGCCCTCATGGGACCATGGACCTGAACAACTTAGTGAGGTAAATAGATGCCTTATTATTTAATTTTGTTTTTTATTGTTTTGGAATAAAAAAAATTTGAAGCCTATACATTGGACTTCACAAATTATCTGGTGGATTAATGAAGTCTATCTAGCTAGGCAATTAAAAGATGCTATTAATCTTTTAAATTCTGATTAATGGGCAGTTTTCAGTTAGCACTTCAATTTGAAGGTAAGCAAATAGGCCAATAGAATCATTTTAACACGTTTATAATAATTTCTCCCTAGTCATTCCTTACAATTTTGTATGCGCTACATGGATTTTCCTCATATAATTGTCACGCATCCATCAGAATTTTGATAAAACATTCGGTGCAATTTGTGATCATTAGAAGAAGAGGACATTGAGAGGAGAGGGAAGAGGAGAGAATCAGAAAGTAGATGACAAGGGTCCAGGAGATGTCTGTGAGACTTGACAAGTTGGCTGAGGGAAAGCCACCCTGAGCCTCGGGACTGAGCCCAGGTCCTCTGAGAGGGGAGGTACTGAGAGGCAAGTGAGACAGGAGAGAACAGTGGGGGGAGCCACGTAGCACTCAGCCATGTTCTGGAGCTTTCTGGCAAACGTAAAGGCTGAGCAGGGAGTTGTGAGAAGAATTCCCCGCATGCACAGGGCGATTTGGTAAATCGAAGTTACCCATGAGGCACTTTTCCATCTCAGTGGGATGCTGGAGGCATGACCAACCATCCAGACTCAAAAACACAGCAACATTGAATAGTTTGTTAGGGTTCCAGAAAGAGAGAGAGGAAAAGTAAAAACAAAAACAAGCAAGCAATCAACCAAACTTTTAACATGCCCAATATCTACAGCAAAACAAAGCAAATTCTTGAATGACTTTGAAACTTTGAGGGAAAGGAGATCCTGAGAAATTTCTGTGAGGAAATGATGGTGAATAAAAATGGAATAAACAGTACTTAGTGTTACTAACCTGGGGTATATTCACAATCTCTGATATTCCTTTATTTAAGGACCCCACAGAAATCATTTTATTCACCTGAGGGAAAACTTGCTGATGATAGATACTATATTTCAGTCTTTTGGTATAGTTCAAAGTTATAGGATTCTGGGAGATACTAGGAATTTGGTGACTAATATTGCCCTTGATTCTTTTTTTGTTCATTTTTGGCTGCTGTCTAAAGGTACGGACTGTATCTCAGTTATTGTTATTATTTGCTAAATAAATGCTTGTTGAAATCATATTGAATCGATCTCTTTCTGTGTGTCATCTCACATTTGTCAGGATCTAACAATACTTGCTTAGAAAGCATTTGAAAATCTTCAGATAAATAAGACCACAATTTCAGTTACCCCTAAGTTATCTTGAGCACAGAAAGCAAATATTAAAACCTCTTAAGAATGACTTCCCCCCCACCAAAAAATATCACATATGATTGTCTACCCCTAATATATAGCTATTCAATAATGCCTTCTTTTGTATCCTATGCCTTTCTTCTGTGGTCATTGGCTCTGACGTTTAACGTGTTTCTATCTCTGTAGGCATCTCCTTTACCCGGTCACAGTGAACGTGCTCTTTAAAAAAGGTCTGTTTCCCACAAATGAGAGGAAAATCAGGGAGTTCCATCAGCACTTTCAAGCTTATGATGAAGGTTTCGAATATGGGTCCCAGTTGCCAGAGTGTCTCCTCAGGTAGAGAGTTGTTTCCTATGTTAATTCTCCGATCAAGCTCTTCTCAGCTATTCATACATTTCTCTCCTTTCTTTGTTCTAAGTAGCTATAACAGCAGTTTAAGTGAAAGAGACAGAAGCTATTTCTTATGACCAGTTTGTGTGTGTATGTGTGTGTGTGTGTGTGTGTGTGTGTGTGTGTGTGAATTGAGGGAGGAACTGAAGAAGAGAGATGGATTATTTCCTTTTATTCTCTTTTTGAGGAACAAAAACAAGAAGGAGAGGGGAGAATATGAGAATGAAATGAAGAATCTATTTTGAGGCCTTTTATGAAATTTACAACTTATTATTATCACAGTCATTGCTACATCATCCAGTGTGACCGTGTCAGAATCCAAAGTTCTTATTCTCCCTGAGGCAGAAGTAGGTGTGGTCAAATGTATTTCTCACAGTTGGCTCAGATAAAAGTTTTTAAAACGGTTTGATTGCAAAGTAACACATGATTTTTTAGTTTCTTGGCAGTTGGTCTGAAATGATGGCTGGTCAGAAAAGATTAAAAAGCTTTTAGTCAGTTTGCTTTACTTCACTTAACCCAGCAACAGGTCCCTGTGCTAGATTTTGATCCTGCTGTGACTGAAAACAGCCAGAGCAAACTTAGACCAAGCAAATCATGAGCCCTGTTTTCTCTCTCTCTTTTTTTTTTTCAATAAATTTATTTATTTATCTTTGGCTGTGTTGGGTCGTCGTTGCTGTGCATGGGCTTTCTCTAGTTGCGGTGAGCAGGGGCTACTCTTTGTTGGGGTGCGCGGGCTTCTCATTGCAGTGGATTCTCTTGTTGCGGAGCATGGGCTGTAGGCACGCGGGCTTCAGTAGTTGTGGCACATGGGCTCAGTAGTTGTGGTGCACGGGCTTAGTTGCTCTGATGCATGTGGGATCTTCCTGGACCAGGGCTCGAACCCATGTCCCCTGCATTCACAGGCGGATCCTTAACCACTGCGCCACCAAGGAAGTCCCCGACCCGTGTTTTCTTATTCAGTGCTGGCTCTTTAGGAATGCAAATGTTTATTTGCAAAAGATACTAAAATGTGGCTGCCTTGCCCCCTCAATTTTCCTTGTGGACTAGTAAGTCTGAAGGTAGACTTCTCATGAAGTTCCAGCTGAAAATGAAGAAGACATTTGGAGAAATAATTAAAATTCCATAGACATAGTCCCTTTTCTGCTGTGACCTGTTACTCCTAAAGTGCTTTTAAATTAATTGATCCACATATTTTTTCTCACCTAGAAACTGGTCAAAATCCAAAAAGTGGCTTCTAGCACTTTTTGAGAAAAACATTCCAGATATAAAAACATGCAAATCTGCAAAAGATAATTCGCCGGTAAGTATTTCTTAGCTTTTTTTGCTAAAATACCTGAGATGAAAACAGTCATAAACTACGACTGTTAAAAAATATTTTTGCTAAAAATCATGAGATGTGTTACATAGATACCATTTTTGTGCCAACCACTGTGTTGGATGTTTACATACGTTATTTTATTGCATCCTCACAGCAGTGAGGGAGATATTAACCCTATTTTACATAAGAAAAAACTGAGGCTACAGACAACAAAATAACACAACAGTCTGAGGGTTTTTTTTAATGATTTATCGATTATACAGTTGGTTGTATCAACAGTCACAGGTGGGAGTTATGGCAAATTAGGCAAAGATAAGAAAGCTCGACAAAGTTGACTTTTTTCTTGAGGCCACCACGGCTAATTGTTTCTTTCTTCAAATGCAACCAGGTAGTGTGGTATAATTTAAAAAGCAACGCACTGGGAGTCACTGTCCTAAGTGTCCTAGATCTGTGGTTCTCTACACGTGGTCCCTAGACCAACGGTACCAACGTCGCCTGGGAAACCACTCAGGGTGAAACTCTGGGAGCCCAGCCATCTGGGGTTTTATACACCTTCCAGATGGTTCTGATGCTTGCTAATGAATGGCTCTCAGCCGTGGCCGCTCATTAGAATCTCTGAAAGCTTTTGAAAACTACCTGATTCTCCAGACTCACCCTCTGGAGATTCCTTTGGGCCTGGACTGCCTGGGGTCAAATCCAGTCACCATTGTGTGACCTTGGGCGTGCTACCTAACTAACCTCTTGGCCTCAGTTTTGTGAACTTGGGCATGGTACCTAACCTCTTGGCCTCAGTTTTGTCATTCAGTGAGTTAATATTTGTAAAGCACTTGAAACATAGTAAACACCATGTAAGTTTATCATTGTTATCATGGAAGAAATCATTTCATATCTTTTAGCATTGAAAGATATCAAACATTTTTGTTTGTTTGCATTTTTTAGTTATTTTTTAGTTATTTTTTTTAACATCTTTGTTGGAGTATAATTGCTTTACGATGGTGTGTTAGTTTCTGCTTTACAACAAAGTGAATCAGTTATACATATACATATGTTCCCATATCTCTTCCTTCTTGCGTCTCCCTCCCTCCCACCCTCCCTATCCCACCCCTCTAGGTGGTCACAAAGCACCGAGCTGATCTCCCTGTGCTATGCAGCTGCTTCCCACTAGCTATCCACCCTACGTTTGGTAGTGTATATATGTCCATGCCACTCTCTCACTTTGTCACAGCTTACCCTTCCCCCTCCCCATATCGATAGCAAGTATTATCACAAACAACTCTGCTTAACACTGGAGAGGAAGATCACCTTAGAAAAAAAGGAATGTGCGAATATTTGGGGATCTCCCTCCGGAATAAAGGGAATAGAAAGCTAGACTGGAATGCCCTTCGCTGACAAACTATGTTTCAGCTAAAGAATCTATTTTATAAATGGATTCAGACAGACACATTTTTGTTTGCATTATTTTCCAGGATTTAGAGGTAAAGCCATGTGTGTATAAAAGCTGTACCCAAATAGATCTGTAATCTATGAGCCTAGAAAACAGGGGTTTTAATGCCCCAGTTAAAACTCCCCGCTGACAATACTTCTAGAATAGCATTTATTTTTTCTTACTCTGAAGAAATGGGGCACTTTTATCATAGGTACTCGAACTCCCGCTTTGAATAAAGACAAATTTTGACCTCTGCTGACGCTAATTCAATGTTTATGACTGGGATAGAGTTCAGTTTGAACACTCATGAGCTGCGTAACTTCATTTTTTAAAAAATGTTTTGTTTCTGTTTTCCTGCAGCAGTGTTCACACAGAGTTTAAATTTTTATGCCCACAATTTTTTAAAAATGCAGGCTAAGAAGAAAATAAAAGATTCTGTTGTCTTTTACTGCATAAGTCGATTTCAATGTCCTAGTTAAGCAAAGGACTGGAAGAAGTTTTTTTGTTTTTTAAATATTATACACACATTTTATCACATCATAACTTTATCACGTTTCAACATGAGTGATTTCTCCCATGTTATTCTAGATATAAATTAAACTAGTATTTTCATTTACAATTAAGACTGCACCACAGAATAGCATATCAAAAGAATGAAATACATCTATAGGGTTTTTCATGAAATATAAACTTTGTACCATAACAACTTGCATTGTAAGTCTGATAGAAACCAGGAGTAAATGAAATTTATACTTAAATTATTTTCAAATCTGCTAATCCGTTATTACAGAAACAGTAACAATAAGACATCACTAACACTTATGGGGTACTTACTCTGTGCCAGGCGTAGTGTTAACACATTTCACAAATTCACTGCTCATTTCTTTTTCACAACAACTTTAGTACCTGGGAGACTGGGGATTATTAAAACCAGAAAGCCAGGGATTAGAGTGGTTAATCACTTTTGAAACACTACATGCCTCTGTAAGTAACAGCAACAGCCTCTCGTCATGTATTTTCTTTGAGAGTGATGTAATAGGTATTTTCCGTGTTGTAGGATCTGAAGAAGAACAACTGCGTTCTGGTGCAGCACAGTTCTCTGTGTCCCTAACCCATGAGAGTTAAGGACTGTGTCTCTAAGGGGCAGCATAGACTAGTAGCTAAGATTGTGGGCACTGGAGCCAGGGCCAGCCTCGCAGGATTCGAATCCCAGCTCAACCATTGACAAGCTATATGTCACTAGCAAAGTTCCCTAACCTAATCGTGCTTCCATTTCCTCAAATGTAAAATGGTGACAATAAAAGATCTACTCCTTGGAGCTGAGGTGAGGAACGAATGCTCAAATACTTGTGAAGCCCTTAAACAGTACTTGCCTTCCAGAGCAGTGACTAGACTTTAGCTACCATTATTTCTATTACCTAACTTGAATTATTTAAGATTCAAAGTGCACAAGTAACTTAATGAAAATGTTATAATGTCTGAATTTGTTCCTCGTGATGGGGATGCCCGTTGGCAAAGGCAAATCTGGGAAGCCTTCCAATGAAGGAAATGCTTTCATGGAATTTGTATGATGACTTGAGAGCAGCCATACTAGGTGACCTTGGAGAGGCCCTGATCTGACCTGGCACCGTCCATGTCAAACGTCAGTTCTCTGCATGGTTTTAGAATATTGCAATATTTATCATATACTGGTTTGGCAATTCCCTTACCCATGATATGTAGGCTGAGAATTTGCATGGCACATGGGGGTAGGGTTTTCTCCTGAATGCTCCAGAGATCTGTGTTTCTGTGTTGTTTGCATTTTCCTAAGAGCAGATGTTTATTTTTAAAAAAAAAAATTTAAGATAACATTTGTCAAAATGGTAATGTGTACTAAGTTTTGTTTTAAGTGCTTTAAAGGAAGTAACTCATTTAATTCTCACAACAGTCCTGTGAGGTAGGGTCCATATTATGACCATTTTACAGATGAGGAAATTGAGACACAGAGAGCTTAAAGTACTTGCCCAAGGTTACCCAGCTATTGAAACCAGGTTCCTGTTCCACATGTAAGGATCTTGGAAGTTGCCACTTCATCCTCACACCAAGTAAAAAGCTTAACAGACTGAAAAATCAACAGTTCTTCTTGAAAGAGAGGACACAGAGCAACCTGCTGCCCCCAAGACTAGAGACCAACAGGCAAATACAGGGAGTTGACATTTCCCAGAGCACAGACCTGAGAGTGGAGACTGCCGTGGGAACCTGCGCCAGGGTAGGAAAACCCGAGCTGTAATTAATGAATTGCTAGAGGCTCAGTGCGGACAATTCTCAGAGTTCAAAACTCCACGGGACCTGGGACCCAGTCATAGAGGGGCCTCCACAATACTGTGAAACTTACCTCCAGGAGCTGGACCAGTGAAAAATCCCCTAGGGCTTCTGACAGGGGAAGGGGGAAAAGAACAATTTGAAATATGCCAGAGCACTCTGTTCTTAACCAGGCCTGCCATCAGGGGAAAATAGTTAAACAGAACTTAACCTGCTGGAGGATTATCAGAGCCTAACTGACCTGGGGAAGAGGAGTGTCCAATTGCAGCCACCTCTAGCCATCCTGTCTCACCTAAGGAGGGAGACTAAGACTGAGAAACACTTGTGAAGTTCACAGTCCAGAGGCACAGGCTCATGAAAAGACAGAGATCTAATCATAAGACTTGAATGCTTCCCCTCCCCTCACACCTAACCACCACATTACTAAAGACCTATTTATAGGTCTTTTTACCAGCACAACATGTCTAACCATCAAGAAAAAAATTACAAGGCATACCATAAGGCAAAAATAAACCTCCACAATTTGAAGAGACAAAGCAAGCTTCGGAACCATTCATGGCCGGGATGTTAGAATTAACAGATTGGGACTTTAAAAAAATATATGATTAATATGCTAATGACTCTAAATGATAAAGTAGGCAGCATGCAAGAACAGATGGACAATGTAAGCAGAGAGATGGAAATCCTAGGAAAGAACCAAAATGAAATGCTAGATAGGGATTTTAAAAAAAACAAGTGACAGAAATGAAGAATGCTTTTCATGGACTTATTAGTAGACTGGACACAGCTGAAGAAAGAATCTCTGAGCTAGAGGCGATTCAGTCCTTGAAAACCAAAAAGCAAAGAGAACGAAGACATAAAAAACAAAAATAGAACAGAATATTCAAGGACTGTGGGAAAACTACTGAAGATGTAACATTCATGGGATGGGTATACCAGAAAAAGAAGAAAGAGAGATGGGAACAGCAGAAATACTTGACACAATAATGACTGAGAATTTCTCCCAAATTAATGTCAGACACCAAACCACAGATCTTGGAAGCTCAGAGAACACCAATCAAGTAAACACCAAAAAAACTACACCTCAGCATATCATTTTTAAATTACAGAAAATCAAAGATTTTTAAAATCCTGAAAGAAGCCAGAGGGAGAAAAACAAACAAAAAAACAAAGCAAAAACCCCACTATACCTATAGAAGAACAAAGATATGAATTACATCTGACTTCTCCTCAGAAACCATGAAAGCAAGAAGAGAGTGGAATGAAATATTTAGTATTGAGAGAGGAAAAAACATCAACCTAGGACACTGTACTCTGTGAAATTATCCTTCAGAAGTGAAGGAGAAATAGAGTCTTCTTCAGACAAACAAAAATTGAGGGAATTTTGTTGTCAGCCTGCCTTATAAGAAATGCTGAAAGAAGTTCTTCAGAGAGAAGGAAAATGATATAGGTCAGAAACTCAGATCTCCATAAAGAAAGAAAGAGCACCAAAGAAGGAATAAGTAAAGGTGAAAAAGAAACTTATTTTTTCTATTCTTAATTGATCTAACAGTTCAAATTGATATCAAATTGATAACAGTTTGTTCAGATAATAAAATAGCAACAATATATTCAATTATATATGCGTATGTGTATATTATATGTATATACATGTGTGTATGTGTACTTATGTGTGCTTATGTATAAGTGAAATGAATGATGGAAATGATACAGGGACAGGAGGGAGGAATTAGGATTATTTTCTTACTAGAAGGTACTTACACTACCTGTGAAGTGGTACAGTATTATTTTAAAATGGACTTGGATTAGTTGTAAATGTATATTACAGACTCTAGGGCAACCACTAATAAAAATTGAAGTATAACTTGATATGCTAAGAAAGGAGAGAAAATGGAATCATATAAAATGCTCAATTAAAATCACAAAAGGCAGGAAAATGGTGGAATACAAAAATAAGAACAAAAACTAAGGACAGCAAATAGAATACAGTAACAAATATGGTAGATACTAATCCAGCTATATCAGTAATCACTTTGAATGTCAGTGGCCTAAATGCACGAATTAAAAGACAGAGATTGTCACAGTGGATCTAAAAACATAACCCAACTATATGTTGTCTACAAGAAACCCACTTTAAATATAAGGACACTTTATATTTAATATAGATTAAAAGTAAACAGATGTAGAAAAACATACCATGCTAACACCAATCAAAAGAAAGCAGGAGGAGCTATATTACTTTCAGACAGAGCAGACTTCAAAGGAAGGAAACTTATCAGGCATAATGAAGGACATTACATAATGACAATGAGGTCAGTCCTCCAAGAAGACATAACAGTTCTTAATGTGTATGTACCTAGCAACAGAGTGTCAAACTACATGAGACAAAAACTGATGGAACTTCAAACAGAAATAGATGAATCTACTGTCACAGTTGGAGACTTCAACACCCCTCTCTCAGAAATGGACACATCCAACAGACAGAAATCAATAAGGACATAATTGAACTCAACAACACCATCAATCAACTGGATATAATTAATTAAGACTACTTAATCCACCAATGGCAGAATACACATTTTTTTTCTCAAGCTTATATGGAATGTTCACCAAAATAAACCACATTCTGGGCCATTAAACACACCTTAACAAATTTATAAGAATAGAAATCATATAATGTCTCTTCTCAGACCACAGTGGAATTAAACTAGAAATCAATAACAGAAAGATAACTGGAAAATCCCAAAATATGTGGAGATTAAACAACACACTTCTAAATAACACTGGATCAAAGAAGGAATATCGAGGAATTTTAAAATATTTAAACTAAATGAAAATGAAAGCACATCAAAATTTGTGGGAAGCAGCAAAAACAGTGCTTAGAAGAAAATTTATAGCATTGAATTCATATATTAGGAAAGAAGGAAGATCCAAAATATGTGGAGATTAAACAACACATTTCTAAATAACACATGGATCAAAGAAGAACTCTCATGAGAAATTAAAATATTTTGAAACAAACTAAAATGAAAAAAAAAAAACCTATCAAAATTGTGGGAGGTAGTGAAAGCAATGCTTAGAAGGAAATTTATAGCTGGAGGTTGAAGCAATCACCAGTGGCCAATGATTTAATCAATCATGCCTATGTATGAAGCTTTCATAAAAACCCAAAAGGACGGGGTTCAGAGAGCTTCCATGTTGATGAACACTTGGAGATTTGGGGAGAGTGGCATGCTTCAAGCAAGCAAAAAAGTTCCTTGGCCTTTACCCCTACCTTGCCCTACACATCTCTTTCAGCTGCATGTTCATCTGTAGGCTTTATCGCATCCTTTTATAATAAACCAGTAATCTAATAAGTAAAATGTTTCTCTCAGTTCTGTGAGCAGCTCTAGCAAATTAATCAGATCTGAGGAGGGGGTTCATGGGAACCTCTGATTTATATAGCCAGTCAGTTAGAAGTACAGGTAACAACTTGGACTTGCAACTGGCATCTGAAATCCAAGGAGGGGGTCTGTGTAACTTCCAATCCTTAGCCAGTTAGTCAGAAGCACAGGCAATAACCTGGGCTTGCAACTGACATTTGAAGAGCAGGGCACAGTCTTGTGGGACTAAACCCTTAGTCTGTGGAACATGATGCTATCTTTGGGTAACTAGTGTTATAATTGAGCTGAATTATAAGACACCCAGATGATGAACCAAGCATTGTTTGTTTGTGGTGTGTAGAACCCCCCTCACACACATTGGAAATTGGTACCAGAACCCCTTTAGCAAGAATGTCCCCTCCCACCACTCTTTTTCAACATAGTACTGGAAGTCCTTGCTAATGCAATAAGGCAAGAAAAGGAAATAAAAATTATACAGATTGAAAGGGAAGACATAAAACTGTCTTTGCTTGTAGATGATGTGAACATATGTAGAGAAAATCCAAAAGAATCAACCAAAAAACTACTGGAACTAATGAGTGATTTTAGCAAGATTGTAGGATACCAAGTTAATACACAAAAGTTAATTGCTTTCCTACATGCCAACAATGAATAAGTAGAATGTGAAATTAAAAACACAATACCCTTTACATTAGCATTCCCCAAAATGAAATGCTTACATATATATAAAACAAAACAAGATCTATATGAGGAAAACTGCACAACTACAAAACTCTGAGGAACAAAGTCGAAGAACTAAATAAATGGGGATATATTCCATGTTCATGGATAGGAAGACAATATTGTCAAGATGTCAGTTCTTCCCACCCTGATGTATAGATTCAATGCAATCCCCCATAAAAAATCCCAGCAAGTTATAACATTTTATGGATTCTAAAATTTATATGGAGAGGCAGAAGACCCAGAATCACCAACACAATGTTGAAGGAAAAGAACAAAGTTCTTCAGAGAAGTGATGCTATCCAACTTCAAGATTTACTGTAAATCTTCAGTAATCAAGATAATGTGGTGCTGGCAAAAGAATAGACAAATAAATTAATGGAACAGAATAGAGAGCCCAGAAAGAGACCCCATTAAATATAGTAAACTGATCTTTGACAAAGGAGCAAAGGCAATATAATGAAACAAAGATAGACTTTTCAACAAATAGTGCAGAAACAACTGGACATTCACATGCAAAAAACTTAGTTGATCTTGGGTGTGGCGATGCCTACTTAGATATAACACTAAAGACACAATTCATAAAAGAAACTTAAGCTGGATTTCATTAAAATTAAACTGCTCTGTGAAAAGACAATATCAGGAGAATTAGAAGACAAGTCATAAACTGAGAGAAAGTATTGGCAAAATAAAGGACTATTACCCAAAATATACAAAGAACACTTAAAACTCAACAATAGGAAAACAAACAACCCAATGGAAAAACAGACAAAAAATAGACCTTAAGAGACACCTCACCCAAGAAGATATATAGATGGCAAATAAGCATATGAGAAGTTGCTCCACATCACTTGTCATCAGGGAAATGCAAATTAAAACAATGAGATACCACTACTCACCTATTAGCATAGCCAGAATCTGGAACACAGACAATTCCAAATGCTGACAAGGTTGTAGAACAACAGGAACTCTCATTCATTGCTGGTGGGAATGCAAAATGGTATAGACTTTTTGGAGGTTTCTTACAAAATGAAACATACTCTTACCATACAGTCCAGCAATTGTGCTCCTTGTATTTGCCCAAATGGTTTGAAAACTTACACCCACACGAAAACCTACATATGGATGTTTATAACAGCTTTATTCATAATTGCCAAAACTTGGATGCAACCAAGATGCCCTTCAGTGGGTAAATGGGTAAATAAGCTATGGTACATCTGAAGAATTGAGTATTAGCATTAAAAAGAAATGAGCTATCAAGCCATGAAAAGACATGGAGGAACCATAAATGCCTATTACTAAGTGAAAGAAGCCAATATGAGAAGGCTACATACTGTATGATTCCAACTATGTGAAATTTTGGAAAAGGCAAAACTATGAAGAAAGTAAAAAGTTCAGTGGTTGTTAGGGGGTGGGGAGAGATGAATAGGCAGAGCATAGAGGATTTTTAGGGCTATGAAAATACTCTGTATGATATTATAATGATAATAGATATCATTATGCATTTGTCCAAACCCATAGAGTTTATAATACCAAGAGTTACTCCTAAGGTAAACTATGCACTTTAGATGACTATGATGTATCAAAGTCGTTTCTTCCTTGGTCAAAAATGTCCCATTCTGGTGAGTGATGTTGATAATGAGGAAGGCTATGCTTGGGTGGGGGTAAGGGTTATATGGGAAATCTCTGTGTTTCCTCTCAATTTTCTTGTAAACCTAAAACCACTCTAAAAAATAAAGTCTTAAAAAAATTAAGCCAGGATTTGAACTAATGCAGTAAGAGCGTTGAACCCCAGAGTCTCTACTCCCAATTACTATACTACCAGTAAGTATGTACATCCCTTAGCATGCCTGAAATCACAAACCTAAGAATGGCAAAAATAGTATCTTTCAGATTAAAGAAAAATGCATGATCTTTGTTTATTAACATCAGTCTTTGTCACATAGCTCTGGTTTGACAATATTTATTTCTTTTAAACAGACAGTAATGCAGGCTCTGCTGGATCTCCTAGAGATGGAAGCAAATGAACAAAAGAGTCCCAATTATGGGCTCTTACTACTTTGGGCTTCTCTGTCCAATGCTGTCCCTGTAAGTATATTAGTAAAGGAAGGGTTGCATTTCTGTCTACTGTACTTTCAGTTTTTCCCTTCATTTTTCTTTCTTTCTTTTTTAATTCTTTTCACTTCTTATCATGGGGAAGAAAAAGACTGTAATGGATTTGGTTGTGAGATAGAAAAACAAAACTGAATGCCTAAGGAAATCTGATAAGATCACAAAGGAGGCAAAGCAGAGATCTGAAGTGAATTCTGCCCTTTGAAAGGCAGCATGTAACAGGTGAAGGGAAACATTTGCACTTTGGGGTCAGTTGTGACAACACCTGTATATGCAGCACTTTCTGTACTTTCCATGTCAGGCAACGTGCTTAGTATTGGTGCTGCAAAGATGAGTAAGTCTTGACCCTAGACATTTACTGGGGAGAGAGTAGGTAAACGGATAGTTCAGTTAGAATTGGACTTGAATACAGATATCCCAGCCATAGCCATAGAATCTCATGGAAGTAATGAACACTCTGAGCCTCCATTTCCTTATTGGTAAAAAAGGGATAATAAAACTCCTAGTATGGTCCTAGACTTGGGTACTTAATAAACGGTAACGCTCATTTCTCTGCAAGATTGTTGTGAGGATTCAGCGAGATAAGCCCAGCTGCCACCCAGTGATCATGAGTTCTTTGTCGACCCCTGAACCCATTCTCCATCTATGCACCATTCCTGTTTGCATTGCTTGGCATCGTGGTCCTGTAAGCTTCCTCATGAATGGAGCTGGTGACACTGGAACTCACGATACTTCTAAAGACAGCAGAGATTTTTGAACTGTTTGTTTTTTAAGCTGTTATGAACCAGAATACAGCCATGAGATTTGTCTGGCACTTCATGTTTGATGCACAGCAGTTTCCTGCATCAGGAGGATTTCATATCAGCTTAAGCTGCACTTAAATTATTTGAGAGATTAAAGGGTAAACTTTTTATGTATTTGTTTTCTACTAAATAAGAACTTTCATCCTCTCTATAATGATAAAGGTATTCATTTTTTCTTTTTTCTTCTAACAAATAGAAATAAGATGTGTTAAGTATTATTTGTTTCTCCTTCCTCTTATAAAGGTTGTGGAGGGCTTTCTAAGTACTGATATTCTAGTTGTCTTTAACCCATTATAAATTAACTGGGTACAGAGCAGAAATAGAAATTCTGGCTTCAAATGTGTGTCAGCCACTAAAATACGTATTTCATCTGGCATGGGCAAATGAAAGTAGTCTAACCCTTTCCTCTTCTTTAGGTATCTCTAATATTATTCTCTGATTTTTCCTTATACAATTTTCTTGGAAACTGATTAAGCTAGAGCAAAATTAAAAGGCAAATATCAAAACAACTCCCAAAGCAGCAACAAAACAGCCACTCCTGTCACAGGATTAATTTTCAACATCTCATTAGAAAGGCTCCCCCAGAAGAAAGGGACACAAAGCCCCATTGATCTGACTCAGGGGGAGTCAGTTTTTTGGAATTTGTTCCTGGCACTGGTGTGAAAGAATTTAAATCAATTGCAGAAAGCAAGTGTCTGACGATCAGCAGAAATTCCATCTTGCTGGCTCTTATTGGCACTTCTAAGAGGCAGCTGGTGTGTGGGCAGAGACCCTGGACTGGCTTTAGAGTCAGGTCCAAAGGCAGATCTCACAGCTGGGTGACAATGGGCCAAGTGTTTAACTGTGAGCCTCAGTGTCCTTATCTATAAAATACCATGAACGTTATCTACCTCACAGGATACTGTGAGCATTATATTTTTAAGAAGTGGAAAGTGGCTAACAGTCCCTGGCTCAATAAATGTTAGCTTTCTTTTCTTATTAAGTAACACCATGGTTTCAATCAGTCATTTCTTTCAATGGCCCACTAATAATGAACTGCCTTGGCTTCCAAAACTTGACCTCTCAAATGCCCAAGGGTGGGAGTGGCCACTGCTCTCCTGGCTTCTGTGATCTCCCAAGGTGGCCAGGAGAACTGCCAGAAGCCCTGCCAGGGACCTGTGCTTTCCTGGTACCTAGATCGTTCTCTTCTCTTCTACTCTGTGCTCTGTCTCTAGGACCGCGGAACTCAGAGCTCAGGCTTCAGACATTCTTGGTACAGGGCACCAGGAGGCTCTGTTATGAGACCAAAGTCTAGGTGAACTTTGGTGGACTGGCCCAAGATATTAACCATGATTTATGAAATTATTTCTATGGGAAAACCATTTCCAAGTCCCAAGAAATTCCTGGCTGCCAAATGTACTTTTTAACGACACTTTTCCAAGTGAACCTCAAAGCTGACGTTTTACCTTTTTAATCTGCTTCTCTGAATCTCTTTCTAAACACTTTCAGTAGTGACTTCCCCACCTCACCCTCAATTCCCACAGCGTTTATTGGTTACTCTTTTATATGCCTTTCTTTCCTTTTTAAAAGAGTAATTTTTTAATTAAAAAATTTTAAGTAGAATATAATATAGATTTTTAGACGAGAAATCTGTTAAGAGGCATCAAACATAGTAACTATCACCATTGCACAACCATTTATAGTTGAACTGAATTCCTTGAGTTTGCTTTAAAATAAGGTATTACCCAATTTTAGTGACTCTCTAAAACTCTAATTAACCACGTAAAACTCTAAACCCCTCTTTTGTGTAACTGAAAAATCTATGTACTATCACTAAGATATATTTTTCCCCAACATGAACTCTTGAGTCTTTAAATAACGAGGTCCTACTGTATATCACAGGGAACTGTATTCAATATCCTGTAATAAACCATAATGGAAAAGAATATTATAAAGAATATATATATGTATAACTAAATCACTTTGCTGTAGAGCAGAAATTAACACGTTATAAATCAACTAAGCTTCAATAAGTTTAAAAAAATGATGGATTGAGTACAGAGTGGTTATTAATTAAATCCAATAATTCAGCACTTCCATCTATAGAGAGTATAGAAGGGGCCCGCGTGGGGAGACATGTTGAAGAGAGCTTTCTGAGCATGTTTTCCTCTGTAAAAATGAACTAGTTGATCTCTAGGGTAAGCCTTTTCTAATCTGGAAAATGCCACAGAAAGCAGATCTTGGGATAGAGGCCTCAGTTCTCCCATTCACTTTGTTTATGTAAACAGCACCATGTTTATGCCCACAGTATCAGTTTACTGTCACAGAGGGGAAAACAATGAGTAGTATTGAATTTGGCTTTGTCCAAGCACTTCCTTTCAGACCGTTGCTCTTCCTCTTTTGACCACAGAGGGGAGTATTGAGATCGTTTAAAGGTGTTTAACAGTCCCTCACAAGAGACAGAAAGACTTAAGTAACGCAAAGTGTTGTCTGAGTCTTTCCAGGATTGGTTTTCCTAAGATGAAATTTCTTTCACAATATGTGTTTACAGAAAGCAGATGAAAGGGAACCCAATCTTCTTTTAATGATTTGATACAAGTTTCCTTTAATGTGTAACCTAAAAATAGAAGCAAAAATATCTACCTGAATTAATGGAAAATTATTTTTTTAATTGAAGTATAGTTTATTTACTCTATTGTGTTAGTTTCAGGTGTACAGCATAGTGATTCAGTATCTTTTAAGCTTATACTTCATTATAGGTTATTACAAGATAATGAGTATAATTTCCTGTGCTGTACAGTACATCCTTGTTGCTTATCTATCTTATACATAGTAGTTTGTATCTGTTACTCCCATACCCCTAATTTATCCTTCCCCCCTTCTCTCTCCCTTTGTTAACCACAATTTTGTTTTCTATATCTATGAGTCTGTTTCTGTTCTGCATGTACATTCATTTGTATTATTTTTTAGATTCCATATGTAAGTGGTATACAATATTTGCCTTTTTCTGTCTGACTTATTTCACTAAGCATACTATTCTCTGGGTCCATCCACATTGCTGCAAATGGCAGTATTTCATTCTTTTTTATGGCTGAGTAATATTCCATTGTATATATGTACCACATCTTCTTAATCCAATCATCTGTTGATGGACACTTGGGTTGCTTCCACGTCTTGGCTACTATAAATAGTGCTGCTGTGAACACTGGGGTACATGTATTTTTTTTTGAATTAGTATTTTCATTTTTTCTGGATATACCCAGGAATAAAATTGCTGGATCATATGGTATTTCTATTTTTAGTTTTTTAAGGAACCTCCATAATGTTTTCCATAGTGGCTGCACCAATTTACATTCCCAGCAACAGTGTACAAGAGTTCCGTTTTCTCCACATCCTCACCAACATTTGTAATCTGTAGACTTTTTGATGATAGCCATTCTGACAGGTGTGAGGTGATACTTCATTGTGGTTTTGATTTGCACTTCTCAAGTAATTAGAGACATTGAGCATCTCTTCATGTGCCTGTTAGCCATCTGTATGTCTTTGCTGTTTAGCAGTATAATTTTATCTTATAATACCACAATGAAGAAAGATGTGAAATAATTTTGTTTGGTCTAGAGTGAGAACTTGCAAACATACTATGTTCAGTAATACCCTATAAACTTGCAAGCACCCTTTTTCAATAGGGTATGAAAGGATCCTAGTTTTGATATAAGTACTCTCATAATTTAGTTGATAAGATTTTAGGTATAGTTTCTGGGGCTTATTTAAAATTACCATGTTTCATTTGCAGAATATATGATTTGCTAATTTATTTGTATTTCAAGGAATTAAATTTGAAAAATGCCTTTGTATTGGACTAACATTCTTTTTTTTTTTTTTTTTTTTTTTTTGTGGTATGCGGGCCTCCCCCTGCCGTGGCCTCTCCCGTTGCGGAGCACAGGCCCCGGACGCGCAAGCTCAGCGGCCATGGCCCACGGGCCCAGCCGCTCCGCGGCATGTGGGATCCTCCCAGACCGGGGCACGAACCCGGTTCCCCTGCATCGGCAGGCGGACGCGCAACCACTGCGCCACCAGGGAAGCCCTGGACTAACATTCTTAAGTGTCATAATTTGTTGCTCCTAAATTTCTAATATGTGCCTATATAATATTTTATGCTGTATATTAGTACAATAAAACACCCTGCTTTTACCATTTTTTTTTAGTGAAAATAGTTTACTCTATATAAACAATATTGTAAAACTATAGTGGCAGAATAAAATCATAAATTTGACCCCTTAGAGGGTCAAATTTTTTGTTCATAAAATCTAGTTGTTTTCAAAGGTACTCTTTACTAACATGCTTTTAAGTTTAGTTTAAATATCTCCTTGTTTCTTTTAAATGTTTGTGGCTAATACTATGTATGCTTTTGTTCACGTTCAAAGAAGGTTGTATGTTTTGACATATGTTTTTTCTTTTTAAGGTTGCATTTTGGACATTTGCATTTGTCCTCTCTCATCCCAATATCCACAGGACCATTATGGAAGGCATATCATCTGTGTTTGGCACAGCAGGTACTAAAACTGAATTAAATTGCATAATTGAAGAGATATCTAATAATGTGTGCTTGTCACACATTATGGGCAAAGTTAAATGCCCATAATTTAATAGAATTTCAAAGTAGTCCAAATTGAACATAATTTGTTATGTGCTTCAGGATATAAATTGATCAGGTAGAATCCTAGAATTTAATTACTGTCAAGGATTTTAGAAGTCACCTGGACCAATTCCCTTATTTTCCAAATGATGAAACAGAGATCGTGACTTGCCTAAATTCCCTATTTAAACATAAGTGTATAATGCACAGGGTTTTTCTTCTAATCTCTTAGCCCCTTGCCTCAATTGATCTACAAGTCATAGTTTTGGAATTCAGGGTTTTCCAGATTTTATAAAAGTAATATGGTACATATTCCATGTATTGCTTAACAGTATTAATGGGATATGGATGTCAGGTAAGGCTACACCACCAAAGGAATTATTTTCAAAGTTACAGTTTTTAGAGGTTTAGTGGGTTAGAACTGCAGGTAGAGATTGCTACCTTGCCCTTTTTGGTTCAGATTTAGGCTCATCAATTATCATCAGTTTTAAAAAGCAGAAATAAGCTTGAATGGAGAAGTTTCCTCTAGTTTATGCAGCATAAATTGACCTGTTTGGGAGTATATTTTTTTAAAAAAACCCTTTAATATGTCAAATTATGTATTCTGATGTAAAAAAATAATAAATGACTTGGTTTTCTTGGAAGAACACAATATAATAGTAAGACAAAAGACTATGATGCCAACTAACAATTATCCCTCCTCTCTTTTGTGATTGCTGAACGTATTTTATTGGATTTTTAAACTTATTTTGACTGCTTCTTATTGAGTTAAACCAAAACTCAAATGGGCTTGGCCAACATGGATATTGAAGCCATACTGTCTCTGAGCCTTGAGTGTGAATCACCAGATGCCAGGTCGTATTTCACAGAAATGGTGAGCATTAGAATCATTGAGTACCAACAGTGCTAACAAGTTAGATTCTGGAGATACACTGGTGGATGTGAGAGAAGATGACTTGCCTTTATGGAGCTTACATCTACAAAGCTAATGGAAATGTGCCTGCCTGCGTGTCTACAAATGACAAAGGGAATGTGTTCTTGATCATCACATGCTCTGTCTTACCAGAGTCTGCTCCTGACATAGGGTTCTCCAAATTCCTGGTCTTTAAGAAATAAAAAGGTAGTGATGGGGATGGTTGGGATAATATGGGGAGCCTATCTGACCCAAAGGCCACAACAGAAGCCTTACATTAATTGAAATTTCTACTGTGCTTGAATGTTGAACTCTTGAACACAGTTCTAGTGGAGAAAGACAAAACCTTTCCCCTTTTTCTATATTCTTGTTTATTTTTAGAACCTATTGTTCTCCTCCGACAGAAAAATTGTCCTTCAAGTAGTAGTGCGGGTGTACTAGCTATACTATATCAGTGCTTTCAGTTTATAAAAGATCAAACGTTTTTGCCATGCTTATACAGAAGCAGTTCAGATCAATTCAAGCATAAGATGTAGCAGCTCAAGAATTTAGATATTGTGAGTGAATGCCACAGATCTTTGGAGGTTGATATCAAGGGAGATATCCATGTGCCCATACAAAGGATCCTGTCAAAGGAAGGACATTAAAGTGCATGAAATAAGAATCGGACTGAGTATGGCATTTCTCCCATTCTTTTGCTCTTTTCTTTTCTGTCTTTTGCTCTTTTCTTTTCTTTTCTTTTTTTTTAAAAAAAGTTAATTTATTTGGCTGCACCAGGTCTTAGTTCCAGCATGCAGGATCTAGTTCCCTGACCAGGGATTGAACCTGGGCCCTATGCATTGGGAGCACGGATTCTTAACAACTGGACCACCAGGGAAGTCCCTCTTAGGCTCTTTTCTATTACAAGATTACCTTTTCCTTCTTTGAAGATGTTTTTAGTGAACTTCTAACTCAGCATCTCTCTAGCCTCAATACTCACCACTTAGAGCCCATCCCGGACACTTTGCCCAACTTCCTTATAAAATAAGTCTGAGGGTAAAAGCTGCTGTTGAATACTTGGTCTTTTGTATCTGGCTTCTTTCACTTAGTGTAATATTATATTTTGTATGTAGATGTTTTAAGTTAGTTGATTTTCAGATGTTGAACCCCCTTGCATTCCTGAGATAAATTTTTAGTTATGGTGTATAATTCATATAAAACATATGACTTTATATATGTTGCTGGATTCAGTTTGTTAGTACTTTGTTGAGGAATTTTGCATCTATATTAATAAGACATATTGATTTATAGTTTTATTTCTTGTGATATCTTTGTCTGGTTTTGGTATCAGAATAATTTTGACTTTATAGAATGACTTCAGAAGTATTTCCCTCCTCTTTTATTTTTTGGAAGAGTTTGTGAAGGATTGATGTTAACTCTTCTGTAACCATATGGTAGAATTCACCAGTGAAGTGATCTGGTCCAGAAATTTTCTTTTTTGAGAAGTTTTTGATTAATTCAATCTCTCCACTTGTTACAGGTCTGTACAGATTATCTATTTCTTCTTTTTTAAAA
This sequence comes from Physeter macrocephalus, assembly GCF_002837175.3. Taxonomy (NCBI): domain Eukaryota; kingdom Metazoa; phylum Chordata; class Mammalia; order Artiodactyla; family Physeteridae; genus Physeter; species Physeter macrocephalus. The sequence goes on along the minus strand of NC_041231.1, from coordinate 79,400,796 downwards.
TTGAGATATAATTGGCATACAATATCCTATTAGTTTTGGATGTACAACATAATGATTTGATATATGTATATATTGTGAAATGGTTGCCACAATAAATTTAGTTAACATCCATCACCACACATAGTTACAATTTTTTTTCTTGTGATGAGAACTTTTAAGATCTACTATCTTACCAACTTTCCAATATATAGTGCAGTATTATTAACTATAGTCACAATGCTGTACATTACATCACCAGAAAAATATGAAGTGCTTCACAAATTTTCGTGTCATCCTTGCACAGGGGCCATGTTAATCTTCCCTGTATCTTTGTGATTTTAGTATGTGTGCTGCTGAAGTGAGAACTATATATTTCTTCTTGAGTCAGTTTTGGAGTTTGTGTCTTTTTAGGAGTTTATCCATTTCATGTAGGTTATTTAACTTGTTGGCATACAACTGTTCCTAGTTTTCCCCATAATCTTCTTTATTTCTTTCTATAAGCTCACTAGGAAAACATCTCCCTCATTCTTAATTTTAGTAATTTATGTCCTCTTTCTTTTTCTCTTGGTCAGTTTAGCTAACGGGTTGTCAATTTTGTTTTCAAAGAACTAACTGTTGATTTTATTGATTTGTTTGATCTTATTTTTTCTATTGATTTTCTATTCTCTATTTCGTTTATTCCTGTTCCAATCTTTATTATTTATAATTTCTATCTCCTTGATATTCTCTATTTAGTTCTTTAGACATGATTAATTATTTGAATATATTTAAAATATCTGATTTATAAGTGTTTCTTTAGTAAATCCAATATCTAAGTTTCTTCAGGGATAGTTTCTATTGAGTGCTTTTTCCCTGTGTGGTCTATATGTTCTTGTTGCATGTCATATTTCATATTTTTTGTCATGTGTCGTACAATTTTTAAATTTTGTCCAATTTAAAGCTGGACATTTAAAATAATATAATGTGGTAATTCTGGAAATCAGATTCTCCTCTCTGCTCAGGGTTTCTTATTATTGCTGCTTGTTGTTCTTGCTTGTTTGTTTGTTTACATAAGTAAACTCCAAAAATATTTGATGTTGATAAATGCTATGTGAAAAAGAAAACAGAGATTAGGGAGGATCAAGGGTGCCAGAAATGGGGGGAAAGTGGTAGCTTTAAATAGTTGGATCTGAGTTGGCCTTCCTGGAAAGGTGACATTGAGCAAGGACTTGAAGATGGTTAGGCGTTAGAAAACACATATCTAGAGGAAGAGCTGGTTTGAGTTAGAGACTGCAAGTGTGGCCTCACTGTGTTCTCACAGAATTCTCACAGGCATTAACATTTGGGTCCTACTTAGACTGTGTTTTCAAGCAATTTTCTTTTCTAATTTAGGATTCCCACTGTGAGTATCTGCCCACCAGCAGAAGGTCATTCGAACTTAGAAACAAATAAAAATGCATTTAAATTTTTAAACTGGTTGCATTTGGCCCTTTTCACCTTCTTGTGTTAATTTAGGGTAGCATATACAGCACACTTGTTTGTTTTTGTGTTGTTTTTTTTGGATGTGTGTATTGTTTTTGTTTTTTAGTGGCCATTCAGTTTTATTGCACATTTATTTAAGGGAAAAATTAGTAATTTTTTTTCTGTTAATTTACAAGGAATCAGGTTAGTTAACAGAAATGCACCTGCATAGAAACAATTTCTATCTTACATAAAATCATGATTTGTGGATCATAAAAGACACACTACAAAATTTTCATTGGATAAAAGTCAGAAATTTGATTCATGACTTTCAATCCTGTCACTCACTAATTGTGTGATTTTGGATAAAAGAGAAAATTTACTCAGAGACAACCAATAACGTTTCTTGACACCACTGTGTTCTGATTTAGCAGCAATCCTGCCTGGGGACAGACCAACACTGTCAAGTGACCAGATGCTATTACCTGGTGACACTAACTTAATGGCTACACTCACCATGCACTGGTGAGGAAAGATTTCGTCTCTGCTCATAATTATAAACAAGCATAAAAACTAGCAGAGTGATAAATGAGGCTCAGATCCTATGATGATGTTCTAGGCAAATTCCATGTTGTTTGCATTATTTTAATTAGTTCATCAGTTTTACTTCGTTGCATTTAAACATTTTCATTTATTCTTGGAATCTTCTCTGTAGTCACCTCTTACCCATGTTATAACATATTCAACTTTTATCCACTTGGGTGTGTCCCAATACCATCTAGATAACCCATAGCAACATCCTTGGAGGATTCCATCATGGCATATTAAAGACCTGAGTCCCTCCCGCTAACTGAAGAAGCTCACTCTTGCTACCCCTCTGCAGCCTGCCAGGGCTCAATGGCTGATAGCCAAATTTGTGTCTGTGATAGAGTCTTGGCCCTTATGCCACATATCGACCAAAATATTGAAGAAAGAGATCAGTAGCAGAGCCGAGGCCACTACAATGGAGTTATGAATGGAGAAGAGTTATTTTATTTTAAAAAATTCTCCCATTCCCACTGCTAGCTGGACAATATGAACCTAATTTGGAGATTTTGGAGGCTCTGGCATATGATACAGGAAATTTCTTACATAGCCTCATTTTCCTCTGCTAGCCCAGAGTTTAAAAATCCTGAAATAAACTCAGAAAACATTAAATTATGCCAGAGCTTTTCACAAACTACTTCTCGTCCATTGACCTTGGAGAATATATGTAGATTACCTAAGAAAGTGTTTATAAATGGAGGAGATTTCATCGGAAACCCACTCCAAATATATAATTTTCTTGTCTTCTTTCCCCCTTGACCTTAATGACCAAGATGGTGTCATTTTGGAGCTCACAACTGGTTACTTTCCAATCCACTAATCCAGGCACAAAGACAAGGGTGAAACTTGTGTGGTTGATATCTGGCCCCTGAGAGGTTTCCCAGGAGGCTACATTCCTTCCATTATTTTCTGCCTATAATACCTGAAGTGTGTCTTGTGACACCATAACCCAGGAGATTTTGTGTGAAGTCACTCTGTCTTCATTTATTGCCTAGCTTCAGCAGGTGGAAAGAGATACCTCTGATAGCTGTAGATTATTTACAAGCTTAGAGATCGGTCCTACTCTGGCAGTTCTCATTTTATTAAGTCTTTCACTATCTCACCCCAGTGTAGCACAGTTAATCTGCTTTGTTTATTCTCTACATTTTTCATTCAGACACAGTTCTTTTCTCTGAGTGTTCTGTTGGAGAATTATTCAGGCATTTGGATAATCTTTTTCCCTCTTTAGCATATAATGAGATAAAGGTATTCAAGCCAGGTCAACATCTCTCCAGAGAACACAATCCAAATATTTAGAATTATTATGCAGAGTTTATAAAGAAAGGGTATTTCTAGATCAAAATTGATTTTACCTGTTACTGTTTACCCATTGTTGTCTTTTTTCATCAATATCCCTACCTTTTATTTATTGTAAATTGGACTATGTCCTTTATTCCTTGAAAAAACCATCATAATTATGAAGCAGGCTTCATTTTATATTCTGGTAGAAGAGGAACTGATAATCTCTTTTTAATATATGAAAGAAATATTTCTGCAAATAACATAGGGTACTATTTTTTTAGAGGAGAATCTTATTTGGTTGTGTTGGTATAGTGGCATTAATCTTTCCTCTAAATGATTGAATGGGATTTGGTATATTTTTATATGTGCTTTGACAGATGGAAGAAAGGGTGGGGAGGGTCAGTCTTTTGATTCTTGACTCTGTCTTCCATCCATCTTAATAACCTGTTCTGAGCACTATTGCAATCCTTGGTATCTTTCTCAATTGTTATAGCTGCCTCTTTCATTCTTGGTCTGTAGTTATGAACATCAGACTGAAGCTGCTGATCAGAGTCTACCTCCGAAAGGTTATTGCTTATAATTTTCAATAGGTGTCAAGCAGAGTGCCATGCACTGGTTATCGATCCCAGGGGAGGACTCTAAACACTTCTGCTCACTGCATCTTGGTATCAAAGTTGCCAAGGAAAACAGTGCTGTCAGGCACTGGATGCAACAATGCTAAACTCACATAGAGAAGAAAGAGAGCAAGATCAGCTTCAGGAGTGGGTGTCAGTCCCCCATCGCCAGGATGTCTCTCTCCCTGTGGTCAACGCAGGGAAATTTGGCCACTGCACACCCCTCTCACACCGCGTGGAAGGAACCCTGTCACTTTCCCTCGGAGGGCGGATGTAACAGTGGGGTTGGACAGGTGCCGTATTCTGCACATACTTTAAGCAGAGACAGAAGAGTACTCTCTGCCCCTGAAACAAGGCAAGATATTCCCACACAAGGTGATGCACCTGGCATAAGCAGTGTAGAGGCTGTGTGGGCCCTTTGTCTCTTGGTGAGGAAGTGTTCCAGGCCCAAGGCCCACCCTTCCGCAGCTGAGTTGGGGCTGAAAGGCTGAGCATGAGACCCGCTTTTCCCAGCAATAGGAATATATGTCTTTGATAATCAAAATTCATCCTAAATCCTTCAGATGCCAAAAAGTCATATCCACCCCTGGAAAAGTCCGAAGAACCAGAGCTGGAAGTTCAGAAATGACTGAGGTGTTTGGAAGAAGCTGGTGACTAGAGAGGGAGAAATGAAGGAGCTGCGACCTGCCAGGCTCCAGCTACAGTCCCTAAAGCCCTATTGCCCGTATTCACTAGGGCCATATTTGCCCTACCAGATAGTAAAACTTTTATATAAGTTGCTATAACAAAAGAATACACGACTGGCGCAGGACAAATAATTGATCATCATGGCCCTTATTTGCTTCCCTTTTGCCAAAAAAAGCAAATTCAGAATCTTTTCTTTCAAAGGTAAAAAAAAATTACAGGAAAAAAGTCACTTTTCTATTTTGCTTCATATTCTTGAGGCAAAAGTTTCTAAACTGTCAACATTTGCAATGAGCTAATATTCTAGAAGCCTGGAGTCATTTGGGAGACTATATTTATAGTTAGTTTATAGGGAACAGCAGTGAACTAAAAAGCATGTAACTCCACAGCCTAGCATATACTTCATAATTTTTCATCTACTCTCATCTTCTTTCTCTTGATTTTTTAAAAATAAATTTAACTTAATATCTTTCTTACAGAATTTTGTCTCACAGAACATGTTCAGTAGTGGACGTGTACAGTAATGGACATGCATAGTAATAAAGGAAATTAGTATTTTATAAGGAATAAAACCCAAAGAGTACACCTTTTTCCTCTATCAAAGAAACATTTAGGGGTTCCAGATTAATATGGCAGAGTAGGAAGATCCTGAGCTCACCTCCTCCCATGGACACACCGAAACCACAACTACAGGTAGAATGATTATATCTGAGAATGACCTGAAGACTAGCAGAACAGATTTTCTACAACTAAGAACGTAAACAGAATGCCATGTCAAGATGGGTAGGAGGGTCAAAGATGCAGTCTAGACAGAACCCATACTCCCAGTGTGGTGACCCACATGTGGGAGGGATAGCACAATGGCGGAGGTGCCCGCTACACAGTGAGGGGGTCCAAGCCCATGTGGGGATCCTCAGCTCGGGGACCTGCACAGGGAAGATGAGCTCCCATAACATCTGGCTTTGAAGACCAGTGGGGTTTATATTTGGGAGAGCTGGAGGGCTATGGGAAACCGAGACTCTGCTCTTAAAGGGTGCACACACAAACTCACTTACTCTGAGTACCAGCACAGAGGCAGGAGAATGTGAGGGGTACCTGGGTCATATGCTGCAGGAGGTTCCCTGAACAATTTGGGGGTGAGTGCTGGAGGGGTAGGGATCTGGTGGAATTTTCTCCAGGGTTGAAGGCACTGGCCAATGCCTTTTTTTTTTTTTTTTTTTAACCTCTCCTTCCACCATCTGGCCCAGTACTGGCAGGCAACATTTCTGTCACTCTCCGTCAACTAGCTAACACCATGTGCCCCACACCAGTGTTCTCCTGAGGACCCACCCTGCCCATCCCACCCTCCCCAGTCAACCCCTTCAAAGCGGCCCCTGCCCCACCTGGCAGGTGGCCTCAGCTGGCCCCGGCAACTGTACAAAGTGGCTCCACCTCTGGGGGTCGGGGGGAGCACCCTGCATGCCATGAACCCACAGCAGTCACAGCAGAACCACACAGCCAGCCAGGGCACAGTTGCAATCCAACCACACAGGAAGATGCACACAGCACACATGTGGGACATCCCAGGAGCACCTGGCTCTAGTGGCCAAGAGGGATTGCACCCCTGTGCCCCACAGGACACCTTATACATAAGCCTGCTGTTTCAAGAACAGGAGATATAGCTGATCTACTTAGTGCATAGAAACAGACACAGAGGGTTAAGAAATGAAAAGATAAAGGAATATCTTCCAAACAAAAGCAAAAGATAAAAACCTCAGAAAAAGAACTAAATGAAAAAAAGATAGCAATTTACCAGATAAAGAGTTCAAAATTATAGTCATAAAAATGTTCACTGAAGTTGGGAGAAGAATGGATGAACTCAGTGAAAACTTGAAAAGGCAAATAGAAGATATGAAAAAAGACCCAATCAGAACTGAAGAGTACAATAACTGAAATAGAACATACACTAGAGGGAATCAGCAGCAGATTAGAGGATACAGAAGAACGGATCAGCAATCTGGAAGGCAGGGTAGTGGAAATCACCCAATCAGAACAGCAAAAAGAAAAAAAGAATAAAAACCAATGAGGATAGTTTAAGAGACCTCTGGGAAAACCACAAGCATACTAACATTTACTTTATAGGGGTCACAGAGGAGAAGAAAGAGAGATAGGGACAGAAAACCTATTTGAAGAAATAATGGCTGAAAACTTCCCTAACCTGGTGAAGGGAACAGACAGACAAGTCCAGGAAGCAGAGAGAGTTCCAAACAAGATGAACCAAAGACACCCACACCAAGACACATTATAATTAAAATGTCAAAAGTTAAAGACAAAGAGAGAAACTTAAAAGTTTCACAATATTTCTTTTCACATTTAAAAGAATATTGCAGAAAGGGGTCTATTGCTGTCTCCTTTTGGGAGACAAGTCTCCAAACTAATTTTTGTCTCACTAAAAATTTCCAGAAATTTGTAACCAGTACATTCTCATTGCCTATAAATAACTGTTATAGGATCATTGGACATATAAAATGTATTGTAAATGATATTATCTACTTCAGGACATTTTATCCTTTCTTACTCTTTCTGAGATGTGCTAACCTTTTCCAGTGAATGTAGATTTCTTCTTAGAAGAAAACAGCAGTTTTTTAAATATATGAAAATATCCCTGGAATAGAGATATAATTTTTTAATTGAATATTTGAACATTACTTATCATATTCAAAAATTTTTTAATTCCTTAAATGAAGGAAAGGATGTAAGATACTTCTCTTATATTCCTCTGGAATACTGTAAATTCTTTATTTACTATTTCTCTTTAGCTTTGTCTCTGTTCTTTAAAAACTGACTTTTTTTTTCAGGAGCTTATCTTGAGGTCTCTGCTTGAGAAAATATGCCAGAAAACTAGTTTCCTACTGTTATTCTCTGTCAGCAATTGATGTCTCTGCTTCATTGCTTTTTAAGAGAAATCATAGAAATGCTGGATTTTTTCAAAGCTGTTACATCATTTCCCCAAATAACAGTATAAACACCAACTTTTGTTATTTGATATTGCTTTTTAGCAAAATTATTATAAAATTTGGGAAGCAAATTTCATGACCAAATTTTGGTAGGAATCATTGCTTAAGATTATTACATCAGATTCTTTATTTTTCAGCCTTTATCTCCATGCATTTTTTATCCCAGTTCACTGTCCTTCATGTGTACTATGACCTTTTGCACACACCTTAATTTTAAACATTTTAAATAAGCTGTTCTGTGAATATGAAAGACAACATCTGTGAAGGAAGACAACCTCACAGTGTAGAACAGCAAACAGAACTGAGAATCCCTGCTTTCAAAAGTAAAGAAAGAGGTGGTAGAATGTGTAGGGATGCACTCTTTAAATTTCAGTGGAGTATATTCTTTGCTTCACTTCTCTGTGTGTCCCTTGGTAGATATACACCTGTCTTTCATTTGTGAGGAAGCACAGGGCCTCCTCAGTATTCATCCCCACATTCTGATTCAATCTCCTCAGAATTATGTCTCAAAAGGTATGAATGACTCGGCAAATGCCTGTCATTCTTTTTTTCGCAAAACATGGGTTATTTTCCCAAAATGATTAGTTAAATCTTGATATAATGTTACTTCGGGACTATAGGAACAGAATTTTTGTATTTTATGTATTTATTTATTGAATAAATGTGTGTGTGTGTGTGAAGGGGAGGGAGCTTGAAATATGAAGGAGACAGAGGAGTCATCTCTCAACAAAGGACCTGCTTTAGTGATCCTCTGTTTGATTCATGTTCCTATTTTTTTTAGGTCCAAGAAATCATATTTTTATAATTAATTTTGGAATTTAAGTTACTTTTGTCTCTGCCTGGGTGAGTGCTACTCATCCTTCCAGGCTTAGCTGAAACTCCAGCCCTAGGCAAGAGGGGATGAATGCCAATGAGACTCAAATCCTCTCTTATGAAACTTATATGATAGTTATTTGTATCCAGATATTATTTTGTGTCCTTATGTCCAAGCTCCTTTAAAACAGTGACTGTGTCTTTCTTATTTGTTTCTCCTCTCAGGGGAGGCGCTGGGGCCCAGGGAGCAAGGGTAAGGGCTTTTAGTGTAGACAGACATAGGTTTGAAGGCTGCTCTGACACTTTCAAGCTTCTCCTTGGACACATGATAACTTGATAGCTGGCAGATTGTGATGAGGAATAAATGAAGTGGTCCAACATATTGGTGACATTAGATGGTCAATAAACTAGTATTATTCTCTTCCTATCTCTTACAGCACCTATGCTTGGGCTAACATGTAACAGATATGAAGCAAATATGTATTGAGTGAATAAATGGTTGAAGTAGTAGAATTTTAATTTATTATATATCCTTAACAAATATAAATTACAGTTACTGTGTTCTAACATGCTTGTCACCATGCCTGCAGAAACCCAAAACTATACAGAATATTTTAGAAACATTCTTGGCTATTTCTGAACTCAAGACTCATCCTTTCTTTTATTTGGTTTCAAATATCCTATGATTTGGTTTGACTTTTATTGCATTTGTGCCAAGAATTAAACAGATGACTTCTGAATTTTACCCCAAATCACCCATAGTTTCTTCCCTGGCTGCCTTTTGTACTGGTCCCCATCTCCATTAGGCCCTAGCCCTTTTGATGATTACCTTGGCATCCTTCCAAGTGGAGCCTTCTAATTTTAGAGTCAAAACACTGGAAGAACAAACCACAGATGTGCATTGAAATATGTACAGTATGGGTACAGCGCCATTTCTAAGAGTTATAATAAGAAAGGTCTTTAACCTAAAGATGTTGTTTGAAAACAGCATCTTTTTCTTTTTCTTTGTCTAGTCTTACTACCTTATTTTTCCTATATCACACTGGGACTTGAGAAACTAAAAATATTTTTTCAAAACATTTCTTTTCCAAGTGTAGTCTACATCTCTTCTACATTTGTAGGTCATAATAGATTTTGTTTTCAACTCAGAACAAGCTTTTGTTTCTTTGGTGTATAATACAAAACATTTTTTTGCACTTTATAATTCAATTAGTCTCCTAGGAATAATTCATAAAAAACTTTTTCTCCAAAAGAAGGTCAGAAACTTCACTATTACCAGAGTCCAAACTTTTTCAAGGCCAGAATTATGCCTGTCTCATAATAGGTTGGTCACTTTGGAGTCACACAGACCTGATTTCAAACACAAAATCTGACCCGTGGTAGTCATTTATCCTTGATCAATTAGAGAAATATTTATTTTCTGTATCCTATAGCTTCAGTAAAGTAAAAAACAAAAAATAAGTAGAGGGATTGTTTGGTGAATTTGTCTAATGTAGATGCTCTAAATAGATTTTTAAAGAGAAAAACCTTTTTTAAAGTAAGATTTAGAATCTGAAGTGTAGGTTACTGCTAATTTATTTGTAATGTCCATTCGGCAAGGGCCCTCATTTGCTGGGCTCACCTTGGTTTCCAAGATAAAGGTGAAATTGGTCTGAACTCCCTCCCAGAGTTCTAGGGATCTTTGGAGGGAGAAGTGATGCAGGCAGCCAGAAGTGGAGGCCTCTGTCTCTTGGAGTTTCTCTTGACTTCCAGTCTCGCATTTCCTGATTTCTCCACTTCCGCTCTTTTCCCTTCTGCAATTCTGCCTCTTTTCCATATTGCATTGCTTCCTGGACATACCCAGATCTTTATTTCCCCAAGTGTTAACTTAAGGTATGTGTTAGCTGACTTTATTAAAATATTAAAAATATAGCACAAGGAAAGGGAAAATTACACAGTAGCCAGAAACAACTTAAAATTGAGAATATGACATAAAGTTGAATTTTCTGTTCTTAAAAGTCCCATCTGCCCTTTCTCCTTGGAGAGTTTTCCTTAGTTTTCTAATAGGTTGTTGGTCACCTGCCATGTAGATAATGGTCTTCTTTTTCTTTTTTTTTTTCACACATGTACACTCTAAAAGAAACTCAGATCCCCTCATACATTTTTAAGTTGATCTTCTAAAATTTGTTATCCTGCATTTCAATACCTTCCCTGCTTTTAACTATCTTCAAATATTTTATATCTCATAGAACGGTTTCCTTGCCTGCATGGTGTACCTGTTAACTGTGTGTTCGTTTCTTACCTCCTAGACTGAGTGTATTGCGAGAATGCCTTCATTGTTGTAACCCGGGTGGAGACTGACTCAACTCCTGGCTCTTGCTCAGTGCTCAAAAATCTGTCAAGTTTAATGGAGTGTATAGATGCCCCTATGGGAATTAATAGAACCAGAGCTCAAAAACTCTAGTTCCCAGACTCCACTAACCAGAAACATTTGCCTCTGACTCCTCAGGAATTCCACCTGTAGTGACAGAGAAGGTTTCCCAGGCAGCACCCACCCAACCCTCTTCTGCAGGATGGGCTGGCTTTAGGACAAGCCTCATCCAGAGTCAAAGAGAAATGTGGCTGGAGACCCACATTCCACTCTCATCCACTCATACCCAGTACAGTTGGGAGGAAAATGTGAAAGTTGACTTAAACTGACCATGCTGTTGACTTTTATTAAGCAAATACTGTCAAAATTGAAAGCTGAGTTGTTTAAAGTAATTTTCGAAATGTAAACATTTTACTTGAAATATCATTAATTAAACTGTCTCATTTGACTGAAGGCCCTGACCATACGTTGGTCCATAGAAAGATCAACCACAATCCTTTTCCACGTGACTTCAATCTAAATATTAGCTAAGGTGTGCAACTTACAGTAGGAATGTTTGATGTATCTGTGTTTAGAGAGCTCATCATTCCAGATGAAATACATGTGTCCCATCACCCCTTTCCTAATATTCTTTTTGGGCTTTCTGAAATGTATGATTAAAAAACAAAAACAAATCAGCAGGGAAAAGATAGAAGTAGTAAGTCAGGTGGCTTCTCAGATCTCTTACTTCGTACTTTTGATACCAATCTTTTATTGCTCTTTCCTTAAGTGGAATGAGAATTTGGACAAGAAACAATGAAATGAGTAAAAATTGAACATCTTTCTGACAGGCACTATCTTAGTCATCTGATAGTCATAGGACTGTGAGAACCAAGGTTGGATACCAATCCATTACATTACAGTAATCAACATTGGTTTAGTTTTATATGCCATCCATTTTATCTTGGTAAGAGAAAATTATAAAAAGAGTCAATAACTTACTAAACTTGGTATGCAAAAGTAATAATAATATTAACACCTGATATCAGAGACGGTATTTAACTTATATAGCTTACATAAAATCATTTTCTGGCCTCTTTAAGTCCATCTTTTTTTTTTTTTTTAATTCTCTTTCCAGGTAAAGATAAGATTAAAGTGTGTGAGGATGACTTGAAGAAACTCCCTCTAATTAAATGGTGTATTTTGGAAACCATTCGTTTAAGAGCCCCTGGTGTCATCACTAGAAAAGTGCTGAAGCCAGTTAAAATTTTGGTGAGCATTGGTTTTGTTTTAAAATAATGAACCTTCTGGGGAAAAAAAGTAGATATTTTGCCCATTCATTATTAGATAATTTCTTAAGTTCCATGAAGTACTATGTGACCCTAGAATAGGTTACTAATAAGAGTTGTGCAGCACCAGTTTGTTAATATAGATATCTATCTATTGGCAACTATTTTAGCTAAAACATAAGCCTTTCATAATCATTTTGGCTCTGTGATTCTACATCAGAATTAATATAATCCTATTTCAATCAGGCAGGAGGGTCGGATAGTGTTTCCTCTGCTGAACCAACCAATGAGTATTCCTGAGTTGGAATAGGTTGAGAAATTGAGTGTGTGAGGGAAGTCCTTTAGGATAACTGGAAGACAGTTCAGACCACAGATCACAGATACAGGAACAGATAGCAGGAATGCCATGGGTAATAGAAACTGATATTAGGAATTAGTGACTGAGTGAGCTCCTCTCTATGGGCAAAGTAGGAGAATATTCTCAAGTGCACCATGAAAGGTATGTGCATGTGGCAAACATTCAGTTCAATATTTGGTGAATCATTCAGGCAGAACAAAAAAAATTTTTTTTTTTAAGGAATGATTTGGGACCTAAATTATCCAGATAGATTATAATTAGTCAGCCCTCCGCTCTTGTTAGCTTTTTTCCCCACGGCTTAAGAGTGCTTGGATTAAAATCAAGAAAATTTTGTAGTAATAGAATTCAAAAGAGACAAAAAAATCCAAATTTGATACAAGTTGCAACTTGCTAAATCCAAAAAATAACATAGTTTATTTAACTGATCTTATGTAGATTGTAGCATTCAGTTTCAGGGGGATTTTAACAGTTTTTGCTTTTGAATAATCAAATTATCAATTACTTTAAAACTATGACTATAAGAGAATATATATATTTAAATATTTATAAATTTAAATATATATAAATTTATATATGTAATAAAAGAATATATATATTCTGTATTGAGAGGAAATAGTCAACTTGGTGCAATTAAGTAGAGCAATGTGTTTATTACTTTGAATATTACTATAATTGTTATTGAACTTTTAGTAAGCCTTATTTATATTCTGGGTAGTAGTAACTTAGCTGAAATGCAGAATAGTTATTTGACAAATAAGTGGGTATTTTGATTGTTATTTTAAGCATACAGATCCTATACAAGTTTTGTTAGATTAATATCTATGTACTTCCATTATTTTGGAGATTTTGGAAATGGTATTTTTTATTTTTATTCTTTTATTTATTTATTTTAATGAAGTGGGGTTTTCTTTTCATTTTATTTATTTATTTATTTATTTTCTATTTGGCTGCCTTTGGGTCTTTGTTGCTGTGCGTGGGCTTTCTCTAGCTGTGGCGAGCGGGGGCTACTCTCCGTTGCGGTGCACGGGCTTCTCATTGCGGTGGCTTCTCTTGTTGCGGAGCACAGGCTGTAGGCGCACAGGCTTCGGTAGTTGCGGCACATGGGCTCAGTAGTTGTGGCTCGCGGGCTCTAGAGCGCAGGCTCAGTAGTTGTGGCACACAGGCTTGATTGCTCTGCGGCATGTGGGATCCTCCCGGACCAGGGTTTGAACCCGTGTCCCCTGCATTGGAAGGAGGATTCCCAACCACTGCCCCACCAGGAAAACCCTGTAAATGGTATTTTTAAAAACTTTGATTCTCCATTGTACATTACTTGTCTGTAGGAATATAGTTGATTTTTGTGTGTTGACCTTGTATCTGCAATGTTGTGACATCAATATAGAAACCTAAGTTTCATTACAGTGTAAATCTGTCATTAAAAATTTTTTTTATACATTATTCTTCACATTTCATGCATCTACAGAGTTTCCATATTTATTTCAAGGCTACATTAATAGTACATTGAGTTGATAGCTTAAATATTTAATTATTTCCTGACTCTTGAGAGTTTAGGTAGTTTTCTTTGTTTTTAATATGGTAATTATTTGTATCTTTGTGACTAGTACATTTTCTTTTTTAAGGATTATCATTGAATTATGTTTTCGTAGTGGATTACTGGTCCAAGAGTATGAACACATTTATGATTCACTGCCTAAAATCCTTTTACAAAACTGGACTATTTTATAGGTCCAACACCTATGGATTCCCAATAAAAAATTTTAATTAAAAATAATAGATATCCAAAAAAAATTGATAAATTATTTTAAAAATTCATAGTCTTTTCTACTTCCTTACACCCACACATTCTTCCTAGAGGACATGAGGCTCAGAAGCATCCAAGGTGCCTTCCAAGCCCTCGCAGCTGCAGTTATGCCTCTCTTAGTGGTAGAGCAACCCCAGAAACACGTACTCAGGCTGCTATCATCCCAGAATGTTCCAGCATTTCCTTTCATTATTTTTCACATCTCTTTTTAATATTGGTAAAAGGTGCAGTGTTTCCTGTACCTGCTATTTCTTCTGTACACAAAATAAACACTGCCTTTCCTCTTAGGAGGCCCAAACTAATCACTGTGATGTTCACCCTACAGAGTTGAGACTTTAAAAATAATAAATGGAACAGTTTTTTTTCTTATTACACAAGCAAAGTATGGTAATTAGGGGGGAAAAAAGACCATAAAAAGAAGCTAAAGGAAGAAATTAAAAATTGCTTAGAATCTCGCAAGTTAGAGATAATGACTATGAACATTTGGTATTATAATTTCAGAATTTTTTCCTGTAGTATGTGCATTAAAAAATAAATTGGGGTCACACAAAGCTAATTTTCTCACAACCTGCTTTTATTTTATTTAATAATAGATCCCAAATAGTTTTCTGTATCAATAAAAGACAGCCACATCATTTTGAATTACAGCGTAATCGAATATATGGACATCAAATAAATTTTAAAATCAGTTCAATGTTCTTGAATATGTATGTGGCTTCCATTCTTTCACTATTATAAACAGTGCAAAGATTAACATTCCTATAGCTAAATTTTTGTGCACATTACTGATTATTTCCTTAGTATAAATTCATATGACTTGGTTCTTTTAAGCTTCACATATTTTCTAAAACAGGTGGAATGTCTTTGCTGAACATATTAATATGTTCCCAGGAATTTGGATCATAAAAATCATTTCAGATGGGACATCTATGTTTTGACCAGTTGGACAACAGGTCAAGGTTCCTTGCTGTGAATGCTAGAAGTATTCTCCACTGCTCTTTCCTAATGGAATCTGAACAGGATATTTATTACAGTCTGAACAGAATATTTATTTTTGCTCCTGTAATCATTCCTTTCTATATCTTTTTGGAATAAGTGAGAATGGACAAACACTGGTTTCCTTGGTTTACTATATCCCTTCCTTCTCTTTATTATGCCACCTTTACAAAACTCTTAAACTTCTACTTGTGCTCTCTTTACAAGGTTTCATATTTAGTACCAAGTTAATCTGCAAGAATACCCAGGAAAGAATTAACCAAAAAGAGTGTTGGAAAATATGAATAATTAAGGAATGTTAATTATCTTCTTAAGATATTAAAACATGTAGCAAAACTACAATAATTAAAATGGCATGATACTGGTGTCAGACCAGATATTTGGATCAATGTAACTGACTAGATAGATAACAAAGAAACAAACCCCCTTGTGCAGAAGAATTTAATATTGGGTAAATGAATCATTGTAAGTCCGTGAAGAGCAACGAGATTAATATATGGTTTCGGATGACTGTCTAAAAGTGGGTATTTTTTTAACTTCTAGAGTAGTAGTTCTCAAACTTTTTGGCTTCAGGGTCCCCTTATACCCTACAGAATTATTAAGAACCCCAAAGAACTTTTGTCTATGTAAGTTATATCTATCAATATTTACTGTATTAGAAACTAAAGCTGAGAAATTGTTAAAATATTTATTTAATAATTCATTTTAAAAATAATAAGAAACCTAATACATATTAAAATAATTGTGTGGGGTTTTTTTTAAGATTTTTTTTTTTATGTGGACCATTTTTAAAGTCTTTATTGAATTTGTTACAATATTGCTTCTGTTTTATGTTTTGGTTTTTTGGAGCAAGGCATGTGGGATCTTAGCTCCCTGACCAAGGATTGAACCCACATGCCCTGCATTGGAAGGCAAAGTCTTAACCACTGGACCACCAGGGAAGTCCCCAGATAGTGTGGTTTTATGAAACATAAATATATTTTTCAAAACACAAAAAATATAGAAGAACAGCATCATTTTAAGTGTTTGCAAATCTCTCTGATGCCTTTTGCTAATAGAAGAAATCTGAAATCCCATATATGTGTCTGCGATCAGTTGTTGTGATATATTGTTTCCTATTAATGGAAATGAAGAAGATTCAGCCTCACACAGACATGTAACCAAAAAAGGAAGGAGTATTTTATTAGCCTTTTCAGATATTTCTGTGGCTATTCTTTGATACTACACTAAAACTCAACAGAGGTACTTTCTTAAAAGTTTGTTGCAATCTGAAAATATATTAATGAATTTTTTGTACTCAGTTACATTAAAATCCATTGGTCTATCCTATATTTTGAATGAGTCTTTTACCCAGGAATGGTTTTTGATCTGGCAGATTCTCTGAAAATGTCTTGGGACTCCCAGAAGACCCTAAGCCATCTTTGAAAGCCACTGTTGTGGAGAGAAGAGGGCTTCTTATGTTTAGGATTAATCAATGAAACCACAAAGCAGATGAACAGACTGTACCATATCAAAATTTAACATGTCCTATTTTTAAAAGTATAACCTAAATTAAATGTCAGCCAAAAATTAAGAATAAATATCAGTATAAGTACAATTCAGGGTTAATAATTATAATATTTAATGAATTCACAGATCAATAAGTAAAGGACTAATATATATAGATAAATGAGGATAGGAGATGAGCACAAGTTTTATAGAAGAAAATAACAACATGGAAAATACTCAGCAAAGACATAAACTTATAAACAGCAATTTTAAAAAACCTATTTAAAATGTCAGATTAGCAGGGGCTTCCCTGGTGGCGCAGTGGTTGCGCGTCTGCCTGCCGATGCAGGGGAACCGGGTTCGCGCCCCGGATCCCATATGCCGCGGAGCGGCTGGGCCCGTGAGCCATGGCCGCTGAGCCTGCGCGTCCGGAGCCTGTGCTCCGCAACGGGAGAGGCCTCAGCAGAGGGAG
>NC_041231.1:79371119-79380972 GCF_002837175.3 Physeter macrocephalus | reverse complement strand
GCGTCCGGAGCCTGTGCTCCGCAACGGGAGAGGCCTCAGCAGAGGGAGGCCCGCATACCACACACACACAAAACAAACAAACAAACAAACAAACAAAAAAAGATGTCAGATTAGCAGATGAGAGGGCAGTGAAATTGATACTCTCATATATTTAGTTAGAAACATATCTTGCTACAAAATTTGAGGAAACAGTTGAGCAACATGTATTAATAGCCTTAGATGTTCAGAAGACATAGGACATGTATATTCCTATGTCTTCTGAACATATATGTTAGAAGATTTTATATGAACAGTGCTTTGTGGAAGAAGATGTTTGTGATGGCATTATTTATTACAGCAAAAATAGTAGAGGATGATTGGTTAAGAAGCCACTGGAGAGAAAATTATTTTAAATGAGTATACAATATAAAAATAATACTTATGCTATAATATCAAGTGAACGATGTAAGAGTCAAAAATTATGTATTCAGTAGGATAAAAACAATATGTATATACTAGGTATTTATATATGTAAACAATATTTATCAGTATATATAAACAACAAACTATATTTAAAAACAACAATAAAAAAACCAAAAAGCTAAACTACTGTTATTAGGTAAAAGTACTGGAGGGAAGTCTAGCCAATTGATAACTGTCTTTTGTTGCCGGCACTCTTGTTGTTTTCTTTTCTAGTTTTTTCTATTTTTCTGAATTTTCCAAAATTTCTAGAAAGCAGTTTTTATTACACAAAAGAATATACTTTTAATTTTTAAAGTACTTTTTTTTTTTTTTTTTTTTAAACAACTAACACCACCCAAGCTCCTGGCCAAGAGCTAGAGAGAAAGAATGTGCTCTGGGGCTCCTCTGATGGATGCTTTGCCGTTACAGGACTCCCCTTTTCTTGAAGTAAGAGTCTGCATTCCTTGCCCCTACTTTGGTCTTAGCATCCTTCTTGAGTTACAACAGAGAATCCTTCTCTTCCCTCTTCAAGAAAAGCCAGTCTCCGGACTAGCAGATGAAGTTCATCTGGCCTCACAGCATCCCTGTGGGGTGGGCTAGCCAAGTTCACTTCTGTCTACCTGACAGGTGTCATTATTGCCAACACAGAGAAGCTGTGACTTCCACTTCCTAGTGATCCATGCCCTGGTCCTCTGACTGTTTTGTCTCCCTCTTGATCTTTCTCTTCATGTGCCATGTTAACAATGACAGGACTGTTTGGCCCGGACAGAACGATGTCCGTTTGCTCAGAGGATTCCTTTGATATAACCAGCTCTCACATCCTTTTCTGCCACTCATCAACCTGGCATTTGCTGCTGCCACGGGAACTTCTGTCTGATCTCCTCCCTGTTGCTAGTGTGAATGCTGTTCCCGAGGCTGCCTTTGAAGGCTTCCTCTGCTACCCTGCTTTGTAGGCTGCAGCAGTCAGCACCTCCACATCACGATCCTAGGTCAGCAGCCACTGAAGGGGGCTGTGGGGAGGGTGGGGGGAGGGGAAGGGCAGCAGCTGCCCTGACTGGATGCCTGGCCCAGGGCTGCCCCCAAACATATCAGGGCCCTCCCCAGCTGATTTCAGAGCCAATCATGACCCCTCTAGCCTCAGTTCCAGCAGAGGTAGAACACACGCACAGGACTGGGATCTCACAGGTCTTTTCCACTTTAAAAATGGTAAGAGGGCATAAGCAAAAGTCTCCATCTCTTCCTATCTTGACCTGACTCTCTCCAGCAATCCTGGCACTGAAATTACCAAACTCAAGGAATACTCAGCAACCATCGGAGTCAACAGGGGTTCTCCTGGGTTAAAAAACGATGGCCCCTCCCCATACTCCACTCCCTGCTTGCATAAGAAGACATGTTTTCAATTGTAACATGCTACTGTCCTAGATACATAAACTTAAAGTAAGTGTTTTGCAGATATCTTGAGGACACTTCACAACTACGCAGGATTAAACAGATGTGGCTTCTGATACTTGGCAAAGGGAGTTACTAATAAAACGTCTTCACCTCAGTAGAGATGGTAGCTCTCTAGCGATCTCACACCTTGGGGATGCTCTTTGTCCTCTGGTTCCTGAGCAAGGTGATGTAAAGATGATTTTGTGAAATAGTTTTTAGTTCTTGGTATAGTTTATATATCATGAAAATCTATTATAATGTGAATGGAGAAGGATCATGCAGACTCTGCTGCTTGAGGAAACATACTGTTTATCATCAGTTTCACAACCACTGAGACCTCAAATGTGAAACCAACCCAATAAGCCCACAACGCTTGCTTTGTCCTATGTCTTCCTAAGCAGTTGTCTTCAACTTCTTTCTGCCCTAACAGCTGCTGCTAGAGTGAAACAAACAAACAGAATCCACCGCCCCTGCCCTGAAACTCTCATCAGCATCCCCAAGGACAGAACATCCACTGCTCCTGTTCTCAGTGCCAGTAGGGCCAGTGTCCTCTCTCAGAGTTAGTTTTTTTCTGTTCTAGAACCTGGGAATCCACTGCGGTTTCCATCATCAAGACCACTTGCTGCAAACTCCAATATCAAACATCAAAAGCTGCATTACAGTGGACTTAGACCAGTTTCTCAAATTTTCACCTGTATCTCTATCTTCCTCCATGTAACCAAAGATATATGTATGTATAACTGATCATCAGAATTAGAAGTCAGTAATTGCCTACATTGGAAAATAGAAATGAGCCATCTAGGAAAGAGATTTTCTCACCATTGATTATACGATGTATATGTCTTCTCTCTAATATGGTAATATGGGTGTAGGATTATTTTTAATGACCCAAGCTCTCATTAAAGCAGATCTCAAAACATGACTTGGAACCATTTTTCTGTTATAGAATTATACCGTTCCTTCTGGTGACTTGTTGATGTTGTCTCCATTTTGGCTACATAGAAATCCAAAGTATTTTCCTGAACCTGACCTCTTCAAGCCTGTAAGTTGTCTCTTTCAGTATACATTGTCCCTGGATTTCCTCTTTATGCCAGGAGTATGAATTCATAAATTAACTAGGGCTATATCATTAAGCAGCCATATTTCTCTGGTAACTAAGGCTACAAATCACAGACTAGATTTGTAATATAGATGTCATAACATTTACAAATCAGATAGAAAAGTTTTTGGAATAAGCTTCACCAACTTGAAAATAAATTTTTGTCTGAAACCAGCAGGACATTTTAAAAGTAAATGTGCTTGGTTCTGATAGAAGCCATATTTCATGTTCTTCAGGCAATTGCTTCTTTTATCGGTTTCCAAGGAGTACAAAAATAAAAATGAAGCAAATTAAAACTGTGTTCTGCTATTTCTTAGAACTGGGGAGTTACAGGGCTAAACAAAATCTTAAGAGGTCATTTAGTCCATTCTCTGCCTTTAGGTAAAACTGTCAAAAATGGCATCGAGATTATTAATTCTGCAGACCAAGCTTTCTCCAACAGGGAGGGCTGTCAGTGTCTCATTACTAAATTTATTACCAAGGGCAATTTTATGATGGAGCCTGAGGCCTTATTATAAATATTCTTCCTCTTCTGAGGTCAATTCTGTGGTTGATTTACATTATCATTTACATTTACCACTTAACAAAGTTCTTTTTAAACCTTTTTATTTATTAGTTCCCATTCCAGAGACATAATTGTGGCTGATATTAATAACAGGTTGGAAAAAATTACCAACAACCCTGCAACTTTATATGCAAGGATTAGCTGTACAAGATCATTTTTAGCCTAGAGAAATAAAGTTAAGCTTATTTATATAAGACTGATTTAGAAAAAAAATGCTTTCTTCCCACAGGAACGTTGGAAAAAGGCAAATTTAGAGAAGCATGCTTTCTTGGACTGCTTCATGGCATTTGGGAGCGGGAAGTACCAGTGTCCTGGAAGGTCAGTGCGACAGCTGGGGCACATTTATCCAGAAAGTCTGCAGAAAGACGAGGGCTTGGAGGGGGAAAGCTTTGGTTTAATCCCTCTTTTCTCTATTATCAAAACTACAGGGAAATCTAGGAGACCACATTCTGTTTGATTGGCCCTCACATTGTGCGATGTCTTTGTGGGAATGTCTGCAGTGACTTCTGATAGGAGACCTTGTGAGAATAAAATATTATAGTTGCAGCTGCCAGATGAAAGCTGGGTTTGTGTTTCAAATGCTCAGCTTTCCGGGCTTCCCTGGTGGCGCAGTGGTTGGGAGTCCGCCTGCCGATGCAGGGGACACGGGTTCGTGCCCCGGTCCGGGAGGATCCCGCGTGCCGCGGAGCGGCTGGGCCCGTGAGCCATGGCCGCTGAGCCTGCGCGTCCGGAGCCTGTGCTCCGCAGTGGGAGAGGCCGCAGCAGTGAGTAAAAAAAAAAACAACAGATGCTCAGCTTTCCTATAAGGATAATTTGAAGTGGTTTGAGTTCTACCTTTTTTAAAGATATAGATAGAAGAATAATATTTCTTGAACAACAACATTAGCACAGACATTTGCTGGGATTACAGAACATCTTTAACTTCGAGCATGACAGCAGCTTACTGGGTGGTTTCTCTTTATTGAATTAGTTTGGTTCTATAAAAAGTTGCCTTTGATATCTTTTTGAGTTAAATTAATGTGGCACCCAGGCCTCCTCTTCAATGTGATGCCCTGTTCTAGTGAAAATTATTTACTGTTTATTTATTCAAGAAGAAACCTTCCTGAACATCTCACCTGTGCCAGGCCCTCTGCCAGGCATTGGGGATAGAGCACTGAGGAAGATGGACATGGTCCCTGACCTCATAAAACTTACAGCCTACATTAAATAAATCCCATTTCCCTGTTGGTGATGGTTCTGTTGGAGAAATGTTGGTACCTATTTGTAACAAAATCTCACTCAGTGAACATACAAATCCTTTAAAAATTCTATACTCGAAATATTGTAGTTTCTTAAGGCAATTGTCTTCGTTGTTTAAACATAATTACCAATCCATATTTGCAATTGTGACTTACTCAATAGCATCCGTTCAACTCCTCCTTTGTTTTATGTTTTATAATATCAACTTGCTTTTCATAATTGACACCTCCCCCAAAATGGTTTTAATTAGCCTTAGCCAACCATGGAAATTCTATCTTCCTTCTTAGAAGTTATTCTAGAAGCTGAGGGGTAAGCAGATTTGTGGCTGGTGTTTCCCTGGAGACAACTATTCGTCCTGGGGTAGGTCCTTGACCTAAACTGGCCAATCAGACTAAAAGGAGAGACTTTTTTCTTTCACGGTTAGGAAAGTATATACTGTCCTCTCCCATTGGAAGTGAACGAGCAAGCAGGTAGCTAGCTCCAGTTGTTGCTAAGAGCAAGTTCAAGAGGAATAAGCTTTAGGATGGTTTGGAGTCTGTGGATGCAGAGTAGAGCTATGTGAAGAGCTTGGTGCATGAGATGTCATGTGCCACTGAATCATCAGTTTTGAGGAGCTGCTCTACTTCCTGTTATGTTAGATAATAAATGCTTTTTATTAATAATATATATTACATATATATGTAATAAATGTTCACTTATTTTTAAGGCAGTTTGAGTTGGAGGTTTCATTGGTTAGATCTGAAAGCATGCTGACATACCCACCAAAAAACTCCAAAGTTAACATTATAATTGAGTGTCAGATACTTTAAGGGAATAGTATAACCAACAAAAACAAACAATAACTACAAAAACCCATCATGCTCACCCTTTCTCATATTATTTTTAGTTTAGAAAAGCAGTTCTTTTTTTTTTTTTAATTAATTTATTTCTTTGTTTTTGGTTTTGGCCGCATCGGGTCTTCGTTGCTGCACGCGGGCTTTCTCTAGCTGCGGCGAGCGGAGGGCACTCCTCCTTGCGGTACATGGGCCTCTCATTGCGGTGGCTTCTCTTGCTGTGGAGCATGGGTTCTAGGCGCATGGGCTTCAGTAGTTGTGGCTCCCGGGCTCCAGAGTGCAGGCTCAGTAGTTGTGGCACATGGGCTTAGTTGCTCCGCAGCATGTGGGATCTTCCCGGGCAGGGATCGAACACGTGTCCCTCATTGGCAGGCGGATTCCTAACCACTGTGCCACCAGGGAAGCCCAGAAAAGCAGTTCTTAAACCAATAATACATTTATTATTTTTGTTCACCAATATCAATGTTGTAAGAGTAGGTCTTCTAAAAATTTTAGATATTACTTTTTTTCAGGTCCCTTTATATATATTCCCAGTTGTAACTAAAGAGTTTACTATAAGCATCTTTGAAATTGAGCTAGAAGTATTTTAGACCGAGAACTGAAATGCTTTGCAATGAAGCATGTAGTATGGGCCAATGGTCAAGGATTAACTGATGACTAAGAGGGGCTGTTATGACATTACTATGTTATCTTTTGAGGCTGACAGACATTTGCTTGAGTTTGACAGTAATGGGTACAAAAGAGGGGACCATGACATTTCACCTCAATCAGTAGTATATTATTTATACAGAAACTATACATTTTTCAATGTACCGAGCTTATACTACACGTAAGGCGGTGTCCTGGGTACTGCAGAAGCTTTGGGCAAGAGTAAGACATGTTCTCAGCCCTAAGGAGATGGTGTCTGGGAGAAGGCGAGGAGGATACCATGTCGAGTTCATAAATAACTGCAAGGAACGCAGGGTGAGAGATGGCCAAGCATCACGCCGTGGGGATTCAAGAGAGAGGGTGTATCTGGTCAGGGTGATCTTAGATGATTTTCTTGGGAGAGTGGCCTTTGAAGGGTTGGATGAACTTCCAGACTGAGGGAACAGTGATCGAGGGGTCATTTAGTACAGGGGTATGTAGGTTAGGGGTTATGGTTTTACTGTTATTGAGACCAGATTACAAGTAGTGGCAAGAAGACAGACTGAAAAGGGACATTGGCCCAACCGGGAAGGCCCTTTAATACCTAGGTACACAGCTCACAAGGCACTAATGAAGTATTAAAAAGTTTTGGTAGGGGCTTCCCTGGTGGCGCAGTGGTTGCGCGTCCGCCTGCCGATGCAGGGGAACCGGGTTCGCGCCCCTGTCTGGGAGGATCCCACATGCCGCAGAGCGGCTGGGCCCGTGAGCCATGGCCGCTGGGCCTGCGCGTCCGGAGCCTGTGCTCCGCAACGGGAGAGGCCACAGCAGAGGGAGGCCCGCATACCACAAAAAAAAAAAAAAAAAAAAGTTTTGGTAGAGCAGACTACAGTGGGGCATGCTGACATTGCATGTGAGAGACATGGAGTGGTGCAATCTACCAGATTTGGAAGATGATTAGAAACAGTGACCGGGAGAGATGGAGGATTTGAGGAATGCTGTAGCTTTGAATCTAGGTGGCTGGAAGAGATGGTAGAAATAGAGAAATTAGGAACAGGAGCAATTTTGGGGACAAGATATTAAGCTGTCCTTTGAAAACTTTTGAGTGTGAAGTACAGCAAAACATATATCATATATCCAAAATCTACAGGTTAAATATGAATGTTGAATAAATATGACTTAATTTTTAAAAACCTACTTAATCTGGTTTTCTATTAAGCTTCTATTTTTAATAGTCCATAATTTTCCTGTTACTTATTTTAAACAGCCAACTCATGAAACATTTTTTTTAAAAAAACAGACAAAACAGAAAGTTGTTCAAGAAGGTGAATGACTTCATTTAGACAACATATGCCAAGATAGATCTTTGCACTAGAAAGTTAATCCCACAAACCCTTAGTATAATCCCTAGAAAATTGCACCCATTCTTAGTTTGTGTACCTCAAGCCAATTTATTTTCTCATGTACCAAATACTCAGTGAGTCAGAGAAAGCTGCCTGGGAAGTAGATGACAATCAAAGTTTGTCAAGAAAACAGTCTTGTGGGCTTGCAGCTGTCGCCCCTTGGTGTTCAGGCCACTGAGGCAGTTTGAGAGCCCCTCTCCCAAGTGAACACTAAATAAGAACTCAGTGCTGCCATCAGCTGCCAACCAAAAAGCAGAATGGAAGAACTAGAGTTCCTCCTCAGAATGATGGGAGTTCAGAAAATATATGTGGAGGGTGAACCCCTTGCTAGGCACTTCCCTGTAGTGGAAGGGACCCCTTCCCAGTAAATCTACTGCTGGAGAAGTCTAGTGATTTTGCAGAAAAACAAACAGGAGAAAGCACATGAACTACTAGACTTTACCAGCCATGGTAGTATGTGAAATGAAGAGTGGACATTTTCCTCTTAACTCTGAATTTAGATGGAGGAATAGGACAGCGAATTTCCAGTGGGTGTCTCTGAGAGTTGATGATCTTAGCAGAAAGGGATGTACTTGCCATCCCCACCCCCTGGAATGCACACCAAAGCCAATAGCCCTGATTTTCCTTGGTTCCCATCCCTGCAAGAGGATCCCAGTTGGCTGTATCATTGTGCTAACTGATATGGGTTAAATTCCAGTGTAAAACAATAGCCCTAATCTTTGGCAAGCTAACCCCTTACAAAGGCATGCTTGGATAAGAAAAGGGTGTAATAAGAGGAAGGCTGCAGTACTTGAGACATGGAAATGAAGCATGGATTCCTCGGGGATAAAAACTGTGATTTCAACTTTTTTGTGTGTTTGGGTTCTTCATGTATCCTAGGGCAGTACAAGGTCATAAAGTCATGGACTTATCTTGAATTACTAATGAAAATCACATTGCTGTTGGAAAATTAATTCAAACATAGGTCCACCTGATAGTAGGTTAGTAGTACTGTTATTCAACCCACCAAATATCTCTTGAGCACCTAGTATTAATATGATTTCCTACATTCAATAAATATTTATCAATTGTATGCTATATGTCAGGGTAGAGTTCTAGGAGTTACCTTGGAAAACAAAATAATGGATGAAGTCCCTTCCCTCAAGGAGCTTATAATCTAACTCAAGACACCTTATTAAACACTAGGGAGATTCAAAGACACATAACATTCCTGAATAGCTTATAATGTAGTTGGAGAGATGAGACATAGCAACATGAAAAACAAGCTCTACTTAATAGCATAAGATGGCACTTGAGAAATGCCAGAGGACTCATCGATATCATAATTGCCATAGGAACTCAGAGGAAAGGGCACTGGAAAAGGCTTTATGGACTAGGTGAAAATAATTAGTAAACAGCACAAAAGAAAGCATACCTTCCTGAAAGGCAGCGGTATCAAACGTTGAGGGTAGAAAACACATTAAGTGCTCGCAGCAATGTAATGTACCTATATGTTAGTGGTAGGAAGGCAACTCTATATTTGGGGTTTGTGAAGCTCTGAGTACAGTAGTTTCTATATGTTTATTATATTAATGCTAATGTAATTTTAATAATTGTGCCTTATTCAGTAAAATATCTTTGCGCAACCTTGTGTTTGAGAAGCACTGTACTTAGAGATAGCTGATGGCTCCTGAGGAGTGAGCGACACCAGTCCCTCTGGATTTCATGAGAAGTTGCGAATTCAATTCATTCTGAGGAATTTGTTACATAAACAAATGCATCCCCTCAACTCCAGTTGGTAAATGGAACGGAATGAACTGGATTTACTAATATAATATTGCCCTAACATTTTCACTACGGCCATGCACATGTCCTGGAGGGGATGTGAAAAGGGTCGAGAGTGGAAGAGCAGATGTAGTTAACTCCAAGACTGAGCGAGGCTGCCAGACCCTTTATTAACTTCTAGCCCTGCTTCTCTCTCCTTTCTGCTTTACTGAGGGGCAATGACTCACTCAAAGGAGCACAGAAACCATGGGTGAAATCGCAGTCATTACTTTCCCAGCCGTTGCATTCTGACACTTCATCATGAGGCTAAGATTTAAGTCTGTCAAGAACAGAAGCAGGGCTTCCCTGGTGGCGCAGTGGTTGAGAGTCCGCCTGCCGGTGCAGGGGATATGGGTTCGTGCCCCGGTCGGGGAAGATCCCACGTGCCGCGGAGCAGCTGGGCCGCTGAGCCTGC
>NC_041231.1:79366827-79371004 GCF_002837175.3 Physeter macrocephalus | reverse complement strand
TACCGCAAAAAAAAAAAAAAAAAAACAAAAACAAAAAACCAAAACAGAAGCAGCAAATTCCAGAGTGATTTTTTTAAAATTTATTTTTTATACAGCAGGTTCTGATTAGTTATCTGTTTTATACATATTAGTGTATATATGTCATTCCCAGTCTCCCAATTCATCCGACCACCATCAACCCCCCCACCCCCGCTTTCCCCCTTTGCTGTCCATACGTTTGTTCTCTACATCTGCCTTGCAAACCAGAGTGATTTTTGATACTTGGGCCAAAGTGCTTCTAAAATAAAACATGTTCATTTCTGCTCCAAAAATGCCAGAAAGGACCCTCTTTTCCTTTATTTACCAAATAGATCGCTAGCCTCTCAGTCGTGCACAGGACGCCTGCACAGGATTTGTAGCTGTTGGAGAGAGAAAAAGGGCACTTGGGGCTGGGTATCTCCCTACCACTTTTTTTTTTTTTTTTTTCATGGGCTTTCTCCCCTCATCAAACTGAGTTACTGCTCTTTGATAAGTTTGGTCTCTTTGTTTTTCAGAAAGAAGTTTCAGCTCCTAGGAAAAGAGGACTGGCATTAAAACTGTGCTATATCACAATTGCCCATGGGTTATTATCTCTCCATCATTAATGTCTTCTTCTTCCTTGCTAACTGCCCTAATTTTCATTTGGAGATTCGTGGGATGCTGAGGTGCTGATTTCGCCCCCAGCTCTATAGGAGTGAAGCACTGTTCCCTAAGCCAATTCTCACATCCCATCCCTGCGCCTTCCCTCCCTTCCCATAGTGATTGACTTTAGTGCTGCCGTGTGTTTTAAGCAGTACAATTAACTACCAAGTGAAAGTTTCTGTTGAGACTTCTGGGTCAGAAATAATCATTCCCTCTAGGAGGTGAATAATGAAGCACTTGGCCCCAGAAACTGTCAGCAGCTATTTTGAGACTATAAAAGCAGGATGAAGTTGGTACCATAGAGCAGAGCAGCACAGGCGAACTGGCTTCATGGTAACATCGTTGAGCCGTTGGAGTGATCTCTGCCTGAGGCCAGCACCAGCTCTAGGTTTTTCAGGTACACAAATCGATACAGTCCCTTCAATACAGAAACCAGTCTAATGGGGTTTTCTGTCACTTGCAACCAAAAGCGTCCTAAGTAATATATAATATCCTTAAATGCAAAAGCTTTCTTTCAAGATCTGTTGAACTCCATGAAATAATTGTGTTAACATATACTAACCACATCAGTTAATAGCTTTCTAAATAGCTTGGGCTTTGTAAGGGGATGGAGTTTCATTTACTCTGGGTGTATCACCAAAGTAAACAAAAACAAATGTCACTTCTTAAATTTTTCCTCCTGGAGGGTCTGGAATTTAAGATATAGCACAAGATCTATTCTATTTGGTGGGTAATTCATCTTAATGAAGGCAGTAATGTTCCTTTGCCCTTTTCTTGAATAAGAAGCTTTAGAAAGAGGTATCCAGTGTCTAGCTCATACTTCATACATAGAGGAGTTTTTCTTCTAGGAGGACCACCATTAAAATAATCCTGCCTGCCTCTCTGAAAAGCAGTGACCTCAGAGACAGTACTCCCACTAGGATGTGATTCTCATCTCCCCAGTGAAACAGAAAACGGTATCTCAAGTCAAGAAGCCCTGAGGTCCTCCAGACCTTTCCTCTTTGCTTCCTCAACTGCTTTCTCTCCAACTTTTCCCCCTTCTAAATATGTCCCATTCCCTTATCTTGTCTTCTTCACATCTTTTCTTCTTTTCCTGCTCTTCCAGTTTACCCTAATCCTGTTCTTATTTTATTCTGGATTTGCTTCCCTGTACTTAGGACCATCATCTCTCTGCTCACTCTTCCAGATTTTGCTCACACCATCATTCCCAATCAAACGTTTGGTGCCCCAGCCATAATGTTTCCTGTGTAGCTGAGGTATTCTCGGTAATTTTAATTTTGTGTGCTAAAACTAAAAGGTTTGATAAACTACATGTTTTAACGTATTTTTTCCCTTTCTGCTTGTCAAGTGCCTCTAGATCAGTGATTCTAAAGTATGATCCTCACACCACCAGTAATAACGTTACATGGAAACTTGTAAAAAATGAAATTGGGCTACCCTTCCCCAGAACTACTAAGTCAGAAACTCTGGGGGTCGGCCAAGCAACTTGCATTTGAACAAGCTTTTCCATGTGATTTCTGGTGCATGCTAAAGTGTGAGAAACACTGGTCTAGATTATTTTGCCTCCTGTCTTATAGGTTTTTATTCTACTATAAGATTTCTTAAAGGGGATGAGGTTGTGGGAAAAGTACTTCCCCTTTAACTTGAATAGACATGCTTCAATGAAGGATGCCTGTGAAAGTATGTCTGTATGCTGCCTTCTCTGAATTCCAGGGCAAGATCATTCTATTTTCATAAGCTGCAGCTGGTAGCAACTAGGAATATACTTCAGAGCCCCTGCTCCTGGCAACAGTGGCAGTTTTCCAGCCCATGCTGGCACTGCCCGCAATGATGTCTATTAGGGAAAAAAAAGAGAGATTTTCTTTTAAAAAGGGAAAGAGGGATTCAGTCTCAAAATCAAGACATCTAAAACTCAAATCCTTACTTACCGCTAACCCTAGCATTCCTCCTGTACTCTCGGTTTCTCTTCCATGTCTCACTGATCTCCTAAGCCTGGGCTTCTGGAACCCCCTTTACTCCTCCTTCTTTTCTGCCTGCCGTGTCTACTCCCACCTCCTAAACCAGGTCGTCATGCCCCAGGTGATGTCATCATTGTCTTACCCTTCCCCCAGCTGTATTATCTCTTGTTTCAATCCATCTTACTCACTACATACAGATGAATTTTCCTTAAATAATTAGCTCTAATTGTCACTTTCTTGTTAAGACTCTGGCACCACTGCCTGCCAGCCAAACTCATCAGCCTAGAACTCCAGACTTTCCAAAAATCTGACACAAATACATCTTTCTGAACATCTGGGAACGCCCACCCCAGAGGGTCTACCAGTTGTCCCCTGACTACTGTGCCCATTCCTCCCCTCATTCTCACTCTATACTGGGTCTGGAATGCCCCCACTCAACATGTCTACTTATTGAAGCCTGTCCTTCCATCCAGGTCTAGCTCAGGTGTCACCTCCACATAGAGTTGGTCAACTCTGGGTTACAGTGCTTGCTCCAGACCCCAAATCTCCATAGCCCTTCTGTTTCCACATTTATCTTACATTGTTACCTTTCCCATCTCTCCATGTGCATTACTAGCAATGTGAGGGTAGAGTCCAGGTTTTGTAGGACTTTGTGTTCTGTGTAGCTTGAACATTTATTTACAAATGGGGAAAACACACAAGTACTCAGTATTTAAGGAATTTTCAACATGTTTATATTTTAATGAGCTTTATTTGTAGATGTGTAATGTTCTTGTAAGTGTAAAAAATACATATTATAAATAATATGCCTCATTATTTTCACTGTTTTGACATAAGAAGTATTAAGAAAACATTCCTAGCGTGAACATAGCTCAGCTTGCTTCTGAGGAGCTTTTGTAAAAATACGGATTTATGAGGCTCATTTTCTTTGGAGTAACGGAGCTTTTAATGTCACAGGTATGTATGTGTTAGTCCCTGATGTTTTAGACATCGAACAAAATTCAGTAACATGGTAAAGCCTTGAAAGCACAATTTATTTTTTGCTGTTGCAAAAATATTAACTTTATTTAGTGGATAATTTAGGTAATTCTGCTAGAATATCCAAATATTTGGATTTGAAGAAAATAAGAGTTTTAGCACATATTACTTTATTATCTGTATTATTAACTCATCTTACTTTTTTTAACCAGAATATCAAAATGTTTAGAAATGATAGTAAATGTAATATTAATATTTATACTATTTCAATAACGAATACTAATTTAATAACTGAACTAACTAAACCCTCAAAAATAGAAGAAGAAAAATACTAAAGCCTCACAATGCACACAGTATTAGTTGGTCAAAAGCCTGAACTATAGTTTTACCTTAAAGGAAATTCAGTTTTATGAGTTTTAAGAACATCACAGGGACTAAAGTTAGTTAAGGAAATGCTTACAGATTCTACTGGAAAACTATTTTAATGAACTGATAAACATTAGCTCTATTTCTAATCAAAATATGCATAGGGCTTCCCTGGTGGCACAGTGGTTGGGAGTCCGCCTGCCGATGCAGGGGAC